>NW_009649570.1:3667843-3680170 GCF_000708025.1 Charadrius vociferus
TGCCATTTTCTTCAGTTTTCTTTTTGGTAAAGCCACATTGCTAGTCATTCTGTTAAACACCTGAGATGCTTAATCATATCTGATTTAAAATTAAGTTCTTAGAAAGTTTTGCTTTTGAATATCCATTCACCAGAAACAGAAGATAGCATAATTCTCCATTTACAGTGTATAAGAAAATAATTACTTCTACAGAAGCAAGGTTCCTGTCTGAACCATTATATCATTATCACATTAAAGAAAAATAAATTTGTGCACAATATTTATGCTTCTTGGTTGTATTGCAAGAAAGCCAGAAAGAAATCTAGAAACCATTGCTCTCTACCAGCTAAGATGCAAAATGACAATGAAATAAACCGTGTCAAAAATGCATGAAATCATTTGAATATAGAAAAAAGATAGTACAAGTTTTCAAACCTGGAATAATTGAACACATTTTATTAGAATGTCACCTTAAAGGGACGTGGCCAAGTGAATTGGCACATTTCTAGCTTTGTAAAGTGATATAATTCCTTGAACCACTGGAAAGAATTGATTTTTGTGTCTTTTATTATAGCAGTATAGTAAAAGTTAAAAGATGAAAAAGGCCTATGAGTTCATCGAACATGTAGCAGTATATTCACAACTGCTTTGTCCAAGGAAATTTTAATTAGCTCATGGAATAGCATTTCAGATGTTCCTCACAGGAAACTATTTTGCAGTCTGTTAAATTTTGGTGTAAGGAAATATTTTTTTCCCAAATCTACCCTATTCTTTTATCCAACAATTCTTCAATTTTTACAAAGTGAAATATTGGCCTATTCAAATTAAGGAAAGTTTTGTTACTGACTTCAAAATATCTATGATTTTCCTCTTAAGGTTTGCCTGTTTTTTTTTTTATTTATAGCTATTGTGCTTCCCCATTAAAGCATTACAGAACTTCCTAAGTTTGGGATCATTTATCCAACTAAATAACTGTATTTATCATTGTCAATAGCTTCTTCCCACTCTGTTTTCTGCAGGCCTATGCAGTCAGAATGTGCATATTCCTTCCCATTTTCAGCTCATTCACCCATCACTTGCTGGTATATAAAAAGTCAGTCATTCTCACTGACATTAGGATTCATCTCGCCCCTATGTTTATAAAATCCATGACATTTCTCAGACACATAGAACCACACAAAAGAAAACGAGCAGGTAAAGCAACATTCTCTATCACTGATGATTCAACAGGAACTAAAAGCAAGGTTTTCTGTACCACAAGGCATAGGCTTCTTCCACTTGAGAAGGAAGGCAAGTCCATTTACCAGTACCAGGGTTGGGCATACATTCTTTTATGTTCTACGTACCCTGAACTATCAGGCATAACAAAGCTTATTAGTGAGAGAACAAAGCATCTGACAAATAGTCCCCTATCTTTCCACCATAATGAAGACAGGCACTTGTAGTAAAGGACATGCTGTGTAAAATAGACTCTCTGATACCTCGATACCTGTGTAAACACATCTGCTGGAAACAGGAGAAGAATTAGTAACTTTGAATGGTGTTTTGAGGTCCTTGGCTGAAAAGTTTGACAGAAGTACAAAGTACCATTACAGTATCTATTATTTTTATATGAACACAATTCAAAGTAACAGTACAAGAACATGAACAACAAATTATCTAAATTATCTGAAGAGAAGGCAGAGGAACAGGAGCTTTTATTCCTAAAATACCGCTATGGTTTCTGGCTCACACTGCATGCCTGACCATTTCCCTCTGAAAAAATATTGTCAAATCTGTTGTCCCATTCCTTTATCATCAGTTTGAGAAAAGAATGGAAGATTGAATATATTATAAGGTAACCTATGGACAGATGTAGATTATCCTTTTCTGATGGATTCTGTGATTATCTGCATTTCCCATCTTTCTGGCACCTTTGCTCACTGCTAGCTTCCATTCTTATACATCATGGAAAAAGTAGCTTGAAAAAAAAAAGAGAAGAAACAGCAAGCTGGGAAAGCAGAAGCAATCAATCAAATCTGTTTGGGACCTTCTACAATGTAAAAACAAATATTGTTTGATTTCAAGTTAACTCAGCAGAAAACTGAGGCATGTTTATTTAGATTCTCCCTCTCTGCTGCCTTGCTTGAATGTTGCTTTAGTGTATTCATTACCAGGGTTGGATCATAATTTTCATCATTCATTTCAAATGTGCATTGATGCGTCATTAATAAATATTAATCAAAAAATTGCCATATAGTCCAAAGACTATGGGGGCCTATATATGCCTCATTAAGTTAATATGGCTTAAGAAATTGACTGGACTTTCAAACATTTTAGCTATTGAACATGGCAAGAACATGTGATTAAATTCAACTAACTTACTGTGAAGTATACTGTACAGGTGGATTACAATGAATTTTGCAAAATCTTTCATGTTCCTAACAAAAAGTCATTAAGTACTCTTATTGCTATTGTTCTTACTATCATTAGACAGTTCACGAACTTGATTTCAAGAACACCGATGATGTGCCAGGCACTGCAGAAATCAAACACAAGAAGCAGCCATTGCCACAATGGCATACAAAGAGGCCAACACAAAATAAAGCACTGCTTGTTGCTTAAGCAAATGCTTTCCACCAGAAAAATGAGAGTTAAGCAAAGGAGATATATCTGCGTCTGTCAACGCAATACCATGCTAAATGTCCTATATTTTTTCTAAACACTTGTCTGAAGAGGTATGGAACTGAAAATTAAATAACAATGAAGAGCATAATGCAAAAAAGGGGCATTGTATCAACACAATAAATAATCCTAACAGGCATTGTTAGTCATAATGTGTCTCTTAGTGCTGAATCTTCCTCTAATTGTTTACATTTCTAGTTAAAACAAGAACATACAGAGAGAGGGACCACAGGTGTTCTTCACAGGGATCCACCCTAAATGGGTTAAACATAAAGGTTGCTGCAGCTGTATTGCAGAAGCACAGAAATCCTAAGGTGCACAGCATTGGTGTCTTTCATTTAATTGCAAGATGTTTCAGTGAATCTTCGACCAGGATTGAGAGTTCACATTGGCCATTGTATGTGAGACAGAAGATGTCTGGTGCCATGAAGGCCTAGATTTCTGTTGCTAGAGTAGATAGTTAAATGTGAACAGCAACATGTGGATTGCATACGCATAGACATCTGCATATTTGAGTCTGCAAAAGAGAACAGCATGTAGTAAAAAAATCAGATTTCATATGTGATTTTCTGTATAATTTTTTGTTTGGAAGTTTCATTTTGTCAAGGACCTCAGCATCTAGAGGTGGCAATACAAGATTCAGTTCTGGAAGGGGCCTCCTAAAATATCAAGTCAGTTGTATTGATATTGTATTGTATTGATCATAAACTGATCAAGCTTAATACCTTAGGTTTATCACAAAGCTTTATTAGAAAGCTGTTCTCACATCTGATCCCTCTGAAGATTAGAAATCTTCTTTTAATGTAATCCTAAATGTATTCATGGCCGTTTGCTCCTGTATAAAGATGGTCTTTGGCTAATGCAACAATTCTGTTTCCCTGGTGTTTATCCACTGATGTAGTTATAAACAGAAAGAAATCTCCACTCAGTTTTCACTTGACTGTATTTTAAAAAATATATATATTTTAGTGCACCCTATCCTGATCACATGGAAGTACAAAAAAAGATGGACTAAAAGCAGAATTTTTATGGTTTTGGTTTTTCTTTTAATTGAAATGGCTCAGATATCATTTAATACTAAACTTCATATTTGTTTGTTCAGACTAGATCATTCATTCCTGAGTCAACCGTGTTTCCCCATCACGTTAACCTTGTCAGACTAGAGGACTGACTGAGCAGCTGATACAGCCACTTCATGGTCTTTGGGTGTAAAGGCAAAGGAAAGGCAAAACAAAGATATAAGAAGGAACTGGTCATACTGATAAAGAAGTCACATTGGTGTCCAAACTGGGTGTCCTATGAACCATGAATTTTATAACTCAAACTAGGATCTCAAATTAGCATCGCAGCCAACTGCTTTACATAACTACACCGGCTTTTTCCTTCTACACTGGACAACTAGCAGCACTAAAATTATAGCATGGTGGCACTTCTGAGGGAAGTGGCTGGACTAAAAGCTCCTGAAAAGTGTGCTGCTAATAGTCTCAGAAGAACCATAGGCCAAGTGATACTACGAAGGCCTAATTTTTCCATGCATTGACAAGATTTGCTGGCTGGGAAAAGCAAACCATGTTCCACAATGGCAGATGGAAAGGAAATTACTCTTGCACAGGCTTGAGAAAGTTTCTTTAGCCTGGTCTATCTTTTGCCAAAGTCTAGCAAGTTCAGCTGGATGACAGCTGCAGGCTGACTGCCCAGGTCCTGTTTAGCAAAGCAACAGAGGACTTTTTCATGATTTAATCAGCACTAGAATCTTTATTAGTGATGACTGTGTTTCAGAATGCAGATTATACAAAAGAACACAGTCCTGCTCTGTTAATCAGAGACTGAATTAACATGCATTGTCTGAGTAAATACTTTCTCCCAGGGACTTTTTTTTTTCTGGGATAAGTGATTGAGTAAACTGTAACAGAAGTGCTGGAGGCAAGTGCTATAAGATAATCGCGAGAACTGTGTGATAATAGAAATACAATAAGCAGTGTCTATAGCCAGAGTCCCAGAAGGATGCAACAACACAATTACTTTAAGAAAGAACATCAAAAGTCAGTCAACTGAGCCAACATTGAACTACAAACCAACACTAACTTCAGTGTAAAGGAAAACAGACAGTAAGCTACAGAATGATGCTTTAAAATACAGAATTATAAATACCGTAGAAAGCTATAAATTGTTCTGGTTCTTTCCGTAACTTGAGAGGCCAGTCAAATGATGGCACCTAATAAAATATCTGGAATATAAAAATGTTCAGACTTAAATAATTTGACTCATTCAGATGTGCTGAAACTGTTGGGGATGTATTTGGGAAACAAAGGGTTGGCCAGAATTGACATGCTTACAGGTCTCTCAAGGCTGAGACAGTTGGGGCTGTTCAGCCTGGAGAAGAGAAGGCTCTGGGGAGATCTTATTGCAGCCTTCCAGTACCTAAAGGGGGCCTACAGGAGAGCTGGGGAAGGACTTTTCACTAGGGCATGTAGTGATAGGATGAGGGGGAATGGCTTTAAACTGGAAGAGGGCAGGTTTAGATTAAACATTTGGAAGAAATTTTTCACTTTCAGGGTGGTAAGGCACTGGAACAAGTTGCCCAGAGAAGCTGTTGAGGCCCCATCCCTGGAGGTGTTCAAGGCCAGGCTGGATGTGGCCTTGGGCAACCTGGTCTAGCGGGAGGTGTTTTTGCCTATAGCAGGGGTTTGGAACTCGATGATCTTCAAGGTCCCTTCCAACCTAAACCATTCTATGATTCTATGATGTAAAAAACACTTTTAAAGTCACACTGTTTTGGTTTTGGTTTGGGTTTTTTTCTTCATATTTCTAGGAGTGAAGATATTTCTGGGGCGATTTGCCACAAATATAGTTATAGTTATAATCAGGACCCTTCTGGCTGATACTAACTCTGTTCATACTTCCTAGGGATGAGGACAACAAAGATGGCAGTAAATGACATTTTTATCAGCTTTAGCTTACACATTCTAATTCTGATCTAATGACGCTTTGGAAGATAAGGACTGACCTTTATGGGACTTCTACGATTCCAGAAAAAACTGCTTGGTATATGCTTTAATCCACTCATGAGGAACATCATGGAGCTTAAATGCCAAGTGAACATGTGAAATACCAGGTTTCAAAGTGGAGTTTGCACAGCTGCCACACTGGTTTAGCAGGGAGCAACTGCAGACACAGCTCTGAATAATAGGAAAACAGAAGTTTGGATGGAAACTGCCTTTCTCCTATTTGGCAGAAACCACCAGTAATGCACTTTGCCTTAGTTTTGGCTCTCCCTCCTGTTCATTCTTCTTTCTATTTTTTCTCCTATTCCCTCATTCCTTCTATGCTTTGTACATTTTCTTTAATAAAGTTAATTGTTTAAATTACTTTGCATTTTTGCAAATATTACAGTAAGATTTAATATCTGAGTCAGTTACAGTGATAAGGATTTCAGCTCCAACACCAAGCTGAGCTAGATATATCATAATTTGATTCATGACATGGGAAGAACTGTAAAACACTTCGACCAAAATCAGGGTTTATTTGTTTTGTTGTCACTGATTGCAGATCCAGATCAAGCAATTAAATGTTTTGTAACAAAATACAAAATACTGCAAATTATAAATATTAACAGCACCCAAACAATTTCCTAGCTGCTGTCATAAAAGTCAGAGAATACTTATTGTTGATATCTTAAATATTGTGACTCTAAACATCAGAGCTCCATTTTGTGCCTTGGACAAAACAATACTGTTCATATTTCTTTTGCTGTTCTTTGGATGCCACTGCCTTCAGTGTTAGCATTGCTTCGAAGTAAAAATATATTTAAAAAGCTAAATGAGTCCCGCTACCATTATTAGATTCCGAGATGTATCAGTATGAGCTTCTCTATGAAAGACAGCTTTAAGGCATGGGATACCACACAGAAGGGGCCATCCACTCAGCAAGACTTTCCCCAATAATCTATTGCACAAGGCATAATGGTGCCTCAAGGTAAAATTAGATGACTCAGATTAGGCACAAATCTTGTTGCTTTCTAGGCCTGACTAATATACCTGACTTCAGTGAGGCTCTGTGAGGCTCAGATTCTCTGAAAATTAAGCCAAAGAAGTGTTGTTTGCTGGATGTATACTGGACAGACAAAACAAATGAGAAGATGATGTTACCTGAGATTCACAATTACATAAACAAAATTTGCAATGTGAAATGTAAGTATACGTGAGAAGAACACAATGTAAAACCACAAGGAGATAGAAAGTGTGTGAAAGGTTTTTGTTACCGCTGACAAGAAAAGAAACATGTTGGACTTAGAGGTAAGCAAATGTTTTAAGGTAAATATTGTTTCTGTAGGGACTCTGTTGCTCATATAAATCTTTACATATGAGATTGATTAATTCCAATCCTATTGACCCAATAGAGACTAAATCCCTCATACTTTTGGTTTGAATTCACACATTTGTCTCATATTTATTCATTCAAAAAAGCTTATTCTAAAACAAAACCCTGGAATTGCACTTCTAAGACATTGTTTCAAAACAAACAAGGAAGAGAAAAACATTCAGATTTTGGACATATTTGTATGTGTTCAGGATTGCCTTAAAGAATTATTGGCTGCTTTATTCATCTCCTTGCCTGTTTATTTGTCAACCATGAGTAAATACAGTGTGCGGTCAATCCTGCTTCTTGTACATGTGCATGTAGTCATATTCTGATAAACTGGACTGGTTGCCTTTGCAGCAAAATAAGGCTATATAAAATGGTTTCTAATTTTTTACTTCAGAGACCTAATACGTAGATAGGGTCTGAAACACCACCTCTTCTGGATTATAAGAAATACAGTGAGTCTTGGCTTTCTTGCATATCGTTAACTGAAATGAAGCTGAGACCATCAAAGTATGTAATTTCAGCATTAGCAGAAAAAGTGATGAGATCAGATTTTTTAGTGTCCTTGAAATGTAACTAGTTAGAATTGTACCAAGTGCAATGAACATCTGAATTAATTTCTTGTCATTCGTGGTGGTATCCAACTTTTTGTTTCAAGTCATTGTGACAATTTACAGAAATGTTGAATTTTAAGCACATGGATCATCTCATTAACTTCAAGATGGCTATTCATGTCTTTACGTTGTCCCACACTGAGTCCTGAGGTGGAAAAATAAGAAAATAATATCTTACTTTAAGAAAGGTTAGGAAAAAAAACACCTCTCAAAACCTCAAATTCAAAAAATAGAAAGGTTCTTCACAAAAAGCAAAATTACAAATCTACATCACTTCACTCTGTTTTGGCATAGAAGCTTAATCCAAAACTTGCTGATGTGATTTGGAAATATTTTCATTTACTTCATGTGATTTTTAATCAGGCCTATATTGCTGAACTATATAAACAAATTCTCCACCTATGAACTGCTTCACCATTTAATTACAACTACATTAACTCCTTTGATTTATCTATTTTTTCCCAATTTATACCAGCAGGTATCAAGAGTCAATGTCCCATGTTGTCACTCTTTTGGTCTGTGAGTCCTGGTTATGTATCAGTACAATGAAAAATCAACTACAGCTTAAAACCCATAGACATTACAAAGGTTTTCACAGACTTCAGGAGCAGTAGAACCTACAGATCCTGCTCCACCTGCTGTTAAAGACAGACTGGTTTTGATCTCTTCTAATAAAATTACATTTATTGCTCTCGGGTCAACATTCCTGTGCTACAGTACCATCATCTGTACAGCCGATGTCACTGAATTTGAATTATACTTCAGTCATACTAGTAACTGACTGAGATGAATGAAATCAATATTCTTTTCCTTATACATGAAATTAATGTAGGAATTCATAACAATAGTAGACCTTCCTTTCTTTGTTCAGCTCTACACTACAATCCATCAATGTACTCTTCTGGCACTTGAATTAACAGATTTTAATTTGTGAGCAACAACTCCTTCTAGCATAATGAAATTTTTCAGTCTTTGATACTAAGTCAATTCCATAGTCTGGGCATTTTCACCCACTACCAATGATCTTTGATTGGGATATCAAAATAGACAATGAAAAAAGATACATCCTAACAGTGCATCACTTGTAATTCTAATGCTTAAACAAGAGTTTTTTTGATTATTTCTTAAGAAAGATAATTTTTAGTTAAATGGGATTCAAGTTTATGCAAAATATTTTCATAGAGTTTTGTTTGTACTGAAGGAAAACACCAGTGTTTTTTATTGTCTGAAAATATGCCAGCTAGAGTAAACTAATGAGCCCCAAAAAGAGAATATTTGTACAGCTGGAGTCTGAATGTTATCAAGCTGCTTGGTTTTGATTGACACTATAACAGCCATGGTAGTGGAAGGTGATCAATAATACTCCCCCTGTGACAATGTAAATAGTATCATCCAAGAGTGACTGGCGAACAAAAATATTC
Source organism: Charadrius vociferus (assembly GCF_000708025.1). NCBI lineage: Eukaryota > Metazoa > Chordata > Aves > Charadriiformes > Charadriidae > Charadrius > Charadrius vociferus. The sequence goes on from NW_009649570.1 coordinate 3,676,887, forward strand.
AGAGGTTCAGCTCAATTTGGGTAAGCATCCAACACTCCAGATCTTTGTTCTAACTGCCTAACCCATTGGGGTCTCCAAATTTCAGTCAAAAATAGGTTGATCAGTGGCTCACTTAGAGTATTCAGGATTGCTCTGGTACTTGGTATCAGCCCAAGGCAGGAAGTATGATAATGAACAGTTTTTGAAATCAACAGCTCTTAAGCTGTTAAAAGATTCACTTTGGAAAAGGATTTTAACTCCTGCTATTTACTTTGAGCTAGATCATTCTTCTACCTCAGCTTAAATTGGCGGGTATTTAACACACAGAACAGTTAGTGTTGTTATTGCTGTTGATATATGCAGCCATGTACACAGCACAAATCATTCAAAAATTTTAAAAGACATGTCTACATGATCTTAATCCAACTCCAATGGAGACACACTTCCCTGGAAATAAGTAAAATAGAGCCCCATCCGAACACAGAGAACAATGGTTTGTCACTACAGCCAAAACTGTGTTTGTTTCAAGCCAACGTAAAAGTACACCTGGACTAAGCGGCATCAAAAAGAAAAGAGAAAAAAAATACAAGCACTTGCAAGAATGTGAGGCAACTTGAAGAGACGATAGACAATAAGACAGAAAGATAGGTGTATCAAAAGTGGAGGAGATAAGTAAGATTATAGGTATGAAGGTATGAAGGCTATAGGTATAGACTATGAAGGGCTATAGCAATGTTTTTGTATATTTTTGCTAGGTAGTAGGAGTGCTGTGCCCAGAGCTAAAGCAATAAGGTTCAATAGTTTGGAGAAGTGGGGTTTTTTTTCATTTTTTATTGTGCTTTTGGAGGATTTAATGCCTCACTAGACCTAAAAAACCCTAGGGTCCCATGCTCATTTCAATTCAATTAAGATATACAGGCTGTGCAAAATATACATCGATAGGGAGCCACATTTTCAGAAATAACTGCTTATCCGTGCACTTTTTAGCTCATTATAACAGACTCATGGAATCCAACTTTAAATAAAGGCTGTTGGTGGACTAAATTACAACACAATATCAAGAGACTTCATGAACTAAATATATTCTATTTTATTAAGCTTTCATTATATATAATATGAGTCAGCAAAGCATTCAGTCTCTGCTAACCAGAGTTCCAGTACTAACTCTAAATCTTGAAGGCAAATATTTTCCGCCAAGGGCACCCTGTAAATGAACTGTAGGTTTTGGCCCTCACCCTGCTAAAACAGACTTGACAGAGCGTCCGTCTCGCAGACGTTTTGGATCTCCTTCCAGAAAGCCTGCCAAGAGCTCGAGAAGACAGCATGATCCTCACTTCCACGCCATATGGCATCATCCTTCCATGACAATAACTTTCTCTGCAAACACACCAATTCCCAAAGACTTTATTTTCAAGATGATAAAGATTTTTTTTTTAATTCTGGATAAATGAACAAGTAATTTCTCTTATAAAGTTACTGACTCTGGTTTGAGGCAAAGATGGGGGCATTGTCCTTGTCTCTAAAACCTCCCATAGTGATGGTGTCAACGCTCCACCTAATTCCCTGCATATGGCCTCGCTGTCCAAGGGGCTGTCAAACAACATGCAATGGCTGGTTCAGGTTATAAACATGCTGGTGTATGCCAAAAGGTAAAAAAACACTACAATTTCAATGATGCTTGTAGGAACTCAGTACTTTTAGGTTTCCGCCTCTGTCAGATGCTTGAAATCAGCCAAAATGTGCAAGGTGCAGGGAGGCCTGTCAGGGAATGACAGCACATTTCCTTGGGCAACCAAAAGTAGTTTCTAATGTGGCTTCTAGTCCTTTTCCTCCATTGTTTCTTCTCCAGCAATGAGAGGGCCTCAACAGCTATCAATGCCATAAATAACACTCATGATGTGCAGGTCAGGGAGCCCTGTTTCCCCTCTGCCAAAATGGACTAAAACCCTTCTAATCTGCAGAGACAGCTTCTGTCAGCGCTCACACTGTAATGAGCTAGATGAAAGAACCGCAGCCTGGGGAAATGTCTTTGATCGTTACATTAATTTCCTCCTCCTGGGGCCTTATCCGTTAGGTAAGGAATGTGCTTCCTGGTGCACCTGGGGTGGCAGTCCCTGAGAGCTGCCAGGGAAGCAGTGTGGCTGCCCCCAGCACAGCTGAGGCCACTGAGGCAGGGAGAAGGGGGCTAGAAGTGGCTGGGTGGCTACTTCAGGAAGGGCAGGGGAAGCCCCTCTTTCAGAGAGTGGGGTCTGCTGAGCTGCTCAAGTGGAGGTGCAGGTGCGAGGAGCAGGGCAGGCCTGGCCCTGAGGGTGCTCTGGTACTGGTGTGTTTGTGGAAATGCCCCTTTTGGGTTTCCATTGTCCCCATATGGCAGCGTTATTGGCTCTGTTCTGCACTCTGGGAATGTGCAGTGTTAGGGGTATAAAGCCTTTATGTTTTATGGCAGGGGAGCAGGCAGGTGCTGTGGTGGGGTGTTAGGCCTGCTCTGGGCTAGTCCAGGTGCTGGGCTGTCACTGTGACCTGGGGCGGTGTGTTTTGGGGCAGCGTTAAAGCATCAGTGAGCAGGTGGGTGGATAACTTTGCTGGGTGATGTGTGGGGAGCTCCAGGAGCAGCAAGGAGAGGCAGGGACCCCATGTGCTAAGGCCAGACCAGTGGAAGGGGAGCACCAGCTGGGCTGCCAGCAAGCCATGTGCATGCCTCATGGCATGAGGGGTTGTATGGGGCCTGGCAGGGAGTTTTGTTTTGTTTTGGTTTTTTTTTGGTTTTTTTTTAAAAAAAAAAAGCACCTCCTTGAAGAAAAGGTGTGAAAAAGGCAGTAAAGTGGGCAATGGAGGGGAAAGAGAAGTTTCAGAGGGAGCTACTGGGCTGGCCCGGGTCCCCTTGCCAGCTGGTTTGAGAACTGTATCTCCAGGGGGAGTGCTGGACAGCTGAGCTCTGGAGGGACAGACCTGCTGTGGCCTGGTGAGTTCTGTGCACCTTTGGGTTGTTTTTTTTCTTTCCCCTGGAAATTGGATCTGACAGTAAACATGATACAAGTATAACTTGAAAGCGCACTAAGGCTTTTCAGACACTTCCACGATTCAGTTTACTTGTTGCAAATGTACCCAAAATGGAGATAAAGAAATATAATCCCGGGGGGGTGGGTGGGGGGTGGGGGTAGTGAGTAGCATATCTTAAAAGGCCTGATCAAGGGAATATCTTGCACTGTTACTTTTTAAATTTTTCTTTTGGAAACATAATGCCAGAGGTCACAGTGGAGATTGTACTTGGCCCAATTTTCTTGAACTGTAATAACTGTAAGACG
>NW_009649570.1:3680213-3689347 GCF_000708025.1 Charadrius vociferus
GTGGTTGTATGCATTAATGTTCTTGCAACAAAGAACTTGGAGGCATCCCCATTAAAAATAATGATGGGACTTGATTAATCTTTGAAGTAGACAGCAAAGCTGCAGTCAGTTCCTTACAGTGTTTGATTATGTTGCAAAGTATAGGTAAAAATTTATTTTTACATGTCACTGCTCTGAAAGCTGTAATGAAAGGTAATGTGAAATAATCAGTCTCAATAGTATATAGCTAGTTCTTTGCTTTAACTACAGGATAAAAGAATGAAGAACCTTATCCTGTTTTTCTGTTTTGCCTTCTGGTGTTTTTTACATCTCTTATAACGCAAGTTGGTACTAGCACGCAGGCAGTTACAGTTAACTCCAGCATTACAGTGATATGTGCCAACATCAGAAAAATAGTGCTCGGAGAATCAGTTGGTATTGTAATATGTAAAACAAGTGTTTTACATCTACATGTCATGTGTACATGTAACACTAACAAATCTGTCTTAGTTCTCAGCATAGGCAAAGCATGAAGTTCTCTACCACAAAAACTTTTGGTATAATGGGATCAGAGACAAGGCCTTGTAATCACTTTCTTCATCACTAAGAGATTTGCAAAGGAATGAAATAGTAGTAGTTTAAAAAGAAGGAAAGGCAAAAATACATGCAGAAGGGACATTGTCGTCTTCTAAATTTGCTTGCCCAATATTTCACAGGATTATTCAGAAGTTGGCTGATCTCACAGTTCACATTATTCTCAAAGAAAAAATCGATATCTGCTGTTTCTTACATAATAGATCAAAATTCAGTTGCATATGTAAACCAATAACAGGTACTGTGTGGATTAACTTATTAGTGAATCTGAAGTGTTAAAATGAAATATAGTACCTGGCATAAATGTTGAGTATTGTTTTTAACCGTTAAATGTCATTCAGAGGTGTTCTGAACAAGACCTTGGATGCTGAGGAATGGTATATATTTTAGTCTCTCTACTTACAATCTTTTTTGCATGTTTCTTTTATAGTAAAATCCCACTGTTTGCTGGTAATTGTGTAGTCAAATAGAGATGTAGGAGAATGTGACGTATGAAGAAGAAGGTATCTTCTGTGTTGCCAGGGAGCTGGAAGAGTTTGCTGTACTCCTACCCTGCACTGAGAGTACTGCATTTTGAATTTATGGGTGTATCAGTGCCAGGTTTGAAGGCTGTGGTGCCAATGAGTGGTAGGTCTGTGGATGTGCAGAATGCTGTACCCAGTTTCCCAGTCTTTGAGATGGTCTTTGTTGCCACTTCTATGGGACAGCTGGGAGAAACAATCTATGTTGGCATCTCAGTCACTGCAGTTCAGAACCCTTTTTCTCCTACACCTAATCAGTATCAGTTCATGTGAATACAGCAAGCCCTGAATTTCAGTGACTGAGAGTCTAGCATGTATACAATTCTTCTGATCTTGGACAGCTGAGAGCAATAATCTCTCATACTGTCCCAGGAGCCCCTAGTCTCATCTAGAGATACCTTGAGTGAAGATGGGGGGGGGCTTTTTTTGGTGGTGATTGGTTGTTGTCTTCGCTCACCTTAAAAAAGCAAGTCGGCGGGGGGGGGGGGGAACCTTTTGTGGGCTTGCACTTGCATCACATCTCCCACATTGTGCTCAGAAGTTTGAGTTATTTGCTGAAAATCACTTGCCACTTGAATGCAATTAAAGTTGGATAAAATACATATGGAGTTACAGGGGAAAATAAGGGAAGATAAGGTTAACGGTGAATAAATTTAACAGCAGAAACAAAATATCCAATTCAAAACCTTTCAGTTTTTTTTTGCTTTGCTTCTTAATTTGTCAAGAAAGGGAACAAACCCATTTCTTTCTTTTGAAGGTCACCTTTAATAGTGATGTATAGTTTCTTGTACTCCAGTGACATCTGAAGAGACGTGGGGCAAAGAGAGGGCCACTGAGACTACCAGGACCATTGAAAGCTTGATGATAGTGGCACCAAGTTAGAGACAGGCGTCTTGTATCTGAGGCAGTCCTAGGGGGAAGACAAAGGAGTGTTGTCTATCTGAAGTAGTAAAAATGTCTTAAAGTACGGTAGTGGGTGGTGTATAACTCTTTCATTATCCTGTCACTCAGAAATTCTCCTTTGCAGCACCTCAAAGTTAAGAGCAAAACAAATTTATTGCAGTATATCCATCCTTTCAGGTGTGGGGTTTTTTTTTTATTCCACTTCTCCTATCGAGATTTCAGACTTGGTATTAATCTTTTCCCATCTCATTCTTGAGATGACATGAAATAACAAGGGACTGCAATGCTAAATTCAGATCAAAAGAAGCCACTGCTTTCCTTTTTTTTTTTTTTTTTTTTTGCAAATTTAGAATTATGAAATCAAAAAGCTATTTATTCTATGTTAATTTCAGTGTCACTTTTGAGGAGAGGATATTCTGTATTCCCAAGAAGTTGACTGTGCAATACATAGTTTCTGTGGCATTTTAAATATGGTGAAAATCCTTTTGGTAATATTTGATGCTCTACGGAAAGTGAAAACTAGATGCAGTTTAGGCCTGGAAGACATTTTTCCTCTTTTACATGGATGCATACTTTTATGCATGCTTTTTTAATCAGGGCTGTAAAAACTTCCTATCTTCGTTATGTGGCCAGATCTCATGAAGTTCAAAGCTCATGGAGTTCAACAAGGACAAATGCAAGGACCTGCATGTGGGCCGGGGCAATCCCATGCGTAAATATATGCTGGGCAGAGAACAGACTGAGTGCAGCCCTGAGGAGAGGGACTTGGGGGTGTTTGTTGATGAGAAGCTCAACATGAGCTGGCAATGAGCACTCGCAGCCCAGAAGGCCAACCATATCTTGTGCTGCAGCAAAAGCGTGGCCAGCAGGTTGAGGGAGGTAATTCTGCCCCTCTGCTCTCGTGAGACCCCACCTGGAGTACTGCATCCACCTCTGGGGCCCTCAACATAAGAAAGACATGGACCTGCTAGAGCGGATCCAGAAGAGGGCCACGAAAATGATCAGAGGGATGGAACATGCCTCCTGTGAGGACAGGCTGAGAGAGTTGAGGTTGTTCAGCCTGGAGAAGAGAAGGCTCTGGAGAGACCTTATGGCAGGCCTCCAGTATCTGAAGGGGGCCTACAAAAAAGCTCGAGTGGGTCTTTTTACAAGGGCATGTAGTGATAGGATGAGGGGTATTGGCTTCAAAGTGGAAGAGGGTAGGTTTAGAATAGATATTAGGAAGAAATTTCTCACTCTGAGGGTGGTGAGACACTGCAACAGGTTGCCCAGGGAAGTTGTGGAGGCCCTATCCCTGGAGGCGTTTAAAGCCAGGCTGGATGGGGCTCTGAGCAACCTGGTCTAGTGGGAGGTGTCCCTGCCCATGGCAGGAGGGGTGGAACTAGATGATCTTTAAGGTCACTTTCAACCTAAATGATTCTATTCGTTGTGTGAAATTGGTTCACTTATGTACAAACCCCTGTTCAGTTAACTGATTACAAGGTATAACGTCCTGCATCCAGGCAGAGGAAATTTAAAAAAAAAAAACAAAAAAAAAAAACCCAAACAACCCAAAACCAACCAAAAAAACCACACAAAAACCAACAACACCACACACACCCCACTTAAATTGGCAACATGGAAGGCATTCAGACTCATGGTAATGACTGGTGCTGGGCCACTTAAAATAATGCATTTACATAATTATTTCTGTAGCTTTTTAAAGTTTGAGACTTTTCAGTAGAACAAAGGGTTTTATTTCTTTCCTACATATCCTCAATTTTTAAAAGCTAAGATTAAAGGAATTACCTGAATCAAGAGGACAGGTCTTGCTGCAGGTTCTGCCCTGGAACAAGAGCTGTCTGGAGCAGAGGATTGGGAAATCTGCCAGTGTATACAATGGTATGTCATACCCCAACCAAATAACTGCATATCTTAGACTTTCAGGCAGACCTAGCCATGCAGTGTATATTTGAATATGGGTAGAAGTATCTTAACTTCTGCAGTCTTATATCTACCATGTGTACCTTTAACCCAGAATATCACTGAAATGTGAAATATGACTAGGAGTGTATCCTTCTGAGGTTTATATATAGTACCTCTCCAGCAAGTCTGACTTTTTTTACAACATATGTACTCATACTGATTTTCTTTCCTATGGACTAAAACCTAGTAGTTTTCAGTTTGCAGTGCCTTTTTGAATGTTCATAAGGTATAGAGGAGTATAAGTAGTAGCAGAAACATGGGCTTCTGACATTTAGTATTCAAATAAGAACAACAGACCCCCAGTGCCCAAGGGAAGCTAATATTTGTCCAAGCAGTAATTGGGTTATAAGACTCACAGAATTCACAGAATTGTTAGGGTTGGAAAGGACCTCTGGAGATCATCTAGTCCAACCCTCCTGCCAGAGCAGGGTCACCTACAGCACGTTACACAGGACAGCGTCCAGGCGGGTTTTGAATGTCTCCAGAGTGCGAGACTCCACCACCTCTCTGGGCAGCCTGTTCCAGTGCTCCACTACCCTCAAAGTAAAGAAGTTCCTTCTCATGTTAAGATGGAACTTCCTATGTTCAAGTTTATGCCCATTACCCCTCGTCCTATCACTGGGCACCACTGAAAAAAGACTGCTCCCATCCCCCTGGCATCCTCCCATTAAGTATTTGTATGTATTAATAAGATCCCCCCTCAATCTTCTTTTCTCTAGACTAAAGAGACCCAAGTCCCTCAGCCTTTCCTCATAAGAAAGGTGCTCCAGTCCCCTAATCATCTTTGTTGCCCTTTGCTGGACCCTCTCCAGCAGTTCCCTGTCTTTCTTGAACTGGGGAGCCCAGAACTGGACTCAGTACTCCAGATGCGGTCTCACCAGGGCAGAGTAGAGGGGGAGGATGACCTCCCTCGACCTGCTGGCCACACTCTTCTTGATGCACCCCAGGATGCCATTCGCCTTCTTGGCCGCCAGGGCACATTGCTGGCTCATGGTCATCCTGTTGTCCACCAGGACTCCCAGGTCCCTCTCCACAGAGCTGCTCTCCAGGAGGTCAGCCCCCAACCTGTACTGGTGCATGGGGTTATTCCTCCCCAGGTGCAGTACCCTACACTTACCCTTGTTGAACTTCATAAGGTTTCTTTCTGCCCAACTCTCCAGCCTGGCGAGGTCACGCTGTAAGGCAGCACAGCCTTCTGGCGTGTCAGCCACTCCTCCCAGTTTTGTGTCATCAGCAAACTTGCTGATGGTACACTCTATCCCTTCATCCAGATCATTGATGAATATGTTGAACAAAACTGGGCCCAGTACTGACCCCTGAGGGACACCACTTGCTACTAACCTCCAACTAGACTCTGCGCCACTAACCACAACCCTCTGAGCTCTATCTGTAAGCCAGTTCTCAATCCACCTCACCGTCCATTCATCTAAGCCACACTTCCTAAGCTTTCCTGTGAGGATGATGTGGGAGACAGTGTCGAAAGCCTTGCCAAAGTCAAGGTAGACAACATCCACTGCCCTCCCCTCGTCCACCCATCTAGTTACTTTGTCATAGAAGGCTATCAGATTAGTCAGACATGACTTCCCCTTGGTGAATCCATGTTGACTACTTCTGATAATCTTCTTTTCATCCAGGTGCTTTGAGATGACTCCCAGAACAAGCTGCTCCATCATCTTCCCAGGGATGGAGGTAAGGCTGACCGGCCTGTAGTTTCCCGGGTCATCCTTCCTGCCCTTTTTGAAGACTGGAGTGACATTGGCTATCCTCCAGTCCTCAGGCACCTCACCTGTCCTCCAGGACCTTTCAAAGATAATGGAGAGAGGCCCAGCAATGACTTCCCCCAGCTCCCTCAGCACACGAGGGTGCATCCCATCAGGCCCCATGGATTTATGTATATCCAATTTATCTAATTGGATTAATTTATCTAATTGGACTTCTGCTTAACTTATAGTTATATTAATTAGGAAGTCACTTCTCAAGTCATGAAGTTTCTGGAGTACTAAAGTTTAACTTTGTTTATGTATCAGAAGACAATGACCTCTTGCCATATGAGAGGAAGAGGTAGTTTTGAACATCTCTTTGACAGTGAAAGACCAGAAATCCTGTATATTTATCATTGTTATTCTAAATCTGCTGCTCTAGGCCCATTTACTTAAATGGGGGTGATTTATTGAATTACCCATTTTGGATCGGAAGCAAGATTCTGTCATCCAGATTATAGCAAAAGGAATGTAAGAGAGGAGGAGAAGTTTGAAGATAGAATATTTTTGTTCTTAGCTAGTGGATAACTCTTTCAAACAGGGTCAGAGCTAACACAAACAGTTTTATGTAGCTGTCTTAAGGAATATATTGTTTTCCACGATGTAGTCCTTCTACTTGTCTTTAGCTGAATTATTAGGGATTTGAAAGTGCATGACTAGAAGTAGATTAGAAAATGCAAAAATACTTCTGCATTTCAGAAATTTGAGGTTGTGAAAGGAAAGCATTGTACACAAGCTGTAACTATCAATCCTAGTACAAACACTTTATTCCCTTCCCACTTTTCCTCTGATAACTTACCCAGCAATTACTTGCAAAAAGAGTTCTTGGAGCTAGAGTATCTCTTGTCACGGCAATTACCACCCTAATGACAAGCCTGAAACCCTGAACTCCATACCAAACCAATAGTTTCTTCTGTGGCCTTATTGTTTGTTTTTGCATGACTTTAAGAGCTTTGGTCTACATTAGAGGTTTGGGCAGGTAGGCAGTTAATAGTTTCACAACATAATGAGCTGAGGTTGTTGATTGATAAGGGTTCATGAACTCAATAGGTAAACTGCCTGTCACTGTGCAGCAAGTTGGGCTTCTGATCTCACTGCTTGTTGTCCTGCAAGATTCCAGTGTGTCATGGGCACACACAGTTGAGGCCCTGCGATTTGCAGGTGTGAGACTCGAAGCTTAGTTTATGTTCCCACAAAAAATTGTCAGTACCTTTTACATACCATTTGTTTCTCAACCACAGGTAACACTGTATACACAACTCACTTTTCCAGTGTCTGCTTGCTTACAGTTATGCAGCTAAGTATGTTCACTGCTTATCTGTTGCATTTCTCCTGCTTGCACCATTTGATCAGTCACATCACTGTCATGGTGACAGTCTGGTCTATTCCTTATGTGTGCATTACTATGACTGAACAACAGGTGATTGGCTGGTGGGTTTTTTTTTTTTTGTTCCAGATGAGAAAGCATATATAGGCTACTTCCATTCTATTGTCTTCAACATTACGAGACACATGTAATCTGAAACATGAAGTAGGTAATCTACATGCTTAAGTGATAGCATCTCCTCAGTAAGAGTAATGTCTTCTGACTTCAGGATAAGGGGAATGCCAACAGGCCTGCATTAATAGGCGAGACAGAAAATAAATAAGTTAATATCATATAGTGGTTATGATGAGCCAAGGCAGAGAAGCTACTCCCTCCAACTGATGCCAGAAATTTGAGATAGCAGAATGCCAAACCCTGGGTTTCTTGGGTGCAGGCCAGTATTTCTTGCAAGATTGTTATACTTTCTAATGTGATAACCCTTTCTGTTTAAGATTTTCCTACATGCAAAATGTTTGTTTTCTCAGGAAAAAGTAGGTATAAGCTCCTCGCAAAGAAGCAGCAGAAAGAGGCATTCCAGAGTTATTGGGGATAGAGCAAGAGAGCCGTCATTACTTACAAAAAATACTTGCCAAGACCTTGTGAGCCATGCTTCAAGCCACAGTGGACTTGAAGGGTATTACAAAATAAACGTCTAAAAATGGGTTTATAATGGAAAGGTTGACAGACCTAAAAGCAAAGCAGTAAGCAGGTGTCACTATAATTAAGAGCAGTGACCCTTCAAAGAAAAGGGTTGCCAGCAGGTAAATAAACTGCCATTGTGCAGCTCACCTTGTTAAACAGGAAAGTTTGGAAAATGATTGGAGAAATGGCATCAATCAGTGTTACCTTAGGCATCATTTATAAGAGACAGCTGCCTGCTGTGGGACAAACATACTATAGGTACTATTAAAAATAACGTCTTTGTTCTAACAGTTGTGCTACAAGTAATCTGAACTCTTGAATTTATATCCTGTTTGTAGCTGTCAGGTCTTTAATATACTTTCTAATCATGGCAAACACTCCCCCTCACCCCCATGTTTGATGTGTGTAATATACTAGGTCAGGTGGATAGAAATATTCAGATGAGTGAGTTGAGCTTCAGACAGTCTGTCATGTGTAGTGGATGTGCTGCATAATTCTGTATGTATGCTCTCCCCCTTTTTTTTTTTTTTTCAACTTTACATTTCAATATGTCAGCGTAATTTTGTCTGATCTTGACAATTTCAAGTTCATGGTGCCCGGTTGTTGGGTTTTTTGTTATAGCATGAGTGTTGTTTCAGGCAGTTTCACGGAAGTATGGTAAAATTGCTGAAAGAACATGGCTACTTTGATTGGCAGGAGACACTAAGTCACAGCTGAAGCCTTCCATCATCATGGACTGTACAAGCAATATTGTTTTTAGAGTAGTGAAAGAAAACAAAAAATGGAGTTTGGAACTGTGTTGTTCATTATCAAGCATATCTCATTCTAGAGATTTATTTTGCATGTTTTACCTGCATGCAAGCTCTTCTATGGGACAGTGTGATCTTGGATTTTGTTACAGGGAAGGGTAGGCAGATTATCTCAGGTTTTACCTCATGTTACTGGGTTTTTGTGGGGGTTTTGTAGTTTTTTTGGTTTGTTTTTTTTTTTTTCCCCCAAAAAAAATCTATGATGTGTAAGTCTTGAGAGGAAGTACTCTTTTTTTTTTTTTTTTTTTTTATCAGAGACAATGATTTGGACTTGCCAGACACTGGTTTTAAGGTTGATTAAAATTGAAATAAGCTTACAAAGCAATTGTGTTAAAGTAGTGCAAAATTTTATGTAATTGCTTTCAGTTGGTTTTCAACCTATCTTGTTTTGCCTTAACTTCAGATTCTAAACCTTAACTATTTCTCTGCTAGGAAACAGAAGTGTAATTGTAAATTTAAACTGTGGCATCTAGAAAAAAATCAAATTTTTTTCCCAGCCAATTTGATACTACTAGATTTTCTGTCCATTCATCTTGAACAACTGCCAGAAAAACACCGTGCTAATCAGTTTGAACTCTGAATTACGGACTGCATC
>NW_009649570.1:3689409-3714580 GCF_000708025.1 Charadrius vociferus
TAGCATTTGCAGACTGGTACTGGATTTCTTTAGCAAAAATGAACATATAAGTGCAGTCTTAATGAAAATTAATCTATAAATTGAGCTGTATTTTTTTTAATGGCTGGTTAATGCCCGTCATGTGTGTTCATAGTGAAAGAAGCCTGAAGCTATAAAGCTTACAGCAGCTGTAATTGTGACCACTAAAAAGCAATGCATGGCTTCTGAAGGCATCACTTGCTTAATCTTTTTTTTTTTTTTTAACTCCTCACAGATTGCTTGTTTATCAAACTGGCTGCTTGGATAAAGCTGCTTATCTCGGATCAAGAGCACAGTATCTATCAACTTCAATTTATTAAATTCCAGGGACGAGAGTCTATCTGTTTCATTATCTGGATCTTCACAATACTTTAATTTTGGAATAACAGGTTGCATTGAGCAGCTACTTTCTTTTTAAACATGACGTTCTTTTTTATACTTGCTGGTTAACCAGTTGGTGTTGCTTTCTTTCCCTCAAAAGTCAGTCTAATGCTCTAACTAGTACTGGGTAAAGAGATCTCTTCCCCTGATCTACTGGCTATGTTCCTGTTAATGCAGCCTGGGATGCTGTAAGCCTTCTTTGCTTCTCAGTCTCTCAGTTCCAAGCTTGTACTGTTGCAAGGAGCTCTTCCTTTCCAGATGTGTCTGTGCGTTTGCCTCTGCTGAATTTCACAAGGTCCCTCTTGTGCCATTCCTCAGACTGTTGTAGGTCTAAATAGCAGTCCTGCCTTCAAACATGTCAATGGGTGCCACCAATTTGGTGTCATCTGTGAACTTGACAGAGCACTATGTCACCTCCTCAGAGTCATTGATAAAGAGGTAAACACAACAGGTCCTTGTGACATTCAACTTACTGGCCTCGGTATGAGGAGGTACTATATATTTAGGACAAACATTGCATACTTTCTTTCTGTAATCACCACATGCATAGCTTGAGTAACTCAAACTGGGTCTTTTACATGGTCTGTAAATGGGAAACAAATGATACTGATTTGGTAACTTCATTTCCATTGGCTATGGGTTCACTGTGACCCCCACCATATTGTCTTCACACTGTTTGTAGTGGCAGCACTGCATTTCCCTTAGCTCTTTGCCATACTTCTCAGCCTGTTGGCTGTAGGTTGCTCTTCTATACATTGGTTCTGCAGCTCCAGTAGCTTTGACTAGGAAATTGAAGTGCCAAGCAGAGGCATTCTGGGAAGGGAAACTCATTTATTTCCTAAATGACTGTCCAGTTGCGTATGTTAGAAATGGCTTCAAGCTCAGACTTTGCTCTTGGGAAGTATAGGTATTTTGTAAAGAGAGAGAAATACCTATGGTAGAACCAAAATGTACTAAAAGAGTGATTGCTGCTTATGGTCTCATGGCATCATTTGATCTCAGCATTGTTTCAGGTTTTTGACTAGAGGCTTTTGTGTTGGTTTTTTTTGGCCTGTTCTGAACACCTAAAATGCCTTTCCTGCAACATTCCAGGAAAATGCTGTCACTCAAAATAAAGGAAAAGAAGAAAGGTCCTACTAGCTCAGATTCAGGCTTAATGTTGCAAGAATTCACTTAATTGCAGAGAATGGATTATCCTCCAGTTTTAAAACAATATTACAGTAATGTGTAGCTGATAAAGAGCAGAGAAAAATCAAGGTATTTTTAGTTTCTGATTAGGCACCATGCCTACCTGTCTTTTAAATACCTCCAGGGATGGTGATTCCACCACTTCCCTGGGCAGCCTGTTCCAATGTTTGATAACCCTTTCAGTGAAGAAAATTTTCCTAATATCTATCTTAAACCTTCCCTGGTGCAATGTGAGGCCATTTCCTCTTGTCCTATCACTTGTTACTTAGGGAGAAGAGACCAACACACAGCTTGCTATAACCTCATTTCAGGTAGCTGTAGTGAGCGGTAAGGTCTCCCCTCAGCCTCCTTTTCTCCAGGCTAAACAACCCCATTCCCTCAGTTGCTCCTCATAAGACTTGTGCTCCAGACCCCTCACCGGCTTTGTTGCCCTTCTCTAAACACGCTCCAGAATCTCAGTGTCCTTCTTGTAGTGAAAGGCTCAAAACTGAATGCAGTAGTCAAGGTGGGACCTCACCAGTGCCAAGTACGGGGGAACAATCACTTCCTGCCCACCACACTATTTCTGATACAAGCCGGGATGCTCTTGGCCTTCTTGGCCACCTGGGCACACTGCTGGCTTATAATCAGCTGGCTGTTGACCAAAACCCCCTGGTCCTTTTCTGCCAGGCAGCTTTCCAGCTACTCTTCCCCAAGCCTGTAATGCTGGGTGGGGTTGTTGTGAGCCAAGGGCAGGACCCAGCACTTGGCCTTGCTGAATCTCATACCATTGGCCTCAGCCCATTGGTCCAGCCTGTCCAGATTCCTCTGTAGAGCCTTCCTACCCTCAAGTCGACACTTGGTGTCGTCTGTAAACTCACTGAGGGTGCACTTGATCCCCTCATCCAGGTTGTTGATAAAGATATTAAACTGCCCACAATACTGACCCCTGGGGAACACCACTTGTGACCAGCTGCCAACTGGATTTAACTCCATTCACCACAACTCTTTGGGCCCAGCCATCAAGCCAGTTTTTTACCTAGCAAAGAGTATGCCCATCCAAGCCATGAGCAGCCAGTTTTTCCAGGAGAATGCTGTGGGAAACAGTGTCAAAGGCTTTACTATAGTCCAGGTAAACATCCACAGCCTTTCCCTCATCCACTAAGCAGGTCACCTTGTCATAGAAGGAGATCGGGTTTATTAAGGAGGACCTGCCTTTCATGAACCCATGCTGACTGGCCTGATCAGTTGGTTGTCCTGCATGTGCCATGTACTGGCCCTCAGGATGATCTGCTCCAAAAACTTCCCAGGCACGTAGGTGGGACTGACAGGCCTGTAGTTCCCTGGATCTTCATTCCAGCCCTTCTTGTGGATGGGTGTCACATTTGCTAACCTCCAGTCAACTGGGACCTCCCCAGTTAGCCAGGACTGCTGATGAATTATGGAAGGTGTCTTGGTGAGCACTTCCACCAGCTCCCTCAGTACCCTTGGTTGGATTCCATCTGGCCCCATAGACTTGTGTACCTTTAAGTGCTGCAGCAGATCAATCACCATTTTCCCCTTGGATTCTGGTGGCTTCATTCTGCATCCTGCTGCTGTCTACTCAGGGAACAACTGGTCTTATGTTAAAGACTGAGGCAAAGAAGGCATTAAGTACCTCAGACTTTTTCTTATCCTTTGTCACTATGTTTCCACACCTGTCTACTAAAAGACAGATTATCCTTAGTCCTCCTTTTATTGCTAATTTATTTAGAGAAACTTTTTTATTGTCCTTAACATGAGAAGCCAAGTAAAGTTCTAGTTGGGTTTTGGCCCTTCTAATTTTCTCTCTACATAGCCTTACAATATCTTTCTCATGAGTGGCCTTCCCCTTCTTCCAAAGGCAATAAATTGTCCTTTTCCCCCCTGAGTTGCAACCATAGCTCTCTGTTCAGCCAGGCTGGTCTTTTTCCCCGATGGCTTGTTTTTCAGCACATGGAGACAGCCTGCTCCTGCACTTTTTAGACTTCCTTCTTGAAAAATGTTCAGCCTTCCTGAACTCTTTTGCCCATCAGAACTGCCTTCCAAGGGGCTCTGCCAACCAGGCTCCTGCAAAGACCAAAGTCTGGCCTCCAGAAGTCCAAGGTAGCAGTTCTGCTGACCCTCCTCCTTGCTTCTCCACAAATCAAAAAATATCATTTCATGATCACTATGCCCAAGATGGCCTCCAACCATCATATCCCCCACAAGTCCTTCTCTGTTTACAAACAACAGGTCCAGCAGGGCATGTTCCCTAAGTTATCCTCAACATATGCCAGGAACCTCCTAGACTGTTCCCTCTCTGCTGTATTGTATTCCCAGCAGATATCCGGTAAGTTGAAGTCCTCTATGAGGACAAGGGCTAGTGATCTTGAAATATTCTATAAACAGCTGGGAAAAGTCTCATCTACCTCTTCAACCTGGTTGGCCGGTCTATAACAGACTCCCACCATGATGTCTGCCTTGTTGGCACTCCCCATGATTCTTACCCATAAACACTTAACCCTATTCTCACCATCATTAAGTTCTAGACATTCATAACACTCCCTAACATACAGGGCCACACCACCACCTCTCCTACCTTGCCTATCCCTTCTGAAGAGCTTAGCCATCCATTGCAGCACTCCAGTCATAGATTTCCGTCTACACAATGGCTTCCGACTACATCATAGATTTCTGTCTGCACAATGGCTTCCAGCTCCTCCTGTTTGTTGCCCATGCGGCATGTGTTAGTGTAGAAGCGCTTCAGTTGCGCTATTGGTCCTGCCACCCTTTTACTGGGAGAAGCCCTAATTCCTACCTGACCATTCCCAGGCACGGCCAAAGTTTCTAACCCATCAGTGACCCTCACATCTCTGCTGCTGCACAAATCTCCATCCCCTACCTTCATTGAGTCAGCAGACTGAGGGACCTCACTAATATCCTGTCCCACAGACATTGGCACACTACCCCCAGGTTTACCTCTAAAGAGCTTGGTTTCATTCCCTTCCCCCTTCAAATGTAGTTTAAAGCCCTTTCAATGAGCCCTGCCAGCTCCTGCATCAAGAACCTTCCCCCTCTTTGAGACAGGTGTACCCCATCAGTAGGCAGCAGGCTTGGTCTGGTATTACGTAAACCAAACTATGATCGAAAAACCTGAAGCCCTGCTGCTGACACCAGGCTCAGAGTCAGGTATTGATCTGCTGGCTCTTCCTGTTTCTTCCCTCATCCTTCCCTGCAACTGGAACACCACTTGTGCTCCTGATCCCTTAACCCATCATTCTAAGGCCCAGAAGTCTCTCTTGGTCACCCTTGGGTTTTTTGTTGCCAGTTCTCTCTGCCTGTCTGAAAAATCAGTAATGAGTAGTAATCTGAAGGACATACCAGGGAAGGAAGGTTTCTCTTTATATCTTTAACCCAGGCCCCCGGGAGGCACCAGACTTCCCTGAGAAGCAAGTCCGGTCTGCATATTGGGTCTTCCACTCCCTGCAGTAGGGAGTCACCTCCAACAATGACAAGTCTTTTTTTTCTTTGCTGAAGAGGTTTTGATGTGGGGTGTAGTTTGGCTTAACCTCAGCGACACCTCTGCACACACTGAATTGTCTTCCTTGTTGTGGACACCATATCTATTTTGCAAGGGTGCCTGAGAGGTGAGGGAGTTACTGGGGAAATACACCTGCTTCATCAGGCAGGAATGTGTTCCCATTGCCCCTTATCCTCTGAGTTACCTCGTTTGGCCAGGTGGGAGAGGGCAAAATCCTCTGTATCATGTGCCCTGTGTGCCTGTTGGGCCTGGTTTGGGGAAGGTAGGCTGTGACTCCAGCAGTCTATCGCCCTCTTGCACTCCCTGATAGTTCTCAGTCTACTGATCTCTTCCCAGAGCTCCATCACTAGGTGGAGGAGTTCCTCTACCTGGGCATACCTCCCACAGGTGTGCTCACTGCTGCCTTCTGATACTGGTGTCAGTGTAGAATGCACCCTGCAGCCTGACACCCAGGTGGCAGCATGCTCCCGCAAGAGCTCTGTCTGGGAAGCTGCCTCTGTCCTGCTGGGTGCAGAGCTTAGGGAGGACAAGACTTTCTGCCAGGTGGCTACCATGGCTCCCTGGTTGAGCTGGTACAGCTTCAGCACCCTTCCGCGTGAACTGCCTTGCCACTCTCTGGCTGATGCGCCACACTCTGCTTGCCCGCTCTGTTCGCAGCACTCCTGGTCTAGAAGAAATTTGCACTTACTTTGTTTTCTTGCCTTGGAAGATATGTGAACCTCTAGTGCTTTAACTGAAATATTAATCTTATGAAGCCATTTGGTTTAACTAGTTCTAACACTTTCAAATAAGTTTGTTAGGAGGCTACTGAAATAAACGTAGCTGCCTTTCTTCTCTCATAAGCTTTTTCCTTTGATTATTTAGCTTGCCTTTTTCACATGAAATATTCTTAAGATACAAGATCTTAAAGAAACTACTAATTAATCCATATTTTGGAGAGGTATACTACCTTGCACTTCTAATAGATGTGGGTGAGCAAGGGATGAGTGTGATCACCCATCATCACATGTAATACTGGACAAAGTGGAAAGAGCAAAATACAGTATTTGCAAAGAGGGTAAGACAGTGATTCATATCATTATCTTCCAGGGCTGCTTTTCAAGCAGCAGTATATGGTGTGGAACAGCATATACTCCATAAAAAGAAATGCAGATATAAACTTACCTTTTCCTGGCATTGAGAAGCACATTCTGCATTCACCCATGAAAATCTTACAGTTGTTTATTCGACCTTTGGAGCTCACTGTCTCTGCCTGAATCCTGTCTGAATATCTCTGTGCTTCTTACAAGACCTGCTCATAAACAGTGGAATCCATAAGTGTGCTCTCTTGCCTCCAGCTTGGCCTCTGGAAGTATTGCTCAAGGGATATAAAATCTGGTTATCTCTGAGTCCATTGTTAGTTGAAGTTTGAACATTACTTACCCATTTAGATCTTATTGGAAACCACAGAAGAAGGTATGTCCTACTAGGTGAGAACAATGGTTCTTCAATCCTGGCATAGGAGACTTTAATTAGGGAGAGCACACAAGTATCAGTTGTCTGTTGCCCTCATACTTGCCCAACATCCTGAATGGCTGTATTAGGGATTTGCATGTTACCCTTAGCATCTCTTTATGGGCATGTTTTAAAAGTTCAAAAGTAATGGTATTAATAGGAATGGTAGGAATAAACCTGATGTCTGTTCAGGCTTCAGCATGCAGTTTTTGAAGTGCTCCTAATGCCACAATGTTCCCTCTCTATGAACCAAGTTACTAAGATGACACTGTTTTGCTTTAGATTTATTTTCTTTTTAAAATACTTTAACCCTTCAATTCAAGCAAATAACATTTGAATTTCTTATGTCACACAGGGTTAATCCATTCTCCACAGTGAAGTGCAAAAAAATTCAGAAATAACATACTCTGTTCCACTGCCATCCGTACAAAATATTGTTTACGCTCCAGGCCTGTTCCTTCAGGAAATTATTGATAGAAACAGCTGCTCCTTCACAAGAGTAGAAAAGTCCTTCCTCTCCAACCAGGGGCACTTTTCAGCCACCTTTACTTTATCGCCATGACACAGAAGCATGGAAGATTGGATTTCAGACTCTAAATAATAATAAAAAATGCATAGGGAAGAAACTTTCTAAAACTTTACTTGGGAACTTTTGTGAAGCTCTGAGCCATCTCCCTGTGCTCAAAAGGATTTGTTCAAAACAAAATGAAATTCAGAGCATAAGTTATACAGTACAATCAGTATCCAACTTCAAATGCACCTCATCGCTACTGAGTTTAACATTATAATTACAATTACAGTTCTGCAGTGCTTTATGCATAAATTATTTAAATTAAACCACATAGATTATTCAAATTTTATCTCCAAGAAACACTTCTAAAAGCCTGCTAACGCTCACGTTACAACTCATTGCTAACATGCAAAACTATTAAAGGCTTGATTATTTTCTTTAAATCTTTTTGGAACTAGACTCTGCGCAATGACTTATTTCAAGTTGAATGAGTCTTGGGTTAAATGTATTTGGTGCTGGTGTTGTAATTTCAGATCCACCTTCAAGCTCAGTTGAGCAAAAGATGAAGCTGGTGCTATTCAGTCTTTCCTTTCCAAGCAAAAGCCTCTCTAGCAAAAATAAGGAATTCTTACTTTTTACCTTCCAAGATCAGCCCTGGCTGGTATAGTAATTTGATGTGATATTGACAATTATTTGCTTGAGACAATCTTAACAAAAAAAATAACATTTGCAGGTGAAAAGAGCTTCATGAGAGAAGGTCTAATCAGGGTGAACCTTACTCCTGGAGGATATCTCTTGTTTTGAGCATTTTTCATGGGTGGTAAGGGAAAGTAGTATAATCAGTTCATTCCTCTGTTGCCAGCACAGGCAAAATGAAGCAGGTTAGAACAGCCTCTGATAGATACCACAGACAATTTGGATACAGAATATCCAAAGCCAGGGATGAGTAATGGGAATTCCCTCTTTGCAGCTTCTCATTAGGCTGAACTCGGAGACTTAGCAAAAAACAATCCAGAGTTTCCAAGTACAATATAATTTTTTCTTTTAATATTTGTTTTTGGTTACTTTTAAAATCAGAAACATCTTCACATGTTGCAGTACTTACTGTATACTATGAAGCAGATAAAAAATACCTTTTATTATTAAAATACATTGTATACATGAATGTCCTGATTTTTTTATTTTTTATTTCTTCAAGGAAAAGGAGTGGAACTAAGAAAAGCACAATTTTAGTGATCGTAATATTCCTTTCTCTTTGTGAAATGAAAAAATACAATAAAAGAGTAGAGCTACTTACTGCTATGTTACAGTTAAAGTGCAACAAAGTGCTTAGCCAGATCTAGGGAGTATGTGAATAACCAGGTTCTTGATTCTGATGGTTGGCTAAGTTTCCTGAACTGTTTGAACCATCTTCAGCCCAGTTTGTATTCCTGCAGTGGATACTTATTAGCTCTAAAAATTATTAACTCTAAAACCCGAAAATGACAGGGGAAAGCAGAAGTCAGTCAGAAGATGGAAGTGAAAAAGTAGAAATGAACATTAAGCCTGATCCAAATGGACAAATCCTGTCTTGCCTGGTACCCGGTTTCAGAGGAACAGTAAACTTTCAGTAAATCCAGTGCTAATACTTAATAGCTGCAGACTGGCATACACTAGGAAGCAATAAATGAATACACTCGGACAAAACTGAAAGCTGAATGATCAGCTTTATTTTAGTATCTCCTAACAGTGGTGGGACTTGTGAACTCTGTACTGGATGTCAGTACATCTTGCACTCTGGGCTATGCTGTATTTCAAAACACTCTGTGGGTCCCTAATGAGAGGAAGTTTCTTGTGACCTTGCCAGGTGCTGGATGGTGGCAGTCCTGCGTTTAGGCACCACGAACTGATGCTTTCCCCACACTGCGACAAAAGGTAAAGCAGTGGTAGGGTATGGAATTATTTAAGTGCGCCAAAGATGTTCCTGAAGGTCCTGGGACAGCATGCTGTTTTACAAACACAGAACAAAGATGTGCCCCTTCCAAAGTGTTTAAAAAAAATCACGCAGGAGACAAGTGAGATCAGATGTATTCACAGGCAGCATGTTATCTGTCCGCTTCAGAGCTGTCAAGTGTAAGCTTGCATTTGTCAGCCCCAGATACAGAAGTCATGCCAAAAAGTGACAGGACTTCAGGGTGGGTTTTTTTCCTGTAGAGACTGGGAAAGGGAGGAAAAAGAGCAAAAATATTGTATTTTTGGTGTGAGTGGTTTCAGCATATTAGAGTCCCAGAGCAAAAAGGAAAACGGAAAACAATGTAGAATTTCTGCTGTTAGAAAACATGATTATTTTTCCCCACATGTTATTTCCATGTGTCTTATACACATACACTGCCTGCATATAAATTAACATTATGATAGTGAGGTTAACTTACTTCAGGCACTTAGTAAACTTTTCTCCACAGAAACCAGTTCTCAAGATTTTTGTGTTGAGAGTTGATGAGTTACAACATCTTTCAAGACAGCCTTGCTACCTGCTGAAAAGAAAGAAAAGTAAATCTCAGTCTTGTAATTTGTCTGTGTTGTGTTGCTGCCTGTTACAGTATAAGAGGATAATCAGTATCCCTTAAAATGGAAATTGAGCATTCATATTTTTTGTGCAGTCATAAACTGTTGAGCTAGGCTTGTTGTATAAAGCAATCTAAAGCTTGGCGACCCGAATTCATCTGGATGGCCTGCATTTTAACACAGCTGAATAAAGGTGCCATATCTCACTATGAAAAATGTAGGTCAACCCTAGCTGCAAGAGAATGTATCCGGGAGGTAGTGATTCTGGCAAGGATCTGGAAAGCACAGTGAGCAATCAGCTGAGAGGCAGTTCTGTTGGGAGGCTGTGGGCTAAGGTGAGTCCTGAGATGTGTGAGTGGAGAAGAGATTGGTATCTTTTAGAGTATGTTTAACTCAGACAGAAGTAATGATCTTCCTACCGGAATGCAGGGTGAGTTCGGTGCTTGTGCTATGCAGCAGATAGAGAATTGCAATGGCAACTTCTCCCTTTAAAACTTATGACTATTAAAACTCAAAAGCTGTAGAATCTTGAGAATGTTAACCTCAGAGGCTATTGATATTTGTTTGAATTAGTAAATGTGTCGTCCTTTAAGATTGGATGCTGTATTAAGCTGTTGACTGTCCTGGTTTGAGTGACACAGGACTAATTTCTCTTCTAATACTTGGGATGAGGAGGAGCGAGACGCGGGCACCTGACCCAAGCTGGCCAACAGGATTATTTCATACTGTCAACGTCACATTCAATATAAATTAGAAAGCTTGCTGCAAAGATCGCTCTCTCTCCCTTGATGGCAGCGATCCAGAGAACTTCTCGCCCCGGTGCCAGACCCCTGAGGCCTTCCCTTCCTCCCAAACCCGTAGTGCTCACAGTGTCCAACATTTGCTGTCCACTGCTGGGACTGCACAGCTTGCCACTTATAGAATTGGCTGAGTATAATCCTCGTATATTTTATATTGGTATCGGTATCAATATTGGTTCTTTAGTGTTATTAATGTTAATTATTTAGTATTATTATTCTTCTAAATCTGTTTATATTTCAGCCCTCAGGTTTCCTTGTTTTCCCAATTCCCCTTCCTGGGGGGGAAGGGTCATCAGGTGAAAGAATAATTGTTTAAATGACAATAAATGGTTGTGGGTTCCTCAACCTGTAACAGTGACCTTAGATATTGCTACTATTATGTATATATTACTGTGTGTAGCAGCAGGTGCACTTCAAAATAAATATTGTTAAACAGTACTGTAATATATGACCTGAGTTTAATCACTGAGGCAAACTGCTAGTTTGAAAATCTGACATCTCTGCAGCAATAACTTCTGTGCAAAATACTGTGATGTAGATAGGATTACAGCAGTGCAATGTTTATCAGTGCATATCTTTTAACTACTGGGATGTGATTTTTCCACCCTCACTCTCTATGGGCAATCACTTTTAAATCTCTGTTTCAGTATGCCATTGTCAGGGTGGATGTTGTGTGCTTGGGAGGAGGGCTGTTATTTTCCCTGCCAGCTCTTCATTGTGGGGAGGCACAGTCATACTGCAAAATGATTGAGGTATGGAAAGAAAGGTGTCCTCCATGACTAGCAATGCTGTAAAGGGATACGCCATTGCTTGTCAATGTAAGCTTTAAGAGTGATAACACACGATGGTAGTATCAGTAACCAAGTTTTTGGCATCAAATATATAATAACAAATTGCTGCAGACATTTGCAGACAAATATGTTAACATACTTGTAGCAAACTATAATATTTTCATCTTTTCAGCAGAACTAAGACAAAATATGTTAATAATCTGGTTCTGGGAGCAAATTCAATGAAAGTTTTAACCCTCTTTCTGTCAGTAACTCATATTCAGCAGTCTACTTTGGTCCAGTAAAATCACCTAACCAATGTTTAATATTATGAATGTTCTTAAATCTGTTACTGGCCATAGACTGTATTAAAGTGAATCACTGAAATGTAGTGTGCAAGAAGCTGGTTTGCAATTTACAGAAGACTCTTTTTTTTAATCCTCTTATTCTTAGACATCTTAAGTCTGAATTCCTCAATGTCATTTAAGGTTTTCACTTAGTATGGTTCTGTTTCCTGACAAACGAGTGGAAAGTGGAGTTAAGCCAACACAAAATGTGTCTGAAAATCTCATACTTAAAGTCTAAGTATTTTTTTCATATTAGAGTGACAATTTACTGCTGTAGCAAATGTAACGAAGCAGGGTATGCTTTTTAAAGTGTTGTCGTTTCTGAATAAGTAACTAACACAATGTTGTAAACATGGTTATTTGGAGGATAAATTAGTATTGCTATGACACTTAGATACCTGATGGGAAAGAAAAATATACCTGTTCCAAGTTGCTGAAATTGAGGAAGACGACGACCAAAGATCTAAAATTCCTCTTGGGGTTTGTAGCTCTTAAATTATAAAGGAAGGTAAAAACTTTCAACTTTCTATCCTTCATCACAAACCAAGTATTAGGTTAGCTATGCGCGTATAGTAACTCAGTAACAATGACGCATGGCCTGAGGGTCTATATAGAGTTAAAAGGCTACATAACCATTTCTGCTTCCTTGTGTAGGCTGCTCAAACCTTTCATCTTTGCCTGATCAAGTAAGCAGGGCTGTATAGGGCAACTTTCCTCAAACGGGCATAGTTAACAACCTCATGATACACAGCTGCTGAAGAGCAACAGCAAGATATTCCATTCTTCCTGCAGTGATGGAAATCGTGATTCTTCCACATGTTATTTCTTGGTGGTAAGGTTATAATACATCTTTTATGTATAGTATTTGTAGCACCATGTGATTTAGATCTTAACTTGTGATTTCATCTTTTCAGTTCTGGAAAGAACAACAATAGTTACTTGGGGTTTTTGTTTTGTTGGGGTTTTTTTGCACCCCACCCCAATCTGGGTGTGCTTAGCACTCATAGGAAAGTTCTAACCTGAATACCTATTTTAGCTGTGTTTTGGGGTAAGTCAAAAGGGAAAACAATCTGGAATTCACTAGTGAGCCTCTGAAATGCAAAAGACAGCTTGTATATCAAGTCAGACCAATTCAGTGGATAAACAGGAATGCTCAGTTGCTTCTAAGTAAAAGTTCAAAGAAAAACAATAAACATTTTATTTTCCCCCCCTCCCCCCAATTTCCTTAAACCTATGTTTAAATTATCTAAGACTATTTCCCTCTTTAACGTTCTGTTTTACAGTTAAAAATACTGCAACAAATCAAAAGTAAACCATAAAGTTGCATGCAAATTCTAAACTCATCAGCTTTAGTTGTATAATAAAACCATGTCCAAGCACAGTGTGACATGCTAAAGATTGCGTTATTTCAAACCCCTGTCGTTTATAGCCCACAATTCTTTGATAATTTATCCAAAGCTCCCTTTAAGATTCCCCATGTTATCACTGAAAATATTTCTTTGTTGTGTTTAATTACTGTGACAGAACTGTGGTAGACAGTAGGTTATATGTGTTATTAAACAAGTTGCAATTAAATGTATGTTTAAAAGGCATAGCTCTGTACTTTTTACACAGAAGTGAAGACAAGTATTCCATGAATTAATCCTGTTTAGTAGTGTAGCTCTCATGGTTCAACTGTAGCAGGACATCAGTGTCCTGTTGCAGAGTTGAGAAAAGTCAGTAGTCTTGGAAGTAATGCTTCATTTCTTTTTTCCTATGTGTAGTAGTACAGAGTATTTGTACCTAGCATTGTATGTGTATAGTTGTTCAGAAAGAATCTTGTGATGGCACTTGCACTTAAATAGAGTCTCCTCACAGCAGGGGCTGCCCTCTGCCCTAACATAAAGGCAAACCTTTGTACACAACAAAGGTAGGATTTGTTTAATGAGGAAAACTAGTGTTGTTTCCAACAGAATCTAAAGTTAATGAAAACCAGATTATCTTTAAATCTTATTGATTGCTCTTTCCAGTAAATCTGTGCCTATCTCATTTGTAGCATGAATAGTTCATAAGGTTCATAATGGTTATAGACACATATTTTTTTTCAGAAAAGAAGACATTTACCTTAACAGCAGCTTCTGTTCACCATTATTCTTGGTTTGTGTTACCTGCCTGATGACATCCCACACATACATCATGAAAAGCTTTTGGAGAGTTTCCCTATTGGTCTAATATGTTCCTTTACTATCAGACAGTCAAATCAGCCAATATGTAAAATGCAAATAAGAGCTTACAAATATCCCAACCACCTTTTCTACAGATAGTGACCTTAAAAGACATTTTTCAAGGAACTTGAAACTGCTTTGTCTGAACAAGCTGTTTTCTCTAACATCTCTTCTATTTTGCAGAAGCAGCCATGCTTTTTACTACTTATTCTGAATGTGCTTTTTTATTAAAAGAGTTTCCCATCAGCTGACCTTTATTTTACCACTCATCTACTACTTTTGCATTTTAATATGATGATCTGTAATGATAATGTTGAAGGATGGATCCACTTCCTAAGGCAACTTCCTTTTGAAGGATTTTATATTGATGAACTAAATGCTTAAAAGATGGAAAACAAAATTTGTTGAAAAGAATTAATATACACTGGCTTTTTATTATAGAAGAATAGGGAGATGATGGGCCAAATGTTGTAGAAGATCCCAAAAGCCTGTGCAAAATAGAGTAACACCTGCCTCCAATGAATGGGCCATTTTTTTGATCAGGCCTTTCTACTATATTATAGAATCATCTCTCTTATTTTCAGCAATAGAAAAAAAATCCAAATAACAGTTACATGTAGGAGTACATATTTTAGAGAGATTTTTAACTCTCCGTGGTCATATACTGTTAATTTTACTTCCAACCACAGTAGTAATCCATAATTGACTCAGATTTATGAATGCATGTTGCCTTTATTTTCAGTCATCAAGTTTCAGGGAAGCTGTTGTTATAGGAAGCCTGAACTTTGATTTCACTGTATGACTGGACTGTGGTTTTCTGACTGATATGTTTTATTATGGGCTTATGCTAATGACCTGCAGGCTGGAGTCTTTAAGTCTGTAAGTAAATTACATCTGCAGCCCTAGGAGTTATCAGTTAGGGAATAGGTGTTCATCTGACAAAACAGTGGAGCAGGTGACTTCAGTGGATACCAGTTTTCGGGAACTGGTGAATGAAGAAGAGAAAGTAACATTATTACAAAAGAAAGAGTAAGAAGCACATGAGCCAGAAGAGGCTATGAGTTGGAGGAGGAGGACTAAGATCTTTGATACACCTTGGAGTGTCAAGAAAAGGCATGATACAATCTCCACCACCCCCTTGTGTTTGCTATCTGAAGTAAAAGGATTACAGCTTTTGGGAACCTGGGTAAAGTCGATGTGTTGGTTTGCTTTCCAGTATTATTGTCAGTCACTGTAAACATAGAACCTATGAAGCTGCATCTCTAAGAACGGAGTATATTATGAGCTGTTTGAGGTGTTTTAGGAATCGGTGCTTTTCCTGGAGTACTACAGCTGCTAAGCTGAACTTTCTCACTCACACAAAGTCAGTACTAAGGAATATCAGAAATCATGACTGGACCCTACAAAGTCAGTAAAGCTAAAGTCTTACAATATTATATATGGCAGTAATATTTCAGCCTAATGTTTCATTCCCCTTTCTCCTTTGAAAAACACAAGATACTTTCTGCTAAAAAAAAAAAAAAAAAGTGACACTTAGTCATGAGCCTGAATCTCTGCCCGTCCTTTAGGGTAGTCCTCAGTGCTGAAAATCAGAGTGCTTGTGCATCAGACTACACTGTCAGTAACAAGACATGATGCGTATCAAAGGCAAGCATGGTTCAGTACATACAGCTCATCTTCAATAGTTCACATCATAGAATATCTCAAGTTGGAAAGGACCCATAAGGATCGTCGAGTCCAGCTTCCTGCTCCTCAAAGGACTGCCTAATGCTCTTTTATTGGATGGAATTTTGTAATTATTCTGGACATGTCTCAGTTATTTCATTACAGTGTGTCCTTTAAGACTCTTTTCTGTTCCATTGTTTCCCCCAAGATTTTCTCTTAAATGTTTCCAAAACAACAACAAAATCAAAGGCTTTTTCCTTCTTGCAAACTCTCTCTCCCCTGGTAAGCTGACAGATTCCTATGCACTGAAAGGAAACAAGATTATCTTGAATTTCATCTGTTTCCTAATATTCGCAGCTGTTTCCCTCCAAAAAGCCAAGACACTTGTCATAACAAAAAGGAGTGCTTTCTTTGAATCAATAATAAATCAGGAAGAATTATTAATGTACTGAAGGGGGAAGTTGTTTTTTAAGAATTATTCACTGATTTTTATCCAATCTTAATGAAACACATAAGCAAACATTTTTTGCATCTGTGATCTTATTATTTGTCTAGATGAGAACGTAAAGAATGGAACAAGCACTGAAATTACCAACAGTTTAAAAAGTCAAACAAATATATTCTGTTTATACTCATTAACATAATGGTGAAAAAACAGACTCTAGAAACTGTCTTAGAACTCTATAGTGCAAATTTTCTCACTATTCCAACCAAGCTTGGCTTATAAATTACGAAATTGGATTAACTGTGACTGATTAAGGAAATAAATAGCATTTAGCATTTGACGCTTAATTCAGAGGCTGTCATCACCTGTCCCAGCTTCAGTGTTCATCAGACTGTCCCTGAATGCTCAGTAGGCTTATCTGGTGTGTAATGTACATTCTTCTTTCAGAAATCTTGCATCTGAACTAATACTCAAATGGCACTTATTCTTCTAGTTCACAACTGGTTATTAAAAGTGTGGACAGTCAAATATTGGCATCCAGAGTGTATTCTACACATTCCAATTTGTTTCTTACATTGTTTTAAATTCCTGACCACTGTCTTCCCACTGCCCTTTCTACAAACAAAGACACCAGCAACCCTTCCCACCTGCACACTATCAACTGTAAACAGACTGTGCAGGTTGGAAGAGTTTGCCAGATCATTCTAATCACTAAAGAAGCAAACAAGCTATAGCACTGAAAATTTGTGGAAAAGCAAGTGTCTCGTCATTTTTTTTGTCATCTTTAACATCGTTTTTTATTACTATGAAGTATGCAAGTTCCATCTGAGATTAGAGCTCTGTTAATTATTTGAGACATGTGAAGGGGGGAAGGGGATTCCTTGCCCAAAGAATTCATAACGTAAATA
The DNA here is from genome assembly GCF_000708025.1 of Charadrius vociferus. Lineage (NCBI taxonomy): Eukaryota > Metazoa > Chordata > Aves > Charadriiformes > Charadriidae > Charadrius > Charadrius vociferus. The sequence continues at coordinate 3,706,205 of NW_009649570.1, forward strand.
GTTAAAGCAGAAAAAGACTGGAGAAGGAATAGAGCACAGACTAATGAGGTGACTTGCCCAAGATCTCATGGCAAGGCAAGAACTTAAGTTCAGCATCCTGACTTGCAGTTCAAGAACCTGTTCTGCTAGATGTGACAGACGATACAAGTGTTTGGTTTTGCTAAGCAGAATCCTAGTTCTAGCTTAACGTGGCCCACTTGGCTAATTAAAGTCAGATTATTTTTGGAAAGGTAACATGTACAACTGCAGTTACTTCAAGTTCTACTACTTCCCTCTCAGCTATCCTGTGTGTCAATAGATTGATCCTGCAAAGACAGCTATAGCTTATGTAACTGAAAGAGGTATCCTCAAAGCTAAAAGAGCCACGGAAGTCCTCATTAGGAGAAGCACTACCTATGGATGGAGCAATCTTGAGAAAGACTGAAAAAAGATTAGTGCCTTGGGCACAAACTAGTGAAGAATTTCATTAAAGCCCTTCTGTAGTCCTTTTTATAGGTCCAAGATACGCTGTTACACAGAAGGGTGGCAGAAGTATGGCTGCAAGGCAACTGGGCTTTGACTGACAAAGAGTCTGTTCTAAGTCTCAGTGAAGTATTCAATCTGGACTTCAGAGGACTCTTTTCCTGTTGTACTTTCACTTCTAAGAGCATATCTGGAAATTTTCTCTTATGTCCAATGTGCTGGAGAATAAGTAGTATGTCAGTCCTGTCTCCCAACATTGATTCACTTAATTCTAGCATCATTTCCTCTTTATGTTTCTAATATTCTGGCTAATCTATAATATTCTAATATTTGTGGCTGTATCACCTGTATTAAATTACATTTTTAAAAAGTAGTGCATTTGTTAATTTTTTAACTTTCTTGTCCTCAGGAATTGGTAACAGTGTTATGTTCAGGCAAAGTAGTGAAATTGAAAAAGAACTCATAAGCATTTTTTAAATTATTACAGGTCAATAATAAGCAACTTTTCCCTACTGCTGTTATACAGTGATAGCTCTCTTGTCTCGATTTTTATTTTCCAGTGCTAAATTAATTTAACGGTCACTTCAAACCTCAATAATTTACTCACATTAAATGCACAGCTAGGAGAGTTCTGGAGATCTGCAATTAAGAGGTAGAAAATGCAGTCCTCACTGTTAATAAGAAATTGTTTTTCTTAGCTTTATTGTGTTATTATGGCTGCAAGTAGATGGAAATACACAGAAACATGAAAAAATACAATAAATATAAAAAGAGAAGACTGGCCAGTCACGCTTTTTGGTCAGGATTTTCAGAGACCTCTGGTATTGGAATGCCTAATTCCTATTAAATTTCCATTAAGTTAGTGGAAATCCACCTCTTTTACATAGTTTTGAAAACCTTAGTCCTTTTGTTAATATTCTCCATGAAGTTACACAGGTGAATATTTGGGTTTTCAGTTCGTGGGGTTTTTTTCTAGAAAAAAAAAAAAAGGTGATACAAAGTTTCCATTTGTACCATAAGACAGATGAAATCATAGAGTGATCCCCATTGGCTTTACTGTGCTTTGGAACAGACCTTTTCAAATAAGATCAGGGAGCCTTACATGGAGGTAGAATACGATGCACTAGAGGAATATCGGCAACATGCTGCTGATTTTTATCTTGCGAAAATACAGTAACTTAAAAGATCAGGGATGTAGCCTTCCTCAGATCCAAAGCATTTGCTGCAGGTGCCTTTCCTCTTTTCTTTTTTTTTTTCCTCTCTTTTTTTTTTAATAGCAACTGGATTTTTAACTCAGGTGTTTGAAGTAAATGTCTGAATTGTCATGAACCCAGCCCTGAGTGTGATGGTAATATGATTGAGAAATAAATATACCAGCACAACTTAAATGTTATAGCGTCTCACTTTGCTTCTGGGACAGGAAAAAAGGTGTTTTTCCTGGAGTGATTTCTTGTTTGCTCTCAGGGCATGTTTTCTTGATGTTGTATTTTCCTATACTCCAAGAACAAAATGGAGTTTCTAGCAGAAATCTATTTCATATAAAGAAAGAACAACAAAGAATACCTTCCAACTTTACTGAAGAGTGTGTATTTCATTCTAAGATGCTTCTGGAAAACTTGATAGCATGTGTTTCCTCGAAGGCTAAAATGCAAATATAGCCATCCAGAAGTAACTCCTGCTTTCGATGTGTTCCACAACTGGCCTTTCTAGAGCCAGCGCTTATTCCAGCTCCCTGTCAGTCCTGCAAGCCAGAGATAAGATCTCTCCCTTTTTGTTTGTTTGTTTGTTTTTTTTTCCCCCAGGTTTCTGTTGTCTACCAGAATTGGGTACAGCATGATCTTTTAAAGTTTGTCAGTTTACTGAATTCATTGGACAAACTGGAGGTACCATCCTGACTTCCAACATTTTTTTTTCCCAGTGACACCTCAATGATTCAATGCCTTTATGCCACCCTTAGATCTTCTGTGTTTCAGGATGAGGCACTAAAATGCCTTTCTCCGTATGATTTGAAGCAGCCCTTGGGCTAACTGTGCCCTACCCAGAACTCCTTGCAGAATGCCTGTGATCTGTGTGCTCGAAGTCTTATGCCTGTGTCAGTAAAAAACAGGTGGACTATATAAGTTATACTTAATTGATCTATGTTTTGGAAATTTCTTCAGGTTTTTACTATATATGTATGATTTCAGTTGCACGTAGGTACTGGAAAAAGACTGCAGCTGAACATGTTTTATGTTTAAAAGAAGAGCTCTTAAGAGGTTGTATGGCATTCTATATATAGAGAAAGTGACTGTCATGTGTTATGACACTGCTTCAGTGTAGACTTTCTTTGTACCAGCTCTTATTTCGCAATATACATATTTTTCCAGGCAAGACTTGTTTTTTCGATGTGTTTTTGCAAACCTGGGGAGGTGGAGGGATATTTAGGGAAGAGGTTTCCAGAGTATATGATAGGACTGGCAGAATGAATGAGAAATGAAATGAAAGTCACAGCAGCTCAAGGGAAACTGCTGAGCAAAAGAGGGACCAGACAGGCTGGCTTCAGGGATGGGGAATGAAGATGCTTGCAGCCAGAAAGAGTGGTGCTGCAAGGCAGAACGCAACTGGTTGATGGAAATCAAGACTGAAAGCAAGGATGTGCTTGAGAGTACACATTGGACAGGCAGGGCTGCTCCCCTCTTACCTAATTCTGTTTTACCTTGTATCTAAGATTGGTTCTGCTACTGGATTTTGTGCTTTTTGGGTTTAGTATGTTTGTTAGCTCATTTATTGCTTTATTGTGCGATTCCATCATGTTTTTCCACTAATCAGTTAGGCAAGTTTCCATCTTGCATATAGCTAACACTGGTTCCTCAAATGATGAGGAAAATAGGCCTTTTATAAATCTCCCCCTGCAAGGCAGTGAGAAAGAGTCTTCCAACAGGAGAAGATTACTTCAGCTGCAGCTGGTGGAGTTCAGGCTTTTAAATGTGAAAACATGGATGAAATGTGAAGAGGAGGACACAGAAAGCAAGAGTAACATTATTCTAGAGAAAAAAGAGATTCCTTCCTGTTTCCTTTCGTGGGGACATTTTTGAAGATTCTCATATGAACTCATAGAAGCAGCTTCTTGTTTAATTTTTTATTAATCAGGATTTTTACATGAATCACGTGTGATTCCAGGAACTGATTGTAAGGTGGTTACCCATAGCAACCTGTCATTTGCCTTGGATCACCACATAATGACCCCAGTGTATGTAGCAGGTGTTCTCCATAATAACAGCAGGGAAGCAGAGAGAATACTACAGCAATATTACGCATTTCTCTAAATTAGAAACAGCTCTTTTTCTTAAGGAAAAGACTTCTGCTTTTTGCCTTACAACCTAGTGTTTCAATGCCCTGCAGTTCAGAAACTGTATTTCAAAGCAAATAGAGTAGGGGAAAAAAAATCACAAGAAATCTGTCAAAAAAAGAAAAAAAATGAAAAAGGCAAGAACCACTATAAAACTCAGTGCTTTGTGGCTAAGCTATATGTCAGTGAATGGACTGGTTATGTGAAAAAGTTTGGGGATTTTTTTTTTCAATAGCTAAACATAAATACTTCTTATTGGTGATTCAGACAAAACTAGTATCTTTTTCCAGGAGATACTTGTTTTGTTTCAGATTGCCTTGCCAGTGGAAGGAAGGGAAAGCAAATACTTTTGGATTCTGAGTAAGGGATTTTGAAATCTCTTGATGCTTAATAATGAATCTGGCCTCTTTCACTGGCAGCCATACAGAATCCCACTAAACAGACATGGGAGTGGAGAATCTTGCCTCTGAATATCAGATTCCCTGGAAGCATTCACAAAGCTGAAGATAATCATGGGGAAAGAGCTAGGGGATGCATGTGAACTGCTTCATGGATATTTCAAGTCAGACTTACTACTGATTCATTCCTTTCCTTCTCTGATTCTTTCCTGCTTCAAAGAAAACATATGAAGGTGACATGAGAAACTCCTTCCAGGCACGCAGACTAACAGGAGAGTCCTTTTTAGTACTGTCCCATAGGAGCCACTCTTGTATGGAGGCAGCCTGAAGGTAAAGAAATTTCTTCCTACTCACTCTTCCCCAGGCAAACTGGCCTCTGGGACAATTCTGAGATGAGTTTTGGTTGTCAGTTTTCCCTTCAGTCAGAACAAGTCCTTTGCAATTGAAATTAACAGCAGAAAACCAGAGCATGGCCCAAAGCTTTGAAGGTCTCAGATCTGTTGTTTATCTTCTAGATTTCTATCCAGGATTATTTAATTTACTTTTTCTGGTTTCAAAGTCTCCTTCCACACAGAGGTGTCTGCACTGTTAGTTTGTTACTAGCCTTAAAAGCTGAATATGGAAACAGCTTGTCCTTCATTCTAAAGGACAGTCACTTAGAGACCAGAGTGGCCTTGAGACACTACCCCACCCCCCCCACCCCCGTGTGCATATGTATGTCTGCCCTTCAAGGTGGTCAGATTTGAAAAATGTCACTCATTAAAACAAGATGAACAACTAAAATAATAAGATTGCCAGGGGGGTGGGTGTAGAGCGGAGGAACTTAGATCTTTTCAGTCTAAATACTGGCTAAATAGTTGTCTTCTGAATTCAAGCATTTAATCAAACAGAATTGTATTTCAAGTCCAGCTCTGTTAAACTTAACTTTCTGTAGCAGTTGTATTTTGTGGTCTCAAAGTCAGAATGTTTGCACTTTACAGGGTCAACCCTTTGAAAAAAGCTTCCTTTGCAGTTCTCCATAGGCACCTGCTATTGCTGTCTTTACTGAGGAAAAAAAAAAGTTTACTCCTGTGAGAACTGAGTGTTCAGCATCTCTATGGAGAAGACCTGTAATCTACTTTTAGCAAATTAAAATCTAATACAGTTTGTCTATATTTCTTTTATGCCTCAGGACAAATTAATGTTAAAAAAAGCCTTTGAAATGAAAATGGTGAGCCCTCAACCTATTTGTAGTGGTTTTATTTCAGGATTCGTATGGGAATTGAATGCAGCTGTTAAATTACTGGTAGGTAAAACATCGGTGACAATTTACTTGCAGTTTTCTGCAAATAGATTTTCACTCAGAAAAGTACAGTGGGATTTAGAAAAAGAAATTATGAAAATAACTGTAGGTGGTCTTTTCCTTAAAGTTTTATTTTATGCTCCAAAACTTTAAGTTCTATTAATAAAGCGACTATGATCCTAGAAATTCATATTAAGAATAGTTAATAATTACTTTATTTAAAGCCATGTAGAGTGGGGACAGGTCAGGTTAAACTTCCTGTGTAGTTTGCTGTTCAAAAGTGGCAGCCTTCACTGTGTTCTAAGACGGTTAGAACTTGTCATGAAATTCATTTTCATGTATGAAGTGTAAGCAGCAAGACCCAGTAGAAAGAGGGAAAGCAAGTATGTTTGTAGATTGACTATTGTCTCAGTGTGAGGAGATCCTCCCATGCCCTTTTCAAAGGTTTTGTCAGCCTAGAAGAATTTTAATGAAGGGCAAAAAGTCCAGCAGTTGTATTTTGCTATTTTTTGAACAGAGTTACCATATGTTGATCTGATTTCTGTAGTCTAAGCAAGCTATTCCTGTATGTGATGTCTGACAGCAGAACTGCTGAATGCAGATTGTCTGGTGGTATTTAATCACCTTATAATCAACTTTTGAAGTGGCTAAACAAAGCAGAATTCTAATAAGGAAAAAAAGTATCAAAAAAAACTTCCCTTTTTTTTGTTCTAGTTTATTATATTTATAGTTTACATACTTGAAAATTACCCATCTGTGAACAAGAAAAGTGTCTTTTTCATACCCCATCCTCATCTAAAAATAATATATACGCTTTGTAGTTTATTTAAAATAACATATTGTTCTGCTATCCACACAAAGCTTCCCTGCAGGTTTTGGAGATAAGGTGAGCTTTTCCTTTTTTAATATAACATTAAACCTAACTCTTCTACAGCTTCTGAGCTCACTGTCATTTCTTTTCACCAATTAAAACTGACTGCTTCAGTGTGGAAGGAACAAATATGAAAACCCACTGACAGCCACAGTAGCAATTTCATTCATGGAATATAAGCCCAGAGGGTGAGTGTCAGGAAGCCAGTAATCTGTTAAATGCTTTATCCATGTTATGCAAAAAATATTTCTTATTAGTTATCTTCTGTCATGTTTTGGTTTAAGAGAGCCCATTATTTTGTGAAGTCTAATTTGACTTACTACATAGAAATGTATTAGTTGAATAGATACACTCTTTTATCTTGTCTTGGATAGTTACAAGGGTTGTTAGTCCATTTGCTTCAGGGCAAACACAGATCACCTCAGAGGTCAGAAAGCAATTGCTTTCCATGGTGAAGCAATACTCAGTGTAATAGCTGGTGTAATAAAAGGGATTAATTTTCTATTACTTTGTATTGTGGGTAGCCATGGTAGGTTTCTGCACTCTATCTGTGACAGTCTCTCTTTACTGAGTATAAGAAAGTAGTGACCTATACGTAAAGGCTTTCCTACAAAGCCTTCAGTACTGGCCACCACCAGAATTAAGGTACATGGACTATTGATCAAATTCAGTGCGATATTCCTGCTTCTGCAACCAAGAGTTGCGATTAAAAAAGTCCTGTGGGCCTGATCTGCCCTACATATTACACAGATTTCTACTTGCTGAAGGTGTTGCAAGATGCTGTCACTGCATTTCACACTGGTGTCAATCACTTTGGGTGGTAGAAGTTACTGAAAATACAGGCATAGTCTTTTGATAAGGACTTAACTCAGAAAGCAGCCTGCAAAACATGATTGTCTATTACATATGCTGAATGGATCACTTTTGACCTTTATAATGCCATTTACACCAGTGGAAAATGGGTATGAAATATTGTAGTCTCCCTAAACATAAAAGGTCTTGGTCCTTTATCTTTATCTATACCAATAAGTGATAAGAGAACATGTACAGAGCCAAAAAAAGCGCGTTTACTGTTTTGTCTCTTAATATATTACAGTTACACTGTTTTAGCATGATTGTACCCTTAGAAGCTTTTCATATAAAGGGTATTTTGCAATTTGGTCATAACAATAACTTTTTTCTGTAATGCTCATATAAAGATTTGACTGCTTATATGCAGTATCCATTAAAGAAAGATGTACCTCAGGTTTTATATTTGGGTCTGACTGAAGATTTTGACTACTTTGGTCTTGTTCAGTCCATTTCTAATATAGAGAAAGGGTTTAGATTGTGAATATTTGTCACCTACTTAATGAGTTATTTTGATCTGAAACGTTATTTTAGCCAGTTCATATTATACAGGCAGGGAGAAAAAGTTATCTGTAAGTTACTGGCCAGGCACAATGCTCAAATATACTGAAACACTTGGCTGCAGTTACCATGTCAAACAAATTTCTGGCTTTAGCAGCACAATGAGCTGTGACAACAGGGATGCCAAATAACAGCCAGAAGTGACACAAAGGAAGTCAGGATTCCAGGATTCAGTTTTTGCTATATCAAACATATCGAAGCACTCTAACCATTTTTTACATGCATATTTCTTTCTCTTCCACACTCGTTGCCTGTGCAAGAATTTTGTCTTAGTGGTGTGCTCTCATTTGAACTGGTAGCACTGCACACAAATATAGAGGTTTGAACTAGATACAGCTTCTCAGGGTACCTATATCAGGAAAACAGTGGACAGACTAAAACAAAGGATTGATAACACAGATGTAAATTTGCAGGGAACTATTCTATAATGGCTAGCTACAGACTGTGATGAGAAGTTTTTATGTGGAGAACCCACTTAATGATGTTCTAGGCAGAGCCGGAAGATCAAATCTCTTTACTGGAGTAGTAAAAGCCTCATTTAGGGAGCAGAGGATAGTTCCTCACAGGAATAGCGTACTGTGACAGTACATAATTACAAATTACTTGATATAGAGATAGTGAAGTG
>NW_009649570.1:3714670-3719429 GCF_000708025.1 Charadrius vociferus
GACCACAAGACCATGGATGAAAGGCAAAGAATTAGTTTAATCTCAATACCTCGCAAATCGGGGAGGTTCCTCAGCAACGCCCGGGCAGAGGGATACAAGCAGGGCACGCAAGCACCGCAGGGCGGGAGAAAGTTCTTGTTAGCAGGAGCGTGTGAGCTCTAACTTGCTGTTCTCACCTGCTTTTCAAGGGTTCAAGCAGGCATAGTTTTCCACTGTGCTTTGATCTTCTTCAACAACAAGGCAGTGATCTCATGTATGCTCGATAAGGTGTCCCTGAGTCCATCCCAGGCTTACATTATCTAAGTGCGGATATTCTACTTGCAAGCACACAAGGCTGAACAACAATTAGTGTGATATGTGTGTTGTCCAGCACCCCAGGTGCGAGTGACTTGAGCGTGTTTACAATCCTCCTCGCCAATCTTCCGTTATATTCCCACATTAGCTTTACCATTAATGGGGCAGGGGTGAGGGGGAGTTTTTTTTCTCTGTGTGGTAATTAACACAGACAATTCTTGGATGGTAATAAATAACGTTTGAGAATTTTTGAATGGTAATAAATAATGACCACCTACTGGCACTTGTGAAGGTGGCTCATAAAACAGTATGTCAAGCTCAATATGTTGTAGTCACAGCCTAGACCACATAGTCTTTCCTTGCTTCTATTTCCATAGCTTGGAAAGTTCCTTGCATACAACCTAATCTACTCTGCTTCTAGACACAAGCTGCTGCTTAGATCTTGTTAATTAGCATGCAAGCAGAAAGAAAGTGACCTTTCTGTGGCCTAATTCTCTAGCTTCAGTTCAACAAGAGCCAGTGAAGTGCCATGCAATTAATAAGAGTGTGAAAAGAAGTAAAGGTCTCATTTTATGGTCGGAGAGATTAATTTCACAAAGAGGGACTCAGTGTAATTTTAGAAGCAGTTAATATGCATTCTGTAGCACAAGTGCTTAATTGAGCCATTCCCTATGTTCTACCAGTCCGTTAAGACAAGGATTCTGTCGTGGTTTGGGCATTTAATAACGTTTTCTTTTGCATGATGTTTCTGCATGGTTAGTCATCAAATCTGAAATGACATCTAGGCCTAATTGGACTTTCACAGCTCCTCAAGGCAGTCATACTTTGAATTGTCCTTGTTTTTGTTTTTTTTTCTTGTTTAAGAATAGATGAAATGAAGCGTTTCTCATTGGTGGTTTTGTAGTAAGGCAAGTCCAAAGGGGAAAACAGCTATCGTGTCCTATGTTTACTGCCTAATAGGACGTTCAGCTGGTATTGATCTATACCTATAATATACAGATATTTAATACTGTCTTGTTGCATATGATACACCTTAATGAGAACATGAAAATGTCTTTATCTCAGGATTGTGTCTTCATATTAATGATCTCTCTGCTCCCATTCACAAGGAAAGCCAGTAAAAGGGATCATTAATATTGAGTCTACAGATATATGCTGTTTAGCTCCGCTTCCTTATATGAACAAGAATATGTCAAAAGAGCTAAACATCCAAGCACATGTTGACATGATTGGACCATGCAGCATCAATGCCAAGAGAAGTGTGTATTTAATTTCCTCTTCTCATGTTAATGGAGTTTTAGGCAATGAGCATGCAGGAGGAAGCCCTGAAGCCTTGGCTGCTGTCATTAGTAGTTGGAAATAAAGGCAAAGGAAGAAGCAGAAACAGCAGAGCTGCACCTGTCAGCAATGAGAAAACTATTATTTGAGATGGCCCCTTTTCATTCCAACCACCATAATGGAACAGCAACTCTCGTATCAGAAGATGTAGTTACTAGTGTGGGCACTTTCAATCCTAAATAGTCTCTGGTCCAGCAGGAGTAGTTCTATGAATATCATGCATATGCTTTTAAACTTGTGCCAGCAAAATTTCATTGCTCCAAATGTTCACAGAAGTAAATTCAAAAGAGGTGAAAGCATAGTTGGAGTAAAATCACTTAAAAGTTCAAACATATTTATTGGAAATATATTGGATGACTTATCTGTCTGCTGGCAGTACCTTGAGCTCATAATATTTATGGGGACCTACAATATAAGAAACAATTCCCCTCAAGCCCACCAGTTTCATCTGTAGTTTTGTAGTTATAAAATCTGTTCTAGTAAAGCAGAGCCGATTTGCAAATGCAGTCTTCCCTAACCCAGCACAGGCTTTATCTGCACATGTGGATCTCACTTAAAGCTCTGTATAGTTCTAGTGTTCAACTGCCACCAGCTACAAAGAACTGAGCCTCCCGTCATGCAGCTTTGTAGGCTGATAAAACATGGCCAGAGACCGCCTTTCACTTCAGCAACTGATTAAATACTTTTAAGACAGTCTTGATGTCTATATTTACCAATAATATATAACAGCAAGAAAAAGAAAAAATACAGCATACCCCTTTGTCTCCACAGAATTTCAACTAATTCTGGGGTTTCTTCTAATTAAACTCTTCAGAAACTTTGTGCTTGGTCCAGAGGTTCCCCAAAATAAATTTCAGATACATGTTGGTCAAAGCAGTGATAAAGTGGAGTCAGGGGTCAGCAGAATACATGAATGTTTTGAAAGAGATGGGATGGGGAATGGATGTATTTTTGCGTTTATATAATATATACTTATGCGAACACACACTTTTGGTGTGCTTTGGTCAGAGTTTAATAAAGTGTGTTGCTTTACTTGAAATAATTTATGAGTATCTGAACACAGACAGGTATCAGTCACAATTGGAACCAAAATGCTGGGTGGCTTTTGCAAGTCATTGTGTGATATTGAGGTGTCTTTGAATGTGCCTACCTGATAGATACTCACGTACTCAGCATTAAACTATTGCCAAATTTAGAGAAGGGAATATGTCTTTCTCTGAAGCAGTTGAAGGAGGTACTGTGCTTTGCAAATGCTCATTTAACAAATTCTGTTATTTCCCTTCTGCTGCTGGAACTGAAGATGTTAGCAGGGTAGTTGATGTTTCCTTCTTGTTCCCTCTAGTGCACAATAGTCTTGTAGTTGTGCTTCGTATCAAAATTTTTATTACTATAGGATGATGGGAATCAACTTGTGGTTTTTACTGTAAGAGGTGGAACATTTGTTTTCCGAACTTTTTTTTCATTCATGTACTGCTTGAAATCCGTGTTATCTACGTAAGGTGAAAACTAATAAGGAAATAGTAATTTTTTATTTTATGCTTTCCATTATATATACATTCCAGCAATTATCTGTCATCATTCTAAACACACTTTTTGTGTAACCAGGCACATTCTTATCATATCACCATGCCTTCAGTTTCAGTCCTTTTCCACATGTGCAGATCTGCACACGCAGAACAATCAGCGGGCTGGGTTAACCTGCGACAAAATCCCTGTTATATTTTTTTGATCCACATACTTTGTTTTCTCTCTGCTCTCAACCACTGCATTGTCTGACTTCTTACATAGTCAAGAACATAATTCTCCCCTGTGCTTATCTCATTGCACTGCAGTGAGAAAGGACAGTCTGTTATTAGCAGTCCTGATGCAGCAGATGAAGCACATAAAAGTGTTTTGAAAAAAGCATCTAAAATTATTTCAAAGGTATATGACACTGTCACCTGCTTTCATGTGTTTTGTAAAAAGCAATTCAATAATCTCCCCAAAAATCATCTAAATTTGATTCGTTCTATTTTAGCAGCCATATTATTTCTTCTAGCAATTGGAAACTCATCTGTCTGAAAAGCAAGTGTCTAAGCTTTTATTTTGAGGTGTAATATGCCAAAATATTTTGGAAAAGGAGCAAGACACACCTGATTGGTTAAAAACTGTGCATTTATATAAAAATGTTGAGCAGGCTGAGTGTTATGTGGGAAATGCCAGCATTCTAAACTTTGATGTAAAGCTAATGTAATGAGACATTTTAATATAGCAATGTATCATGGGATAATGTTTCATTAAAAGAGACATTTGGAAACATTAGACAAAGTACAGTTATGCAAAATGAAATATTTTACAAAGTAGTTTCAACTAATATTAATCTCTCAGTACTTTATGGCAAAATGGTAATCACAGGTGAAGACAAATCTGCCTACCACAATCCATAGTTGGTTCCTCTCTTATGTTTGTATATGGCACATTATATCAAGAAAAAAATAGAGAGGGATTTTTGACTGCAGTGCTGTTTAATGTGGCCCATTTTGAAGTATTTACTTGAATTCCACGAAGAGGTATGGTACTCGACTACTGACACACGGCATCTTTTCTCTTTATGCTATTAAAGAGTTCTCTCTTCTTTCACATTTTCTGTGCTCTGGAAGAAAATATTGCTGTCACTTTCAGTGGCGTTTGCCTTTCATCTCACTGCTTTTCAATGGCTTTCAAGTCTCTAAGTGGTATCCAATTTATTTGTATTCTGAGGCCACTTCTGTGAAGCATACCTTTCTGTCAGCCGAATGCAAGCTTTAGATGTTTTGTATTTGGAAGCTATGGTATAAACAAATTGACAATATCAAGTGCAGCCTATCTTCTTGCAGGCAATTTCCACCTGTTTGCTATAGACCATTATTCTTCCAATTCATTCAGCAGAACCATTTACTTTCATCCGAGTAGGGTTGGGATTGACTCTCAGTCCCCAGAGCTTGATTTAAAATCCCTTGGATTTGTGTGGAGGCCATATGCTAAACATGAAAGTAAGTCTCTGTATGCCAAAGATATTGGAGGGAATTATTCCCTTCACCATATTTCTTCATCTGTTTTCTTCCAATATTAAAGGTTTCTTCGTTGTTTAAAGTGGTTCGTCTGCTAT
>NW_009649570.1:3719446-3747704 GCF_000708025.1 Charadrius vociferus
TGCCTTCAAGTGAGCTCTTAAAGATGCTGCATTTGTACTAGCACAAAAGAGATACCAATTTATTTTCATACTTGCTTTTCCTTTTTCTACCTATCTCAGCCTTCTACTGCCTTTATAATTTACTGTTTATCGAAATAACAGCAGTCAGCAGTAATTTGTCATTTTTAGCACTAATGTAGACTTTTATTCCACCTTCACCACTTTTGTGGGTGCCAACAGCTTTTTATGCACGTGTATTCATATGTACATTACAACAGAGTAATGTGTATGTTTGGAGAATCAAAATATTCTGGATAGATTCATCAAAAGCTTAATCTGGGTCTTCTAAACATGTAGGTATGGGTATGTTTTAGAGATAACATAAATTACAATTAAAGATAACAAGGCACATGGGAGAAGCTCATGGTCTTTTATCTTACAGTCATTTATTTTCCTGTGGGGTGTTTTTCCAATATTTGAAGCTTTAGTGGCAGCCGTAATAAAGCACAATGCTACTATTACAAGAAAGTTGTGTATTTTTAAACATTAACTTTTTAAAAAATATGATAAATCACTAATACAGTATTTAAAAATTAGTTAGTCAAATGCCCCTCTTCAGTCTAAAGTCTGCTGCTGTTTATAACGCAAATCTGGAAACACACAACCTTTCTGCTTTCATATTAATTCATTGCCAAACATAATAGAATCTGGACCATTTGGTCAAGACTGTAAATTATAATTTAAAATATATATATTTCAGATTTAGAAGAATAGCTAAGTAAGAAAGCCTATATGTTCTGTATAATGTGGTCTATGTCAGATTTGTTTTAATAACTACAATTTTATGTTAGTGGGATATGACTAGGTCCCATATTTCTAATGTTTGCATGCATATTTATTCACCAGCTAAGTCACAATGTGAATCAATTTTATATAACATTACTGTTTTACTCAATTATTCAAATTTGCTGGCATTGAAGACACTGACACAGTAAAAACAAGCTTTGCCTAATATCACTTCTGAATTGTAATAAAGGATTTCTGTTTTGAAGGGTTATTCTTCTTCATGTATCAATTATAGTTACTGCATTTCCTTTTACAGTATTTTAATTGGGTATTTTTACAAAAGCTGCTAGTCTTAAATATCTTCTGAAGAAAAAAAGAACAACACACCTCTATTTTCCTCTCTGAAGATGTGCTTATACTTAATAGCTGTTTAAGCAAAGCCATTCAGTGAACCTCAGAGAAAACTAATGGTGTTTAGCCAGGGAAAACATAACTAGGTCTTAAAGTACAGAAAGGGAAGGGGAGCCAAAAGAGAAATTATATAGTTGCCAGCATACCCAAAATACCTTTAGCCTACCTAACTCCATAACCAATAAAAAAGATAGATGCCAGAACACTGCAGTCTTCAGTGATGCTGTATTTATCCTAAGAAGGCTTTCTGAGACAGCTGGGACTCCTGGCATCGCAGCCACCTTGTACTTTGGTTACCCTGACGTGTTCTGTAGTTGGACCTCTGAAGTATTCCAAGCCTGTCTATGTCTTACTGCATAAAGAACATCCTAGTTTTCAGAAAAACAATATATGGAAGTGACTGCTCTTGAGAGATACAGTGCCATGTTTTGACTGATGCATCAGGTGCCAAGTGTCTGCGGAGCTCAGAGATTGCCCAGATTTTGTTCATAATTTAGTCTTCTCTAAAACTACTGAAGGAGAGAAAGTATAATGAACCGGATCCCTGCACTGCAGTGCAATCTCAGACAGGCCTGGAAAGCATAAGGTTATGAAGGCAGGCAGTAGACAAACTGTTGGCAAAGTTTACGACTTTCTCCAAGGCACGCAGAAATCAGTTGAAATCTTTAGGGAGACACTGAGGATCTTTGTTTTGATACAAGTAAAAGTAAAAAAAGGTGCTGACTGACAGAAAGGGGAGAAGGGGGAGTGGAATAAAAAGCACCAGGGGACTAAGTATTTTGCCAGGAACTTACAGGGAATGTTGTCTTCATTAATAATCATAAAAGACATTTCCAGGCTATTTCTCTCCCTCAGCTTTCCTGATAATACCATAAGATGATAAATCCTGAGTATTTTTTGACAAAATTAGCATAAAATGCATTCTTCTTTCCTATTTCTTAATTTATTTTTTTTTAATTGCACTCATGGTAATCCTTAGGAGCATAATGACGTCAAGACAGCATGCCCTGCCTCCAGCAGGCACTCGAGCAGATTTACAATGGCAGCAAGCACCCAGTTTCCCTGATCACCTTTTACAGGTTTACATGTTGGTTTAATAAGAATGAACAATCAGCTATTTGTCAACTGGGAAAGCAGAGTTTTATGAGGAGATAACCTCTGAATTTTTAGGTTTTGCTTTAAAGAAGCGTATGTGAAAAAAAAAAAAGTTGTTTGTATATATGTAAAGTGAAGGACAGGCAGGCTGAAAGAAAACAGCAAAGATTGGGAGCACTCGCAAGTTGAAAGAAGTTGGAACCTTGACTCACTTTAGGAAGTGGTAAATGCTTGGTAAGAGGTGGGATGATAGTAGGATAGTTATTAATAAAACTTTGGCTTACGCTACTGATGTTCACATGAGTACAACAAGAATAGAAGATGCTTCTGTTAGGAATTGATTCTTGATTAGTATCATGTCCAGTTAGCATTAGGGGAAATGCCAGTATTTTAGTCCAGATCACTGGTCTCATTTTTTTTTCTTTATTTGTTGCATAAATCTCACGTGTTTTCGAACAAAAATTAGTACATGAACAAGCAAGACCCAAATCTGCATCACTTGGAACATACTAAAAATGTCAATCAGAAATAGTTATTTTTTCCTTGAAAGTGGATTCATTTGATGTCTTTTTGTGCATTCTTACCGTGTGTGCAGTGTTTAATATATTATGACCAAGTGTTGAAGTTACTTTCTCGCTTTTTTCCTTTTTCCTCAGCTGAGTTCTCACTGATTTCAACAATAGTAGTTTCTCAGAACTTGGCCTTAAGTCTAGACACAACCCTATTATTAGAACAGATTGCCTATAGTCTGTCTGGCTTTGAATGTACTCCCTCTGTTGTTCTGCTTAGCCTAAGAGGGTTTGGGGGTTTTGTTATGTTTTTGCATCCAGATCTGACCACAACGTGTAATGGCTTTAAGCCCTCAACCTTTAGGAAAATTTTAATTGGGAGATTTTTCTTCTTATCTCTAATTTACACCCTAGAGTCTTATTAGCATGGGTTTGTTGATTCTGCTTGTAAACAACATTCTTGCATCTGAGCTGTACTGAGTCAGTTACATTTAACCTCCAACCCTGCAAATGTAGCACTGTGCTGCTACTGCCATAAACGAGACTGCCATTGAAAAAATGTGAGTTTGGTTCAACTTAAAAGATCATTTTGCCACATTTAATGCAAAGGCTTTTTCAGATATAAATGGTTACCTTACTGGGAAAATATATCTTAGGACAGTCTCAAGGCTCCTTATTATTTATTCTCACAGACACATTTAGGAGGAACAGTCATTGATCATAAAGGGATGCCATTGCAAGAAGCATCTTGCATATTAATATTCCATATTGTGGGTGTGAAACCAAGTTCTCTTTTAAAGCGTAAAGGTTATGCTGTCCTCTGCATTGTCCAGCATCCAGATCTTGAATCTGAAGAAGGGATTTAAAGCTAGGAGAGATGACAGCCTCCACCCCACTCCTTTCTGCAAATAAGAACTCTCTGGTCCCATTAAGTTCCTTGTTCCTTTGCCAGGAAGCATTTGTCTTTAACTGGGAAAAGAAAGGCCAGATTTGTTTTCCGTTAGCCAAATGTCTACAAAGAGGAGACATCCATCCTAGGCCCTATGCTGGTATGTGTAAGGCATCAAGCAGAGCAGAGAAGAGTGGGCTTTGTCTCAGGTGCCTGATTTAGTTGCATTGACTCAATGCCGTTACTTCACAACTGAGCTTAACTGGTTTTATGGGACATGACCTTGGGGAACTGAGCTTGAGTTCCATCTTGACAGATTAAGTTGTTCATACAGACATCGTCACGTTGGCCTTGTGTTAGCTTATAAATTTGACTAAAGTGAGTAGAAAGGTCTACTGTTGTACAGACAAGTAATTAGGACAAGTAAACGAAAACAGCAAGTCCGCTATTCCAACTCCGTCAGCATTGAACCAGGTTGAACAAGGGTTTATTCCTTTCTTGACCCAAGAATATTCTCCTCTAGAGATGAGATGGGCAAGATGAGAAGGGCATATTCAGCTAAGGAATCTGTCAGGAACAAGATCCTCTGTTCTCCATCCTGTATCCTCTTTTGGCAAGCTGCAGTGACCTGTGTGTTGGCAGTGCTTGAAATAAAATTCAGGTAGCATGCTGATAGTTTTGTAAAGGCTGAGGAAAAGAGCTTTATTTTCTTTATACATTTCTGTGAAGTTCTGTTACATGATCCAACAGCAAATGCAATAATTTGCATTGCTTTTTCTGAAGAAGTCTCAGTTCCACTGGGCAGAAGTGAGCCTGCATAAGAAATGTAGCCATTGGTATGCAGAGCATGCTGCTGTGTTAGTGCCTTATTATAGCATCACAGTCGCTTAAAAATGTAAGTGTGATGCCGAATAGAATTCATATCTCACTGATATGCAGCAAAAGATAAATTTTCCCTTGCCTTGATGAGAAAACTGGGAAGGAATAATCTATTGTAACATGTAAAGAGTTCAAAATTACAAGCTCACAATTAAATGCTCTCTGCATCTAAGGACATATTTATGTGTATACACTATTGTCACATTTCTCCCCAAAGATAATGTTTACTTGTTTTCTCTCTAATATTGGGGTAGAATATAGCCAGATGCTGCATAGATTACAAACTGCACCTGATCTGCTAAAATTTATATTCCACATAGGTACTGTGCTATGATTCCTATTGTAAGGTTGTGCCTGTAACCTCTTTTATGGAATTTCTTATTCTGTCTTGTGCAAAATGCCAGTTTAAAATAGTATTGTATACATCATGCTTTAGCTTATGCCACATCCCTTTCTCGTGACAAGCAATTTAGTTTGAGGTTGAGGTGACTTGCATTGGATCCTAGTGACATGTTGTGGTATTATCACTTATTACTTAGTTTAGATTCAGGAAATCATCTGCAAAGACGGATAAAATAAGAGTAAGTAGAAAAAATTGGCAGTTAAGCTCTGACTCACAACTGAGATTATTTTTTTGGGGGGAGGTGGAGAAGTCACTGTAACATAGAAATGCTTATAGCTTTTGACTAAAGCAAAAGATAACCAAAATATTTTTTCTTTCCTTCTGGACACAAAAAAAATCTAAATACCAAAATATCTGGATTGTTCTCAGAACTCCTACAATCTGTCATCAAAAACAGAAAACAAAAATCCCCAAACACCTCTTATAGGTCAAGAAAACTGCCTACTTTGGCAGATAAAGTCTAAATAAGAGCACTGAGAAAGTGCTGAGATGCATAAATGGCTGGAACATGAATGCTGTAGAATCTTGTTTTCGAGTAAGAGTGTGACCTGGTGCTGTAATACTTTTTGCTGTTAGAGCATCTTCTAAGATTTTCAGTGAATTTTACAAATACTATTTAAGTAAGAAAGAAATCACAATCCTTCGGGAGACCATATGAATTTTGTTACACCTTTGATTATAAACAGAGAAATGATCTCTTTGGTCCCTGGGGATGACCAGCAGATGCTTAGCCTCTCCAAGGATCTGACACAGTAACACTACTATAAGTAACTGGTAACAGCTCTCTTTCTCATCTAAACTTCTTTCAGTAGTGTCCTGGTTTGAGCAACACAGGACTAATTTCTCTTCTAATACTTGAGAAGACTGCACTTTTAAAAGACTCTAGTGCCTGAATTCGTGAAAATATTTACTTTATAGCTAGCTATGGTATGTGGGTTTCAAGGTCTCAGTGTTTTCGAGTTAGCCAGGCACTCGGATGAGGAGGAGCAAGACCCGGGCACTTGACCCAAGCTGGCCAGCAGGATTATTTCCTACCATGAACAACACATTCAATATAAATTAGAAAGTTTGCTGCAAAGTTCTCTCTCTCCCTTGATGGCGGCCATCCTGAGAACTTCTTGCCCTGGTGCCAGACCCCTGAGGCCTTCCCTTCCTCCCGAAGCCATAGCGCTCGCAGCGTCCAGTGGACATTTGCTGTCCACTGCTGGGAGTGCACAGCTTCCTACAGATATAGTTGGCTGAATATAATCTTTGTGTATTTTGTATTGGCATCAGGATCAATATTGGTTCTTTATTGCTAGTAATGTTAATTATCTAATCTTATTCTATTAAATCTGTTTATATTTCAGCCCCTGTGTTTCCTTGTTTTTCCCAATTCCCCTTCCTGGGCAGGGAGGGGTCATCAGGTGATAGAATGATTGTCTAAATGACAATAAATTGTTGTGGGTTTCTCAAACAAGTAGCTAACAGACTACTACTTAACACGTTCTAAGATAGAGAAGTCTCTTATTCACCCTCATTTTTCTTCCATCCCAGGCCCATCTCCATGTGCCCCCCAATATTATATACTATAAGCCTCCAAGAAAAACAGATTTCTGGGATAAGAGTCAGTAAAGCGTCTGAAAGTTTGAAATGTATGTTTCCTGAGCCTATATAGAGTTACAGGGTCTCTTTTGACCTCTTACAGATCTTTGATAGTGAGCTGATTTGCAGGTGGAGTCTCCAAGTAATGTTTATAGAAGTGGAACAGCTATCTAAAAGGAAGAATATTTTAGCAGCTGTGAAAACTTGCAGCACTTCACTAAGCAGAGGTAACGTTAGGAAGCGCAGTGTCCATATGCCTGATACTAACAGTTCAATAAAACTCCTCTGATCCTTCAAATGTGTCATCTGAGAAATAAGAAAAAAAAAATAAAAGTAGCCACATGATTTCTGCTTAAAGTGATTGGTTTCATCTTTCAGTGCTAGAAGCTTTTTTTGTAGTTCTGTATTCTTACATACACACTTACATTTTAAGCTTTCATCTCCTTCTGACATCAGACTCCTGCTGGCAATTGTTCAGTTAGTTTACCAGGGCTGTACGCTAAGAATAATGATAAATTCAGTAAGTATTATAGAAAAGGAAAAGCTTAATGTTTTTGCATATCCCATAGATCTTTTTATTTTACTGTAGATTGGCTTTTTTTTAATAATAATTGGGAAATTAAAATCCTTCACAGGACTGTGAAAACAGTAAACTTAAATTAATTTCATTAGATACATGAAATATTGTCATCCACTTTTTAAAACTGGAAATCAGTAGTCCTTCTCAGGCTACAAATCTTGTACCAATAATTAATTAATGTAAGAAAGAGCAAATGTTTAAGAAAAGCCTTAACATTTTTCATCTAATTAATTTCTTATATCTGTAAAGACTTCCCATCAATGTTGCCATGTACCTGTTTCCTTCATACTTGTAAATACTGGTTCTAATAAATAAGTGGGAAAAGTAAAACATGTCAGGAGTGTGAGCAACCGAAAAAATGAGAAAAGTAAATTACGTTCACAAATAGTTCAGACTTTTAGTTTGAGACACTTGCTGCGCAGTTACAAACAGCTGTCTGTATGTTTCTTGTATGCTGCAAACACTCATAGCTCCTTTGCAAAAAAAGAAAAATGTTTAATGTGATGAGTAAAATCAAAAAATCAAACTGAACATGCACGTAACAATAAAGCATGTGTGTATCATTATGTATAGATCATAGCTGATTGTAGCTTGGTGTGAAAGAGAAGAAAACAAGCCAAATTCAACTTGGAGGCAAGATAAAACATTTACTCATTAATCCAGTAGGAATTGCTCTGATAAAACTGGAGTGAATTTTCCCTAGTCCATGGTGGGAGTGTCAGTTCAATTCAGAATAAATAATATACAAGTTTTACCAGTCACCTAATTTCTCCCTTTCACCTCTGCAGTCTGGGAGCTATTTTAGGGGACTACCGAGATTTCATATCCTCAGTAGGGCCCTTTTGGTTTTAGTCTCTACTTAACCATGAACATACAGGTTTTTTTCATTCATAGATGATAGGTGAACAACAGCTGCTGTCTAATTTGACAGCTTCTGGTATGTATGCACTAGTTTTCTGTTTAACATTTTGACATATCAATTGCTGTGTTGTTAAAGAGCAGTGTCGTCTTTGTTCTGATATTGGAGAGTGTGTTTATTTCACAGTATTTGTACTGCCTTGAATTTCTACACATCTTTAATTTAAAAAGAAAGAAGGAAGATTTAATCTCAGTTCTTTTGAGAAGCAAATTTGCTTTTGCCACACTGATGAATTCACATTCCAATCAAAGTAAATTAGCCACTGAAATACTGTAAGTCACCTGCCTCTCCTCTTTGCACTGGCAGTGTTCTCCTAGGGGTTTCATCATTCATTATCGGTTTTGTTTTGCTATAGTATCACTGTGCTATTTTCTGCAAGTCATTTTAATCGTATTAGGGTAGATCAATTTCTAAGGTATACTCATGACTTCTAAAAGCAAATCTCAGAGAAGGAGAAAAAGCACATTTGTTTTTTCACCATGAACAGCTTTTACATTTTTGACATTCAGAATTCTTCGTAACCAAAGTAGTCTTAAAAATAAAGTGCTGGCCAACCAAAAGTTTGATCTCGATTGCCTAAAAGTAATCTTTGGCACATGTGTTGCCCACCTATTGTCAGGTATTTGACCATGATAGCCTAAGATTTCTTTCACATGCAGGTTTGATTCATAGCTTGGGCTTCTGGTTCTGCTACAAAACGTTACAAATGTTCCTCTCAGGCTAATTAATTTTATATAGAAAGAAGAGAAAAATTAATCATCTATTCTTGGTTTCTGTATAATATAAATAGGACTTCAATAACTAAATTCTCTTAGCAACCACAGCATGTATTTCTAGGAAGACCTCACAGTTTGGTGTTCAGACTTCCAGTGGCAGAGACATGTCACCATCTAGGGCAATTCTCCATTATTCAAAGAGCTGTTCCAGCTAGTCTTATTACTTCAGAGCTGTCCTTGGCAAACCAATTTTAAATTATTTGTAGTTTTGATATTCGTCTTCCTTTAAATAAGAAATGGATCTGCTGTTAAAATGACAAATGCAATTTTTAAACATGCTCTATCATTTTTACTGAATGGAAAATATTTCATTTTTGTCCTGTGATACACATATGTACATTTCTTCATTTTTATTATTTCTATTATTTCCTTTTAGATGTAGATCAGAGTTATTGCTAGAACTGTTTTGTTCGTGATATAATGTAAAAACCATGTCTTATACTCACTAATTCTGCTAGCTGTAGACTTCTTTCCAGGTCTTTTTCCTTTCTTTACTGCTTTTCCAAAATTTCTAGCTCTGATTTATAATGATTACCATCAGCTCTCATTCATATGTGATTTGATTCCAGTAGGAAAGCACTGATGGAAAGTAGTTTTACTCTTTTACTTTTAAATTCTATATTATTTTGCTTAAAGGTCAATCAATTCCCTATGTTTTTACTACGAAACTCTACTGCTTGTGTATACACTGTCTTAATACTCCCATTACTTCAAGGATGTTTATGACAGTGGATATCAACATCTGCTAGACCCCAGAGAGAATCTTTATAATATTCGCAATTTCACAGGCTCATTTTCCCAGGCTGAAGACTGCTCCTTACTGATGAACCTTTGTTATATGTAATATCCAGTATAGTGCTGAAATGATGAGTCATCATCTCATCTTTGTGATTTCTCTACTGCTGCTTTTCTGAACTGCTTCTTCATTATAAGGAGGAGGGTTAAGTCGTTCAGAAGTCAGGGTGACCACCTAAGATTTGATTTCCCTTTCGTGTGATTTCCCAGTAATTAGAAATTATTAGTCCTGAAGATGGATATCTTGGCATCTAGATCCTGGATATTGTGACTGGTGACGTCTTTTCTTCTAGTAAAAAGATTGCTTACAATGTCTTGCATCTACTCAGAAAGTCCAGTGCAATTTCTTCATCTTTTAAGTTGGTTTTGTCTTTCTTTTTGCTTTTTAATATAATTCTTAAAGTAACTTATACAATAGTCTGTTGGGGTTTTTTCTGCTCCAGTGTTTATTTTGATATTTTACTCAATAGTCCAGCAAAGTCCTTGAAGACATTTCTGTTTATTTTATGAGATCTCTGTAGACTTCAGATAAGGTTTTCTGAGACAAAACTGTAAAGAAATTGATTTGGTAGAATTTTAGAAACTGTAATAAATACACTGTTCTCTTAATTACAGAATTAGTAATGTAGGGAGTATTTTAACAAAAGGGATTCTCTAAATGTTAAGACTAAAAAATTATACTTCTGGAAATTCCCTAATTAGCTTTTCCATAGTTTTAGCAGAAAAATATAAGAACTAGAACTCCATTTATGCACTGAGATTCAACAAATAAAAAAAAAAAAATTCCAGTCATCTCCCTTTGTTCATCTGTTCCATTGTGATCTGTAGGACCTAAGTGAGATTCCAGATAGTATCACCATGCCTTTGATTTCAGTTCTGGTACATCTGTAATTTTGAGTGCTATCTGAAATGTATATTTACTTCTGAGGACTGTTGGCACCTTTGTCTTCACACTGGAATACCATCATTTGCAAGTTTTATGGTCTGAAGTAAAATGGAATCAAATTTCTTCAGGGACATTGTTAAGACACAAAAGAAACTAATATGGCCTTGTAACCCAGAGTTTTGAAAACAAATGTGAGGAAAATTCTCAGAAGGCAAGGAACTTTTTCATTGAAATTGTAATGAGTCGAGTTCTCTAAAGTCAAAGGATCAGACTTCACATATTTGAAATTAAAACAATATTCTGTTATTAAATACAGGACAGAGTTAAAGCGAGAGCATATACAATAACTCTCCTAAAATATTTCTTAAGAAATACTGTGAAATACAGTAATATTCATATTGTTAGCAACTCAGCTGTGTACATTTGTTGTAATTTCCAGGTGACATGAATGTATACCTGAGATTGAACATGCAAAGCTGAAACAGCCTATAGGCAACTGTACGGTAGGTTTCAGAAATGTTATTTTTTTAGTCTACGTACATATATATGTATGTATTTATTATAAGTAGTCATGACCTCCATGAAGAATTAAAAACACATTTTCAGCATTTTATTCCTTACAGTAAAAGCCTAGTCCTATAAACCTTTCCTCCTACAGAACAGTTCTTAACACAAGTACTGCCTTTTTAATTAGTAGGGCATAAAGGGTTTAAACTGGGCTCAAGATTCTCGGTTGTATTTCAGGAAATTACAGTGCTTGTAATCACAAGACATAGATTATTTGGACAACTCAGTACAGCACCAGGCCCACAGTAAAATATATATATATGGCTTTATAGTATACAACAATACTTTTTCACCCCTGGCCAATGAACTGCAGGATCCCAAAGTGCTCTACTGATTAGCGATGATGTTCCGTTTTCAGAAAAGGAGAAAATGAAGTACAGACAGGGGGAGTAGCTTTTGCAAGATGCAACAGCAGGCAAGTGGCAGGGATGATGATAAAATGCCTCTAGAAATATGCACTGGTTCATAGCTTTCAAAAGCTAACAGGCCTAACAAATCTAGGTGACTGTCTTGAATAAAACCTCACTGTTATTCAGGCCCAGGGATCAGGCAGAAAATACGCAGCACAGTAATGTAACTGCAACTACAGCTTTTCTGTTAGAGGCTGAAAATGTGGAATCAACTTTGATTCCATTCCAAAGGATCTTGTTTGCACAGGCCAGTACTTACAGGATTATAACTCTTACCAACTTTAATGTTATTGTGCCCTAGTAAAATGGAGTTACGGCAACAACACTCAAAACTGGAACTTGCAAGCTGGCAGAAAGTGCAGGGCTGCCTTTGTTTTTAACATAGTTGTTCTAATAGTTTGTCATTTTGTAGAGTCAAATGAAGTAAGACATAATTAAATTTAATTTCATTGCCCTTTCAGATCAGAAGGACACATATGTGCATAAAATACAGCTATCAATTATGAGAAATATTGTTGTAAGTGGCTTTAGAAAAAAAATATAGTTTTAATTCATTTAGTTTTTCAAAACCTCAGCATCTTTGGAGAGAAACTATGGGCTGTATAGAAGAACATGTCTTTTCATTTCAAACAACTGGCTGCTCCAAGTAGACCAGAGGCTTGTTAATGGTGTGGTAATTTTAGTATTTTCAATTTCAGAGCAAGTCTGAAAAGCAGAGGAAGTGGACCTTAAACCTCTCTTTATCCATTTCCTTCTTTTTATGCAGTACATGACACTTTCAGAGACATATCAGTGTATGTGACAAATAGCACTGCACCCACAATGTCCAGTGAATTCTGGCAGCATATTCAATAAGGGAATATTTTTGAGCTGCGGCTTCATTTGCTTAGTTACAGTCAACTGGCCAGTCATTTCACCTCTGAACTCTGAGCTATGATCTCTATCAGGTTCCTGGTCTTTGTAGATTAGGAATAAAATAACTTATCTGAAATGTGCTTGTCTGATTTTAATGCTGTACTGATGATGTAAAGGAGGAATGCTCTTCTGCTTCTATTGAGCATATTTAATGGGTACCTTATTCTAAATTTTATAATACGTTAGTGCAGAGTTGTTCATGGTGTAGAACATCCTACGCTTATGTAAGCATAGAATTCACGTTAAAGACAATTTAATTTTTTTCTAATGGCTCATCCATGGTCCATTAAAATTGTTCCAAAGATAAAAATGACATGACATCTGCTAAAAATAACTGCATGTTGCACAGCCTTGATATCAAACATGCAAGATGGAACCTGAGTCTCAAAGGGGAAAGGAATATTTCCCTGGTTTCATGGACATATGCTTGAGTCAGCAGCTAATGTATCAAAAGATTCCCTGATGTCTAACCTAAAATGTTGTTTTTACTGATTATGTCAGAGTTTTGACCTGGTGACAAGAAAGCAAGTTTGCAAGTCTCAAACAAACTGACATTTACCCTTGGGAAGGAGGAAAAATGACCCATGAAGTTTCCATCTGCTGATAGAATAAACATCTGTAGTACTCATGACTGGCATGAGTTCAGCAGCAGTGGAGCTTGCAATGAGTGATCTCTGGCCTCCTAAGTTACTATCGCCATTGAATAGTAATGGCTTCAAATGGAAATTACCTTAGAGACCACTCAAAAGGCTGGATTCTGTCTATCGGAGACACCGTAAAAAGTAGGAGTCCAAGAGTGCATGAAGTTTAAAGACTTACATGAAGGGTGAACATGAAAAATTAATTAGTCACAGAAATATACACTGAATGCCCAATGGTAACCAAATGATGAGGGCTATTTGGCGGATAAATATGTTCAATGGCGCTGTGTTTATGTGGGCACAGGTGTGTCTTGCTGAAAATCACAGATTCTGTAGCCATTCATGTTTTGTGAATACATTTTTCTATCTCTATTATAATGATTCTTTATATATATAAAGAATTATAAAATAAACTTCAATCAAATATCTTAGCTCTTCAGTGTCCATGGATAAGTTTTACTATACTGTAAATAGTAGACGCATTGCTTCACTGTCCTGAAACGACAGATTTTTCCAGGACAGCTTGGAAAATAACCATTCAACGCTCCAAAAGGAGGAGGCACAAGTTCAAAGAGGAGGAAAGCTCTTGTGTTTTAAAAGGAAAGCAATTTTGGTTGATAAGTTGTCTCCCTCAGAAATTGCTGAAGTGTTTTGTTTAGCAAAACTGCTTTTTGTCTATAGGCCTGATTCTTGAGTGACAGTATTTTACACTACCTACCCACTGATACTATGTCTAGAAAAAATCAGGAGACTTGGACTCAACAGTGACTAATATGAAAATGTCGAATCATTTGAAAGCAGAGTGCTAAATCCTCTTCTGGTCTAAATGCAAAAAAGCGTAGAAGTCAATGGCAATAAACTCAGCCAGACAACTACAGACTATTGTGTTCATTCATTAATTTCCACTGCTACTGCCGTATATACAGCTTACTATGCTAACTGCAATATACACTTCTAGAAGTACAATCTGCTAGGAACACCAATAAGAGAGTATTTAAATAAGTCTAATATTCTGATTTATAAAATATTTAAATGCAAAAATTCATAATTGACATAGGGTCAGTCCCTAGTCTTAAAAAATATCATTAAGTTAGTTACCAATGTCTATCCCTTAAATGGCATGTAATTGTTTTCAGTTACTTTATTTCAGCACTGAAGTAATTTTTTTTTATAAAAACAACTTGAAGTTGGGAAATTAAAATTGGAAACCAACATCTTGGAAAAATTGTAAATCAAAAATTGAGAACTACTTAGCTTTCCATCAAAAATTTTTGCTTCCAGTTATTCAAGTGTAAAGACTAATAAAAATATCAAATATGTAATTATTTACCAGGTATACTTTTACTTTATAATTATTGTAAATAAAAAAGATGGAGACTGTCAAATAGTCACATTTCAATATTAATTTCTTTCCTGCTTTTAATCTTTAGGTGAATGTTCCTGATTTCACATGTTAACCTGTTAGAATCTGTTTCTTATTAGTCTAATGACCGGATTATAAACCCAAAAGTTCACAGTCCAAAGGCTAATAGCACTGAACATGCTTAGTGATGTAGTATCCGAAGAAGAGTTTTGTCTAGAATTCCTAATATATTCATTTGGAAGTAGGTCTTTATTTTCCCTTGGTGGTAGCTAATTTAGGAGATTCAATTTTAGAAGACAGGTAAATTAGTTGTGAAATTATTTTTTAGGAAAGCTAACACCTCCGAGTGATATCTGAAGTGTTTCTAAAGCTTCTTTGTAGCACTTTGTAGCACTTAAAAGTTCCAATTTCTCAACCCACTTTATGGCCATAAATTGGTCTTGCAACCAGTGAAGGTGAAAACGAGTTCATACGGGTT
Organism: Charadrius vociferus; assembly: GCF_000708025.1. Classification (NCBI taxonomy): domain Eukaryota; kingdom Metazoa; phylum Chordata; class Aves; order Charadriiformes; family Charadriidae; genus Charadrius; species Charadrius vociferus. The sequence continues at coordinate 3,734,312 of NW_009649570.1, forward strand.
TGTGTCTGTCAAGAACACAGACTACTGTCCACTGTTACTCTTTCATGTGGGCATGAATGACACCTCAAGCCAGAAACTGGGCAGAATGAAGGAAGACCCTTGGAGTGCAAGTGAAAAAAAATGGGTGCTCAAGTTATCTTTTCCTCCATTTTACCAGTTAGAGGAAAGGGAGCAGACAGAAATAGATAATGCATATCAACTCCTGGCTACGTGGCCGATGCCATCGTGAGGGTTTTCCCTTTTATGACAATGGGACCTTCTTTGATGAGTATAAGCTGTTAGAGAGGGATGGAATCCAGCTGCCTAGAAAAGCTAAGAGAGTCCTTGGGAGCAGGCTGGCCAACTTGGTGAGGCGGGCTTTAAACTGAAGGACTCAGGGGGTAAGGTCCAAAATGGCAATGCTCACGCCATCGCTTCCAACTGGGGAATAAGCCAGGCCAACCAGAGCTGTGACAAATGTTACTTAGCTGACTCCCAAGATGAGAACCAGAGGGCCAGCCACCTCAAGGGTGTATATAACTATGGTGGGTCCTCTTGCACCCCTCCAGGGAAACCTGCATGCTTGATTACCTCTCTGAAATGCCTGTACACCAACACATGCAGCGTGGGAAATAAGCAGGAAGAACTAGAGATCTGTGTGTTTTCACAGGGCCATGATCTCGTTGCAATTACAGAGTCGTGGTGGGATAGCTTGCCTGACTGGAATGCTGTCATGGATGGCTATGTACTTGTAGTGTTTTGGCCTCAGCCAGCAACAAAGAACCACGCAGCCGCTCACGCAAACTCCCACAGCTGTGGAAAAAAAGAAATCGTCGGGGCAAAACTCGTGGGTTAAAATAATGCAATTTAACAGAACAGCAAAAGGAAAGATGAAAACGCAATTACGGTACCACCACGAAGTGCACCGCCCGGACCCGCGCCGCCGCAGCCCACCCCCAATTGGCGACCGCTCTCCTCAGCCGGCTGTCGCCTCTTATAGCCCGGGCATGGGTCACGTGGGATGGAATACCTGCACCCTGTCGGCTCCTGGGGGAAATTAACCCCATCCCTGCCAGAAGCAGGACAGTACTTTTTAGGAAAGACAGGCCAGCAGGGAGAGGTGGTAGAGTTGCTCTCTACATGAGAGAACGGGTGGAATGTATTGAGCCCTGCCTAGGGGTGGATGAAGAATGTGTTGAGAGCTTATAGGTAAGAACTAAGGGGCAGGCTAATAGGAGTGACACTGTTGTTGGTGTTTACTGCAGACCACCAGATCAGGAAGAGGAAGGCGATGAGGCCTTCTACAGACAGCTGGAAATAGCCTTACGATCATAGGCCCTGGTTCTCATGAGGGACTTCAGCCACCCTAAAATTTGCTGGAAAGGCAACACAGCTAGGCACGCACAATCCGGGAGATTTCTGCAGAGCATTTGACACAGGTGGTGGAGGACCCAATGAGGACAGGTGCGCTGCTGGACCATGTGCTGACAAAGAAGAACTAGTTGAGGATGTGTAGGTTGGGGGTAACATTGGCTGCAGGGAGCATGAGATGGTGGAGTTCAGGACCCTGCGTGGAAGAAGTAAGGCAAAAAGTAGAATTACAGCCCTGGTCTTCAGGAGAGCTGACTTTGGCATCTTTAAAGACCTGCTTGAAGGAATCCCATGGATTAAGGGTCTAGAAGGTGAGGGGGTCCAAGAGAGCTGGTTAATATTCAAGCACCACTTCCTCCAAGCTCAAGATCAGTGCATCCCTATAAGTAAGAAATCAAGCAAAGGAGGCAGAACACCTGCATGGATGAGCAAGGAGCTTCTGGAAAAACTCAAATGGAAGAAAGAAGTTTACAGAATGTGGAAAAAGGGACTGACCACTTGGGAGGAATATAGGAGTGTTGTCAGAGTATGCAGGGATGCAATGAGGAAGGCTAAGGTCCACTTGGAATTAAACCTGGCAAGGGATGTCAAGAAGGGCTTCTTCAAGTACATCAGTAGAAAAAGGAAGACTAGGGAAAATGTGGGCCCCACTGCTGAATGAGGTGGGTGCCCTGGTGATGGAGGATGCAGAGAAGATGGAGTTAGTGATTGCCATCTTTGCTTCAGTCTTTACTGCTAAGTCTTTACCACAGGAGTCCCAGACCCTAGAGGTAAGTGAGAGAGTCTGGAGGAAGGAAGACTTTCCCTTAGTCGCGGATGATCAGGTTAGAAAACATTTAGGCAAACTTGACACCCACAAATCCATGGACCCTGATGGGATGCACCCATGAATGCTGAGGGAGGTGGAAGATGGTATTGTGAAGCCACTCTTCATCATCTTTGAAAGGTCATGGAGAACAGGAGAGCTGCCTGAAGACTGGAAGAAAGCCAATGCCACTTCAATCTTCAAAAAGGTCAAGAAGGAGGACCCAGGAAACTACAGGACCGTCAGCTTCACTTGCATCCCAGGAAAGGTGATGGAACAGCTCATTCTGGATGTCATCTCTAAGCATGTAGAGGAAACTAAGGTTATCTGGAGTAGTCAACATGGACACACCAAGGGGAAATCATGCTTGACCAATCTGATAGCCCTCTATGATGTCATGACTGGCTGGGTAGTTGAGGGGAGAGCAGTGCACATTGTCTACCTCGACTTCAGCAAGGCTTTTTCCGCTGTCTCCCATAACATCCTCATAGGTAAGCTTAGAAAGTGTGGGTTAGATGAGTGAACAGTGAGGTGGATTGAGAACTGACTGAATGACAGAGCTCAGAGGGTTGTGATCAGTGGCACAGAGTCTAGTTGGACACCTGTAACTAGCAGTGTTCCCCAGGGGTCAGTACTGGGTCCAGTCTTGTTCAACAAATGCATCAATGACCTGGATGAGGGGACAAAGTGTACCCTCAGCAAGTTTGCTGATGACACAAACCTGGGAGGAGTGACTGACACACCAGAACGATGTGGTGCCATTCAGCGAGACCTGGACAGGCTATAGAGTTGGGCAGAGAGGAACCTAATGAAGCTCAATAAGGGCAAGTGTAGGGTCCTGCACCTGGGGAGGAATAACCCCATGCACTGGTACAGGTTAGGGGGTGACCTCCTGGAGAGCAGCTCTGCAGAAAGGGACCTGGGAGTCCTGGTGGACAACAGGATGACCATGAGCCAGCAATGTGCCCTTGTGGCCAAGAAGGCCAATGGTCTCCTGGGGCGCCTCAAGAAGAGTGTGGCCAGCAGGTCGCAGGAGGTCATCCTCCCCCTCTACTCTGCCCTGGTGAAGCCACATCTGGAGCACTGTGTCCAGTTCTGGGCTCCTCGGTTCAAGAAAGACAAAGAAATACTGGAGAGAGTACAGCGGAGGCTATGAAGATGATCAGAGGAATGGAGCATTCTCTGCTGAGGAAAGACTGAGAGCCCTGGGGCTGTTTAGTCTGGAGAAGAGAAGGCTGAGAGGGGATCTCATCAATGCTTATCAATATCTAAAGGGCGGGTGTCAAGAGGATGGGGCCAGACTCTTTTCACTGGTGCCCAGTGACAGCACAAGGAGCAACTGGCACAAGCTGGAACATGGGAAATTCCATCTGAACATGAGGAAAAACTTCTTTCCTGTGAGGGTGTCAGAGCACTGGCACAGGCTGCCCAGAGAGGCTGTGGAGATGAAGATGTTCAAAACCTGCCTGGGCATGATCCTGTGCAACCTGCTCTAAGTGACCCTGCTTTGGCAGGGGGGTTGGACCGGACGAGCTCCAAAGGTTCCTTCCAACCCTGACCATTCTGTGATTCTTCAGATTTCTTAGAAAGTGTAATTTGACAGGACTTTTGGTAGTAATAAGGACTGACTAGGAGTGTGAGTCTTGCCAGAGATGATCTGTAACATAGCCCCTTGGCTCCCAGAGGTTAGCCTATAATGCAGTAGATACACTGGCTCAGAGTTTCTGCTCCAATTTCTGCTCCAGGCTTGTTGAATTTTACAGGGCCTGGTGTTTTTCAGACAAGGGCTTACGCTCACAGTGCAGAGGGAGGCACAATGATCAGAGATCATTGATAAAATCTGGCTTTTTTTTTTTTTTTTAAACCACAAAAGACTAATTGTTCTCAAAAAAAACCTGGCAAGGGATGTCAAGAAGGGCTTCTTCAAGTACATCAGTAGAAAAAGGAAGACTAGGGAAAATGTGGGCCCCACTGCTGAATGAGGTGGGTGCCCTGGTGATGGAGGATGCAGAGAAGATGGAGTTAGTGATTGCCATCTTTGCTTCAGTCTTTACTGCTAAGTCTTTACCACAGGAGTCCCAGACCCTAGAGGTAAGTGAGAGAGTCTGGAGGAAGGAAGACTTTCCCTTAGTCGCGGATGATCAGGTTAGAAAACATTTAGGCAAACTTGACACCCACAAATCCATGGACCCTGATGGGATGCACCCATGAATGCTGAGGGAGGTGGAAGATGGTATTGTGAAGCCACTCTTCATCATCTTTGAAAGGTCATGGAGAACAGGAGAGCTGCCTGAAGCCTGGAAGAAAGCCAATGCCACTTCAATCTTCAAAAAGGTCAAGAAGGAGGACCCAGGAAACTACAGGACCGTCAGCTTCACTTGCATCCCAGGAAAGGTGATGGAACAGCTCATTCTGGATGTCATCTCTAAGCATGTAGAGGAAACTAAGGTTATCTGGAGTGGTCAACATGGACACACCAAGGGGAAATCATGCTTGACCAATCTGATAGCCCTCTATGATGTCATGACTGGCTGGGTAGTTGAGGGGAGAGCAGTGCACATTGTCTACCTCGACTTCAGCAAGGCTTTTTCCGCTGTCTCCCATAACATCCTCATAGGTAAGCTTAGAAAGTGTGGGTTAGATGAGTGAACAGTGAGGTGGATTGAGAACTGACTGAATGACAGAGCTCAGAGGGTTGTGATCAGTGGCACAGAGTCTAGTTGGACACCTGTAACTAGCAGTGTTCCCCAGGGGTCAGTACTGGGTCCAGTCTTGTTCAACAAATGCATCAATGACCTGGATGAGGGGACAAAGTGTACCCTCAGCAAGTTTGCTGATGACACAAACCTGGGAGGAGTGACTGACACACCAGAACGATGTGGTGCCATTCAGCGAGACCTGGACAGGCTATAGAGTTGGGCAGAGAGGAACCTAATGAAGCTCAACAAGGGCAAGTGTAGGGTCCTGCACCTAGGGAGGAATAACTCCATGCACCAGTACTGGTTAGAGGCTGGCCTGCTGGAAAAGAGCTCTGCAGAGAGAGACCTGGGAGTCCAGATAAACAAGTTGACCATGAGCCAGCAGTGTGCCCTGGTGGCCAAGAGGGCCAATGGTATCCTGGGGTGCATTAAAAAGAACGTGACCAGCAGGTCGAGGGAAGTTCTCCTCCGCCTCTACTCTGCCCTGGTGAGGCCATATCTGGAGTATTGTGTCCACTTCTGGGCTCCCCAGTTCAAGAAAGACAAGGAACTACTGCAGAGTCTAGCAGAGGACTACAAAGATGATCAGGGGGCAGGTCCTCCTTGACAAACCTGATCTTCTATGACAAGGTGACCCGCTTAGTGGATGAGGGAAAGGCTGGGATGATGTTTACCTGGACTATAGTAAAGCCTTTGACACTGTTTCCCACAGCATTCTCCTGGAAAAACTGGCTGCTCATGGCTTGGATGGGCATACTCTTTGCTAGGTAAAAAACCGTCTGGATGGCGGGGCCCAAAGAGTTGTGGTGAATGGAGTTAAATTCAGTTGGTGGCCAGTCATGAGTGGTGTTCCCCAGCGCTCCGTATTGTTTAATATCTTTATTAACAACCTGGATGAGGGGATTGAGTGCACCCTCTGTAAGTTTGCAGATGACACCAAGTGTGGACCTACTTGAGGGTAGGAAGGCTCTACAGAGGAATCTGGACAGGCTGGACCAATGGGCTGAGGCCAATGGTATGAGATTCAACAAGGCCAAGTGCCGGGTCCTGCCCTTGGCTCACAACAGCCCCCTGCAGCACTACAGGCTTGGGGAAGAGTGGCTGGAAAGCTGCCTGGCAGAAAAGGACCAGGGCGTCTTGGTCAACAGCCAGCTGATTATAAGCCAGCAGTGTGCCCAGGTGGCCAAGAAGGCCAACAGCATCCTGGCTTGTATCAGAAATAGCGTGGTGAGCAGGAAGTGATTGTTCCCCCGTACTTGGCACTGGTGAGGTCCCACCTTGAATACTGTATTCAGTTTTGGGCCCCTCCTACAAGAAAGACACTGAGATTCTGGAGCGTGTTTAGAGAAGGGCAACAAAGCTGGTGAGGGGTCTGGAGCACAAGTCTTATGAGGAGCGAGTGAGGGAACAGGGTTGTTTAGCCTGGAGAAAAGGAGGCTGAGGGGAGACCTTACCGCTCACTACAGCTACCTGAAAGGAGGTTATAGCAAGCTGTGTGTTGGTCTCTTCTCCCTAAGTAACAAGTGATAGGACAAGAGGAAATGGCCTCACATTGCACCAGGGAAGGTTTAAGATAGATATTAGGAAAATTTTCTTCACTGAAAGGGTTATCAAACATTGGAACAGGCTGCCCAGGGAAGTAGTGGAATCACCATCCCTGGAGGTATTTGAAAGACAGGTAGGCATGGTGCTTAGGGACATGGCTTAGTGGTGGTTTTGGCAGTGTTAGGTTAATGGTTGGACTCGATGATCTTAAAGGTCCCTTGCAACCTAGATGATGCTATGATTCTATGATTCTATGAATAATTAATTTGTAGTTGAGGATCTACAGAATTTTATCTGTATCAAAAGCATTTCATTTTTGTTTTTTATGACGACACTGGATAGGCCTTTAAACCTTCAAAATTCCTCTTGTTCTATGTAAATCAAATTATCCAATAGCTCATTTGGGAAACAGGGAACACAGGCTTTCACATAGCTGCTCTTTTGCCATCAGAGGCAAATGGTTGTCTTAAACACTGCTGCTATTTTCCTGGTGACAATTTTTTTATCATCATTACACTATACTAGAACCCAAGGGAGAAAAACCATACTCATCATCTTCCATAGAAAGCTCATTTACATAATCAACTCAATGATCTAAACAACAAGTTGAATGCACATTTAAATCAATTACATAGACAATCGCAGCTGTTTCAAGTCAAACCGTTCAACACAGTTGTAAATAGAAATGATAACATGGATTCCCTTCCGTGCCTACATCTCTTGCGGTTTATTTTGCAAGCTCTGTATCACATAGTGAATACTATATGAACAGTTTGATATATTTACTTATTAAAAGCATAACTGTTCTATATAATATTGCATACACTGATGTAAAACCTTTGCAGTATAACATCCTCTGTCAAAGCTTGTTAAAACAGTTCTTTAAACTGAACTTTTGATTATACCTTTAGTAATAGAAAATACCATATTCCAGGTAACACAATAGTTTTGATTAGTGACCATGTAGTTCACTGCAGAATCTGGGCTACAAAACACCCTTTCCATCAATCCACAGCTATTTCTTTGTATCTTTTCTGGGTAAATTGTAATCTCTTTGTGTACAGGTCTTTGCTGTTATCGCTGTTTTACAATTTGAGTACCAGGGGTCTTGTTCCACCAAACTCATAAAATAAGCATGATTAATGATAATGTCACAATTTTCACCAAGTAGATTTTTCACAATAGCTAAAATTGATTTCACCTGCTTTCCTAAAGAAAATTGGAATTAATTTGGAATCATTTTGCTTTTTTGTTTGGTGGGCAAAGGATTGTTTGAGGCTTATTTAATTTGGTTCAGTTGGGTTTGGCTTTTTGAACTGAAGGGGAAAGTTCCTTCAGCCATTTAGAGTTAGAACATTTAATAAACCCCAAAATATATTAATCACACCTCTTTTTAGAAAAGTTCTGAGGCATGTTTGTTTTGGCAGAGAAATAACTTGGCAACTAAGCATTCAAAAGGAAGAATATAAAGAAGAAAGCCTTTGTATGGCTCCCATGCTTTACAAAGTGCAAAGGAATTGGACAGAAAATAAAGTTATGCCCATAGAAAATGCATGGAGATTGGGACTGAGTGCACACAGGGAAGATTGATTAGGTTCAGCATTTCTTCTGTTTAGAACAGAGGCAAGACACAAATTTGTGCTCAGCTAGAAAGTACGATATTAAAATGCAGGAGGCATAACCTTACAATGCACCTTGAATATGGGTTATGATGTTGCTGCCCTTCTTCACAAGCAGATCCCAGACATCACTCTTGACTTGGGAAGCAGCAGATAAATTATTCACCACAAAGTATTTCCTGCAGTCCTATGCCTGGTTATCAAGTCAGTGGCCAGTAGGTTTTAAGGCCACTTCTTGCTCAGGGAATATTGGGCGGTCAGTCCATGATCTTCTTACCCCAACTTTATAAAAACAGATGTGTGCATCTTTCTCTTCTGCTTTGTTCTGTGACCCAATGAAGGCAGTGGTCATTTGCTCATTCAGTGCAGGATTAAGGGGGATATCTAAATATTAAATTGCTTATCACTGCCACTCTCCAGTGGGCTATGAAATACACGTATTTGGTCAAGTACGGAATATACGTTTTCCTGCAAAGTTATGAGGTGAATATGTTCCACTAGTTATGAGTTAGAACTTTACAAAATGTGTACTTTTGGTCTGTATGTACAATATAGCATATTGTTAGTCCCTAGTAATTGCTAAACCCATGAAATTAAAAATGAGAGAAAAGAGGCATGTGATTTTTCTGATGTGGGCTGGGTTTCCCTTTAAAATCGAGATGATCTTTCTCTTTTCTTAAAAAGCCATTCCTTCTGTAAAATTGCGAATTTTGTACCATCTTTCTTATCATCTGTGTCTTGGCTCATTCAGGTATTCAAGCATGGTGATGGATGAACGCATATGACCATCTTAATATTGAAGGATTTGCCTCCTAAGTGCCTTCTGTGATAGACGAAGGTTTTCCAGTTACTGTTCTTTGTGGTCTTAGCAAATAAGAACCAACAAAGGAAGGGGTTTGAATCATCAACTGACTCATTAAAAATCTTTATTAATAGAGTTTGTGCAAGAAGCACTTGCTTTCTGTACTTCAGGATATATTTACCATGCTAATTTTTTACCTCTAAAAAGTCAATTCGGTATGAAAATTAGTAGGAAAAAAAATATATGAATGTAACTTTTAGTAGGAACACCTTAGAGAGCACAACTTCACTTTAATTCCAGACTCTCAGTGGATTGTGTAAAGGAACCAACAGAAAAATATTTTTAACAGAGTTCTAACATCATTGTTTGTTCACCTTGTGGAAGTTGGGTGTAACTTATATCAAAGCAAGTAGTATTTACACATGACATAATGTGCATATGTGTTCAACTTTTAGTTGACTTCTAGCACATCATATTTTCAGGTGTGTTTAAACATCTATATTTACAGATTACTGAAAACATTTTTAATACAGCTTGTTGAAAGTGTGACATCAAATAAAAGTTCAAATAGCAATGCAGTGAGCAAATTTGTAGTTTAGAAGATGTTTTCTATAATCCTGTTGCTTTTTATTTTTTGGTAGATTCAAAGCTGAAATGTGGGAAATCTATGTGAAAACTATATAGAATCTACTTTAAGATTGTGTCTTGTTCTTGACTCTTCAGATTTTAATAGACAGCAATAAAGGCTTTGTCCTTACAAGAGTCTTGCAAACAAACGTCACTGTGGAAATACTTGCAATTTGATTAATCTGCAGGCATGGCCCTAGTTCCAGCTTCTTGGTTGACTTGGAACACCACTAAGATTGTAGCTGTTGTGAGCAGGTCAATACAGAACCCAGAATGCAACCTTTGACTTCTTGAGGCCTCAAAATTTGGTGAGGCCATAGTGTCTCATGCATCTTTTACAGAAGTGCCAGCAAACCCTGTCACACACTCCTGACCCTCCACTGCCCTTTCCCAAAGCTGTTCACATTGCTGAGCAGGAAACAAAAGCAGAACTCTAGTTTGTTTGAAAGAAGGTTGGAAGAGGAAGGGCCAGGGCCTTGTTCTTCAGCCACATAAATTTCCAGTTTGACTTATTCCTTTGCTGACAGCAAAATAGAGGGGTTAAGTACGTAGGCCAGTTTGAGCAGCACTGCTATTGAATATGAAGGCATAGCCTACCACTGCAGAGTCACCTCTAACTCAGGACAGGAAAATAACAGAAACTGTCCCAGCTATAACTGCAGTTAGTGTCGGTAACATCCAAAGATAACATACCACATCACAACATAGTGTGCAAGGAAGACATTCCAGCTCTTGTCTCCAAACAGAAAACAGCTGTCCTAAAAGACCTCATAAGCCACAGTCTCATGATGCATCTCTGGAGAACACACCTCAATCCTGCAGAGGACCCTGCGTGCTGTTAGTAATGCAGGAAACTATGAAAGGGAAAATACATTGCAGTTGCATGTATTCCTAGTTCAATACTATTCCCTGGCAACTCTGTTGTCCTCAAGCTGCAGCCCCCTCTAGTAACTTTCCAAATACCATGGCCACTAGGGTGATAAGTTAATGATCAGGCTTCCTCCATGTCTTGACTGAGATACATTCATTACTTTAACAGTACACTCTCCCAGTCATATAGTGGTATGTTTTGCTAACTGAGTTGCACAGTTTAATAATTGAGATATTACTTATGATTCTTCTTTGTATGTATTGTTAGTGAAGATGAATACACTCCTGATTTAGTTTAATTTGTTACAGATCCGGGCACCTGTTTCTCTAGCTGAGCTCCTCCATATCTCAGCTGTGGATTTTTTTAAGTACTTTGGCAACTGAGCTACATCTTCACTAGTTGAACAACATACTTCAGCTGCAAAGTTATTTACAAACTTTACTGATCAAGCTGCATATTCTTGGGCTGAATTTGCTACAGACAGCACTTTGCAGATGGAACTGAATTCTTTACTAATCATGGGAGATGAATTAATTTATTTCATTAGCAGTAATTTGCATTATTTGCCGATTATGTTCTTCAATTCCCACCCTAAAGAGCTGTGTTGTGTTGCTAGTGCTGGTTAATCACTTACTACACTCTAATTCAGAGAGGAAGGCATTTTGGTTGTAGATAAAGACATCCTTCTGTCTTCAAATACTTTGTAAAAAACACACCTTCTATGTCACATAGGGGAAGATAATATGTTAAAAAAAAAAAAAAAGAGGAGTACATGTGAAAGCACATTTTCCTATGAAGGCAGTCTTTTTTAGTTCCTCGTGCTACCTTTTGCTTTATTTTCTCATTATTTATAATGGTTATGCAAGTACTATTACTATAGCCATTACTATGGCAATGCCACTCTTTTCACAACAGTGCCAAGAAGGGTTTTATGGATGTAGGGGGGCAGCCATTGAGGTTAGGTCCCCCACTGGACTAGGTTGCCATGTAAACTCACACTAAGCTGCAGTCAGATGCATGTGGCAGAGACATGGGGAAGTGTAGTGGTTTACTAACAGGCAGTGAATTAGGAGGGTACCCCAGTGTACTCTATGCAACTCACTGGACCAAGCTGCCTTTTTTGTCTTCTTCGGTGTGTATTACATGGTGCAATTCCTCTGTAAATAAGCAAAATTCATGCAGGAGACAGTGTACAACCTTGTCTTCATAAAATCTACCTGTACCCTTGGCTGTCAATCTCTCTGCTACATAGTTTTTACAAATATTTTTTACAAAGCATCTTTCAAATACCTGCAGATCTCTGTTTTAGGCAATTACGTCTTCCCCCCGCTTTACGCAAAGAAAGTATTCTTTACTTATCTATTATAATGCTTAGAGTAAGAAATTTTTCTGAGTATGGAGTATTCTCACCAACTTAAGTAGTTCTCACCCATCACTCATAGAACTTAAAACTTACCAGGAAAGTTTGCATGCAGTTGCTGGCTGAGAGGGCTGACATAGAGGCATACTTCCCAGCTCGAACTGTTCCCTATTATTTCATTAACAAAAGGAAAAATTAGCTCACTGATAAATAACTGAAAGACTTAAATCAGTCCTGGCCCCTAAACTGTATCCAGGTAGGGAAATGAATTTTGCATATTTAGCTTGTTCCGAATACAGTATAAAAAGACTAAGATTAAAGATTGCAAATGAGGAAAATATGCCTTTTGCTTAATAAAGGAAATAAAATGCAAGTGGATCCTGAATTACAAGGAATACAACTTAGTCAAATGTGTAAAGATTCAATGATTAATTTTTTCAATTGGCAAAAATTTATTGGAAATACTCTCATTTTTCACATTTCCATTTGGGACAGATTATCTCTTTAAGTTTAGTTATGGTTCCAAACTTGGGTTCTTACGCAGCAGTGATCAGAGATTGCTGGAAAACCAGAGCTTTCAAAAAACACGGTCTGCATCAGAAATAAAATGAGAGCTTTCCAAATGTTCATCAAAAATACATATGGAAAATGCAATGCATATTTAAAGTCCTAACTGTATGTCTAAAGTTACAATTGTTTTCCCATGTGTATCATTTTAGAATTTTGTACATTAAATCTTATGTGCCCTTTTATGGCTTTATCCTTCGGTGTCATGAGACCCTTCTGAAAATCCTTGCAGTTGGCTTACTAGTCTGTAGTTCTCCAAACCCCCTAAGAACTTTCTTGAAACCTTGGTATCACATTAGCCACCTCTATTTTTCTGACACCAAGGTAGTTATAAGCAAAAGGTTATATATTACAACATTACAGTAATTTCATACCTGACTGCCTTTAGAACATCTTACTGAATATCACTTGGTCTTGGGGATTTGTTGCTTATTCATTTTACCAATTTGTTCCTAATTCTGTTCTATTCTACTGACACTTAGATTTGAGACGGTCTGTCTGACATGTCCATCATAAAGGAATTTTGTGGACTTACTTAACTAAATTCATCTTTAACACGTGTAGGAGAAAGAATTCATTTTCTTGACTTCTTTAAGGACTTCTTTCTTACTGTAAACGTGTATTGGCCCTACAGAATCTCAGACAGCATCCCTGCTTCTGGTGTGTTTGAAAGAAACTAGTTTTAGGTTTTATGCTGTTAGCAAGTTCAGCAGTGATTTTAGTCTTCCAGTTATTTTTTTCAATCTATCTTGCCTGTATTCATTCTTTCTGAAACCTTTTAGTAACTAATGTACATTTTCTCCAAGTCTATAATATTGTAATTGCTGTAAACAATCTTTGTACACCTGAAAACAATCTTTGTATACCTAAACCTACTTTACCTTTTTGAATATACATTTTAATTAAGTTTCCATAATAAAAGGAAGGATTCCTTTTGTAATAAACTTACCCACTTTTATGTAGCTCCTCTTTGAAAATTGAAAACTGATAGATCAGATCTTTTGGCTTTTTTTGGTGTGATCCAACAATGATATTTCATGCACATACATGATAGTTTTTGTAAGACTGGTTCTGGGCTTTGTGCATCACTTAAATGGGATTTTTTCTTTACGACATACCTCTTCCATTTTCTTCAGTTTTATTCCCTA
>NW_009649570.1:3747715-3759257 GCF_000708025.1 Charadrius vociferus
TCCCTACACTGTGGCCTTGATTTTGCAGCTTCAAGAGGTATCTAGGGCTGACTTGAGCTTTCTGCCCTTCTATATCCCTTGGCTTCCCCACACTGTTTCTAGTTTCTGAATGACTTGCCAGTACAGATTCTACTTTCAAATGTAGAACATGTGGGATCCCAACACTTGGAAATATGGGAACAAGCTTTTAGTTCTGTGACTTTGAGTGATTTTTACATAAAGCTACTTTTTTCAGCCAGTGGGTCTCTTTTCTTTAGCTCCAGTACGTTTTGTATCATATTCTGAGTCTTTCATATTCACTCAATTAAATTATAGTAACTAATCCTGTTATTCCCTCATTCTTAATGTTTGTTAGAGAATTTTTAATGCCTCTCAAAATCTGCCAAAGTAGTAAACTCGTAAGGGAAAAAAATGTATGTCCTATAAAAAGATGGTATTTTCGTGTATGGTATCAAAACAGTGAATTCTAGTGAGAAGGTGTCTCTGCAGTTTTGCATCTTAAGCAAAGCTGCTATAGATGGTTACTTCATTCTGGTAATGTAATTGGTCTGCTGGCATTACACCCACATTACTTCAAGGGATGAAAATAAAATTATGAAGTGCTGCATAAAGCCTGAAATGGCCACCTTTAAGTTTAATCTTCCCCTTAATGCTGTAGAGTCTATAAAATATGCATTAATTCAAGTTTTTAATAGCTTTTATCAATCCATCTTTCCTTTGTAAAGGAGACAATATCTAATATGTATGGCCCCTTTCTCTCTTTATGCTTTCAACCTCATGATAAATCTTATTATCTTACCTTGTTTTAAAGTTACTTAAGCAATATTTGGTTGTCTGGAGCATGCAAAGCAATAAATTGCTCCTGCTCTGCTGATATCTTCAGGACCAGGCAGTGATACACAAGATATATATAATATAGGTGTACCCTAGTTCAAATGACTGAATATTAATGCCTTTCCACATAAGCAAAAAGAAAATGGTTCATGGAACTTTAATATATTAGCAAAAGAATCATTGTTGTGTGATGTACACCAATTAATACGTTTCTATTGACTATGTAATTTTCCTTTAAGTAAGTACTTTCAGTAATATCTCTTAGCTTACTGCTTTCTTAATGAACTTTCTATATTATATAGGAAAACAATTTAATAAAAGAAATTACATGAGGAGAAAAAAGGTATCAGTAATTTCAAGTATTCTATCACAAAATATTAAAAAGTAATAATGGGATGTTACTTAAACACATGAAAGTGTCATAATTGCAGTCATGCTTAATAATCAACATAAAATACATAAAAGCCAGGTTATGACTGGGACCAAAGAGAGGAAATATAAATTTCTCCTCTTTAAACTACATGGAGCTTTGTGGGGATCAGCAGCTAATAGCTACCATCTTCCTGGAAAAAAAAAAAAAAAAAAGGAAAGATGCCGGATAGGAACAAATCAGTTTATGTGCGTCTCATGGATTTTTGTCTGGAGGAACGTAGTTTTAGCCTTACTGTCTGGCCTGAGCTTTCATGACAACATCTAGACAGAAGAGTTGTAAGACTTTGCTATCCCTCACATCTCTGAATACGCTTCAAGTGTATCGAATACTTTTATTCTGCTATAGTTTCAACATTAAAAAATTATTGAATAATATCCATGTCTTGAGAATAACTGGCTAATATTTTTAACTGAACATTTTATGTCTTAGTGAAACTTACTGCCGCATGCCAAATAATTGTTTAGATGCCAAAAAGACAGAATATTTTTTACTTTTTTAAAATAACCAAGGTTATATGAATGAGTAAGTCTCAAAAATACTTTAAAAGAAAATCTACTGAAAAAGAAATGCTTCAAGATTTAAGCCAAACCATAAATACTGACATTAATAATATTAGATGCCTAGGATTTATTTCATGAGACTACAAATTGGATGCTTGTTTCTCTTCCCTTTCCACCATTCCTTAGTCCCTTTGGAAACTTCAAGTTACTTCTGTAGATGAGACAAGTGGCATATATTCTGAATCTTGGTAGATTAACTTAAATCATCCTATTTCACTTCACGCTGAAAAACTGTACTGTGAGCAGAGCAGCTGAAAAGCTTCGGCTCAGAGGACAGTGACCTGCAGCAATGGACCACAATATGCTAGCCTGTTAAGTATCCCATGATGAAGTCATGAATTTGCGTGTTGGAGCTCTTCTTGATGGTTGTAGTATATCATACCTGGGGTTGGATAGGATTTTGTATCTTTTAATCTTGATTCGCTAAAATCCAGTTGAATCAACCAATGTTGATTCAAACCTTTGTTTTCTAGGAGAGTAGAGGTAGGCAACCTGCAGAAAAAAGTGAGGGGAGAGTGACAGAAAACTGGCAACCAGTGTTTACAGGTGTCTGTAGATGAAAGCAGCATTTGTGGCAATCATCAAGAGATTAAAAACTGAAGATATTTGAGATAAAAGAAATGAAGAAGAGCAGACCAGATCATCCTAAGTTTGTCCACTTCTGTGCATGTGGCCCACTATTCCCAGAACCTGGGGTCAGTGAAAACTGACCAGTGCTGGCTATTGTCAGAGGCAGTGTATCGAATTAAAGGCAATTGCTGCATAGCCATCTGGAGCTACAGCTTGACATGTTAGGATGAACCAGCAGTGATATGTATTTTCCAGTACTTGTGCATCATTAGCTGAGCTATTTTTGCAGTGAGGGCAAAGTAACCGGAAGCACTGCAGGTTTCTCTGAGAGAAGACAGCCTCCCTCCTGAATTTGAGTCCTAAACTGGAAGACTTTTAGGTTGTGTGGAACTGATGATGGGCTGAAAGCCTCTGTAATGGGAAGACCAAGATCTGAAAGATGGTAGTATTTTGCCAGTCTCAGCTGATGTGTGGCTGTATCACAAGTCTTGGGAATAAAAGAGAAAATGCTGGGTTTGTGACAGAGCAATCAGAAATGAACAATCAAACAATGACTCTATGAATGGACCCTTAGCAGCCTTCTTGAAGATCTTCTGTCTTTCTGTGTCTGATTTAACCAACATATATATGTTTACTGATGTTCTTTGAATTCAGATATACTCTGAGTGAATGAAGAACTGGCTTGAGGCACCAATATGATGACTGTCTTGTCAATGAGCTGAAAAGACTATTGTTTTGTGTTAGCAAGTTCGGTTAGGTGATGCCCTTTCTGTGAAACATGATTTCTGATCGTATAACTTTTCTGGTATAGCCCTGAGTCAGTTGTCCACAACTGCTTAGCACAACTGTGGATAACAGTGCATTGTCAGGGCCCTTCCCTTTTTTCAAAGGTGCTCTGCACTCTGCAGCTAATGTCATTATGCCACAGACCAGCTTTCTGTAACATTACGTTGCAGTACAGCCAGATGTAAGGTGTGAACATGAAACTAGGTATCGTTACCATCTTAAGCTTAGTACAGTCTAACAGCTGTGTGGTTTGCAGACGCCAGGGAGCTGTTGACCTGAACAACTTAGTTGGAAGAACCAAGGAGTTGACTTCATAGGGGCATATTTATGACTGAAGGACTGGAAAACTCCAGAAGGCAGGCTCTGGGTTGGAAGTAAACTTCATAAAACAGAATGAGGAAACAAAAAAAAAGCTAAACTCTGGTCACTGCAGCTTTCATCCTTGCTGAGTCCAGAAATATGAGTTCTTGACTGCATCTCTCAACTGGATTTATTCCAGGTTCATAGTCAGAATCAGAACTGAACCTGAAGTATGAAAATCCATACAGGAGTCTATGGTAGCCAGTACAGATAGCAAGGATGTGGTAGTGTAGCCTGTCAGTCAGTAGGCTTCAGTTCTTTTCTTTGCTAACTCACAGAATTCTTGTATAACATTGAGCAAATCAATGTCTTTTGCCTGCAATCCCCCTTTGCTAAAGTAGAATGAAAATTTAAGCTCACAGGAGAAAATCTGAAGATAAAGTAGGTTAACATTACTGAGAAAGACCAATAGCAAGAGAGGAGAGTTTACGAACTATTGTAGAGAATTGAGGGTAGAGGTACTATTGAGGGAAAAAGTGTCCACTGAAGCAGGGGGTTGCAGGTTCTTTGCAGCTCTGCATCTCATTCAGTGTGTTACCAGTAATGCTATTCTGACTCACTGGCATCATATTTGTCCTTCTGCTGTTAGTATTAGGAAAAATGACTACATGTGGTGCCCAGAATCGCCCTCTGGTAGAAAGATGGAATCAAGCATTAAAAAAGACGGTGGGATGGGGAGAGAAAATAGGAGAGGTAAGCAGCTTTTCTCCTAATACCTTTTGCAGAAGAAAAGATGCAGAATGAGTAGAAAGAGCTTAAATTAAAAAAAAAAAAAAAAGAAAAGAAAATAAGAAAATTCTGCAGATTGTGTTGAGAGAGATGATGAGCTAAAAACGAAGGGTTCAAGCAAAGTAGGTTCCACACCCAACCCTGCTTCCTTGCAGAAAGCAAAACCTCTCTAGGATTGGGATTTTTCTGTGCCAAGAAATTAGAAAAACATTAGTATCCTCTTCAAAGACTAATTTGAGGTATGTCAGATTGATACTTTTTTGAAAGCAGGGTTATATTAGTAAGCTTCTGATGAAAAACAGACACATGTGTTATGCAATTGCTGCAGGTCTCTAGGGTTTTTTCTCCATACACCTCGGGATATTCTGATATGCTTTCCAAATATCCAACACCAGGAGTATTGCCAGTAAACAGGAAGCCAGCAGAAGACACCTATGCTGCTTTTCCATAACTTTTTTTCTTTTTTTTTGGCTTGGTAGCACTCGAGTATTGTAAATCCCAGAGCATGTTGTTTCTGAAATTCTTATTAATAAGCCATGCTATAAATATGAGTATGCTATTTTATAAATATTGCTTCCCTAAATTCTCTGTGAGCAATAAATAAGCGAGTCAGTTCCCTGGAAACTAGGAGAATTAAGAAGCTGTATTATAATAGCGATGTCTGGCTCCTTAGTTACCTTTTTTCAAGCAGTTCTTGATCAGGTCAGTGTTGCTCCTTCCTTTCCATCCAATATTCTCTCTTCACCCCATTGGCAAAGCCAAGAGAAGGTTGCATTGTCAATGACATTTCTGCTGAGAAACAAAGTTATCTTACTGCCAGTAACGCTCCTAGTGATGCTAATGAAAGCCAAATGTTGTTCCTAACATAAAGCTGGGAAAAATGTATTCATGGTGGGAATCCGGTAGTGATCTCCCCACTGCATTGTAAGGTAATATCCTGTGCAAAGGCTGTACAAGATGTCTGGGGCAGCTGTGATTGTTCTGCATGATGCTTGTTGGCATGGAGTAGAGTGCTGTTTGTACTTGTCAGCATTAGTATGATCTATTCCGATTATTTTAGCAATGTGGCCTACAAGAGTGTAGAAGTCAACTACCAGTTTAGCTTTTAAGGCTACTATTTTTAAAAGTTTTAAATCGGTGGTTTGAAGGTTGCTTATGTAAGAAGTCCAATCCTGCAACTAAGGCACTAACCAGAGTGACTAAGACAGGGGGTTTGTGACATTTTTTCAGACAAGTTCATTTCTGTTGAAAACAATGAACAAAGATAGCTACTGCGAGGTTCTTCCATTTGTGATATGTGTTAAGAACTAGAGAGGAAATGGTAACAAATCAAACACCCGGGTTTAATAGATCAAGTTTTGCAGACGACCAGGAGTATGAATTGTCATTTTCTATCCCAGAGACAGTAAGTCCTTACAAAACATGTCTCCACCATGCAACCTCTGGAGAATAGTTAGGTCTGTCTGTTTGACTGTTTGAACATCTGAATTTTGTTTCCAAAATAAAGCTAGTGAAATCCTCCCCAGTCTGTCAGTTTTCTTTATTACAACTATGTATTCTGCTGGCATAGAAAGCACTGAACTGACTCAAGTGTGAGTTAAGAGTGACACCAAGTGGTTAAGCAGTTTATTCCTATGTGATTTTTTTCAAAATATTTTTCTGCTTTATCTCTGATTTTGAAACATCGCTCTTGGTTTTTTTCTTATAAACAGTCCTGATTATGTCACTGAATATTTTTCCCTTTAAATACACAAACACGAGCTCTCACTTGTTTTATAAGCAAACATAATCCTCAGATTTATGCTCTAATTCTTTCTGTCCATATAATACTATTAGTGTAAAATTTCTTTCCTCCAGAATAAGGCAATTTCTGGGTTTTAATGAGAAAGATGTGGCACTGTTCTCAAAGACAAATAGGAAAGCAGCAACTGCACTACAATTCTTTGACTGTAGAACAGTATAAAGAATCAGCAGCAAAATATGCTTTTGGGTAAGGAATCTTCAGGGCAGAGAAAATCTAGTCATGCTAGAATAATGCACACTTCTTTCTCCTATACTTCTTTTTAAATAGTATATATCTAGTGGCAAGCTGTTCCCCTGTTTTCTTCCTCAGCAGAGCTCTGTGAAGGACAGGCGTGAAGTAGCCCACTTACAACCCTGCCGAGAAAACCTAAATTGATAGAACTCTTGAATTAGAGGCTACTGCCAGAAAGCTCTTTAAATGATGGTTTCATTCATGTAATCAGCAAAATAACAGCTCTGATGACAGTTGTCCCCTTCCTTATCAATCAGTAAATTATTCTTGGTAGCCTTATGAACTGCCATTTTTCCCAAATTAGGTAATCATCGTTCTTCTAGAATGAAAAGATCTATTAGCCTGAGGTGTTGCTTTCTGTGGTAAGTAGGAGGACTAAGTCGAAGCAGTCTTTCTTACCAAATATCCTGATTATCCTAGCCAAAACCTATAGTCTATAGAAGTCCAGTACTTTCATTTTTGTGGTCAAAAACACAAAGGAAAAGGAATCAATGTTAAAGAACACTCAGACAAATGGCAGACAGAGAAAGCGTATGCCTGACCAGAAGACAAGGCTAACAAAGGGAGCACCGGAGAGAACAACAGTGTAGATTGCAGAATGAATGTTAGTTTGAATAGGAGTCACTGGAAAGTCTCTGAGTTAATGGCCAGTCCTGCTACCGACAGGGAAAATAGTAGTTCTGCAATTGCTTGCATTAAAAATCATGCCAAAGACAGACCAGTTAAAGATCTGTGAATAACGAAATAATTAATTAGGTCAATCTGCTATGCTTTCTAAAAATATAGTTACATAACAAGTATTTTTTTAAAAAATGGCAACTATTTTAACTGCAGACATGAAATTGCTTCCATAAGTGAATTTTGGCGTAGATAGTAAGCTCTTTGCTGTTTATGTAGGACAACTGTATTCATGCCACTGAGTTGGAAGGTGTCAATATTTTTAGGTGGTGCCCTTGTGATCTCGGTAATTATCACTTCCCTTGCCAGGGTAACAAGCTAGAAGAGCAAAATACAGTTTGCCGGTAGAGCTGTGAGAATTCAAGTAATTCAACTGCTATTGCAGAAGCAGCTGATGTGTCAGGATAGAGTGAGAAAAACCTGCAAGGGATCACACCGTGTTTTGTGCACAAGTAAGAGCAGGATCATCATAAAGGGACTACAGCCATTTTATATAAATATCTCCAGTTGGTGGTCTAGCTGATATCAAAATTTTAACATACAGGTTTATTTTTTTTTTGAGTTTCAGTAAATACTGTATTTGGGTATTGCAGTTATATTTTTGTTTCTTTCAAATCAGAAGCTGCTAATAGTGAGTTCTTCAATTTTGCAAGTAAAAAATTTGTATGTCCTTAGTCCATGTATGTGTTTTATACAGAAAGTGTGAAGCTCTTCACTGATGTTCCATACGTGCCTATTACCTGGCCTTGCTTTGGCAACCTCTTCTTCACGTATTCCATTTTTCTGTTTTTCTGCTTTGTGGCTTAGCAATCATTATCTTTGAGTGACATCGGTATTAGTTCAATTTTGTAAGACATAAAATAAAGTTTGTTGGTAATAGTCACTTTCATGATCTTTTTTTGTCAGTTATAACTAGAACTGGTTCTGTACATGGGATTTTTCCATGCATTTTTGAGTTTTAGATGAAAAGTAAAAATTCTGGGCATAAGGCATTTGTTGCCATGTCAGCTGCCTCCCCACCTGCGACAGACCACTGCATAAATGTGTTTTCTTCAGTTGTGACTTTACGTAGTATACCATAGTGTAACCTTATGTTTTGAAGTGTCAGGTGACTATTTTAAGTATCAGGTGCCAGTAATGAGAAATGCACAGCCATTTCTAGCCATGCCTCTCAATGCTTACCATTTTGCGAAGCACCAGTGGTTTTACTGCCAGAGTTGCCTCATTTCCATAGAGATTTGGTGTTCTCTTGTGAATCTTGAAAGTTACTTAATAAGAAATCTCCAAAGAAAGACTGTAAAAAGAGCTGCTTATGCTATAAAAGGAATTCCATATGGCTTCACATTTCTCACATTAAAAATTTTTTTGCTATTCCTCATTCATGCTTTAGCAAGTTGAGAGCTATGTTACCATCTTCCTTTGCAAAAGGGCATCAGAGATAGCACAAAGAATAAACAAAATGCAAGAAAAGTGATTGTTGTCTATCAGTGGCAAACTAGGACTGTCCTGAGTCTTTCATTTGAAACCTGTATCTCATAGATCTGAGGCCAGCATGGGAGATTGTATCAGGAGGTATTTTGAGATGATGCTGTTTATCTCCATTTGCTATAAGAAGTAGATTTTTATGTATTTAATTATTCATAATCCAAGTTCTTCAGGGGTTCATGCCAGCAAATATCAAGAGAGTTCCAAGACCCCAAGTAGTAGTCATTGGAAGATAAGTACTAAATTTATTTCATGGTGTTGTAAGCATAGAGCAACATAAAACCAGCATTTTTCCAAGATGGAGAGCCAGGAAGGAGAGCATACTTGTGCTTGGTTTGTTGTAATGCAGATTTAAATCCTACAGGAAAAGAAAATCACCTTCACTTTCAAGATCCAGGCAGGTTTTATGACATATGAGGTACCATATGGGATATTGCTGAATCGTGGGACTCAATTTAGCTCTTGCTAAAGCTGTTTTATCTAAGAGATATTTTGAATTGTTTTCATACAGTTTGCAGAAGTTAATAAAATATCATATGAAACAGTCTCGGAATCCATCAAAAGCACTTTGAATCTCTCCTCTACTGACAGAAAAAAAGGCTGAGAGCTGTTCAATATTGACTGGCCTCCCTTGAGGTGCCAATCAAATCAGCTGTAACAAAGTGACCATGAAATTTTACAGTATTATCAAGAACACTTTAGAACTGTCACTTTTTTTTAATGCCTCATGGTTAAAAAAAAAAAAAAAAGTCCAATCAAATGTACATTTCTGGTAAATTCTCCATTGACCCCAGCAAAATGGATATGATGCATGAAAATTCTAGTAATTTTTGTGCCTCATACTAGAGTAGTGGCCCACCAGACTTACAAGGAAATCTCAGAAAAGATTTTATACAGTTTGTACTTTGAAAAGCCTTGGCCAGGAGCAATTTCTCCAGCAAGAATTAAAAGTCAATATGGTCAATGTTAGCTGAAGGTAAGCTATATGAATTCTTGACTCTTATATTTTCAAGGAGTCGCTGTAGGTCCTGTTTGTATAGTATTGGTACAGCTCTTTTTTGAGACTCTGAGTATGTCCTTGGATATGCTCTTACTAAATTGAGAAAAAGTCATCCTTAAACCCTAATGTAGCCAAGTAGCAATAACAAGTGGTCTCTCACTCTGTAGCTACGAGTTACGAGCTGGTCTTTGGGTTAAGAAGCTGGACCAAGCTAAGTTACCATTTCTTGTTTTAGGATTTTGCAAGGTAGTTAACCTGTTTCATTGTCAAGAAAATATCCTTTTGCTTAGTGAATACATAGTCTCATCTTTTCTATACTTATATATTCTGTCTTAAGGCAGGCATCATCAAGATGGTAAACCTTAACTACAGGAAGCCCCCATTTGCCTTTGTTCTTCTTTCTCTTTATTTTAAACTATTTGTTGATGTTGTTAAAGGTTTTGGTTGGCTTATCTGTTAAAGACTCATTACTATAATCTTAGCAGAGAATTATGCAATACAAATGAAAAACAATCTATCCTCTCTGTACCAAGACAATACTATCATCTTTCTCCCAGGATAAGTAAAGTCAGAGTTTTCCATAGAAATTCTGTATCTACCAATTTATAAGACCTTTAAAGAAAATGTCTTAAGGAACCTAAAAGAGCTAATCAGATAGAAGACTGCTGGCAATTGCATATCATCAAAAAATAAAATAAAACCTAAATTTGTATCTCTTAATAATATACAGTTGATATATGACATGAGACTAAATTCTTAATTAGGCATTCTTATCTAGTTAATGTGCAATAGCCAAAGTGCCTTCTCCAAGTATGCCATTGGTACTCTAGCTACTTTTTTCAACTCTCACCAAGTTGCATTCCCCAATTCAGGTATGTCTAAGGGCTAAACCAGTATCAGTCCTTATTATTGCACATTACTAATTGACAAGACATAAATGACTATTCATTTTTTTTCAATGAGGTGATTATGTATGAGGTCTTAGCAAATCATTTAATGAAATCAGTGTGCTGTGCCTGTTAACATTAGAGCAGTACCCTGCTCAAAAGGGGGAGACAGGAAAAGAAAGAGTCATTAATGAAGGACTGAAAAGTAAAAATATTAACTCCTTTTTCTACCGGAATTGTATAAGAAAAAAGGAGAATCCAAGCAAATTTTTTTCTAGGTTTTCTACTTCTTCACCACACTAAGAAGCACTAGTAATCAACACTGTCTTGCCACCTTTACAAATGGATGCTGCATGTTTTCTCATGCGTCTTAGTTTCTTACACATTTCAAGGCTTGCAAATCAGTGGTATCTCTGTGTTTGAGCCACTTTTACTTGAATTTCTTAGAGGAAAAATTAATTTGTTTCTGCAGATTGTAACTTTTAAAGAGGAGGAGTTCACGAAGTTTTATTTCACCATTTTTCACATATACCAAGTAAGTTATTTTACTTCTGCTTTTATTTGCCAGGACACCCAACAAAGGTGTCCTTTGCATTTTTCAAGAGAGACCAGTCTGATGACTGGTATAAATAGAAAATTGAAAGAATAGGCATTTGAATAAATTCCTGCATTCCAGAATAGAAGAATCAGTCTTGATGTACTTTCAACAACCTCAAACTTTTTCATGGTTATGCTACATCAAGGAAAATCATTGTTCAGTGCACTCAGAACTCTTCTTTTAATTTTAGTGGAAATGTGAGTGGAAATACTTTGGAAAATCTTGAACTAGTGAGTAGTATTTTCATCGACTTTGAAAGTCCTATACACTCTTAAAAGAATTAAATGTAATTATGTAGAAATTGTTCAATTTCATCATTCTTTCTGTTTGATTTTTGGTATTTTAGAAAATAAGTCAGTTACACTTCTTTTAATTGGTGTAGATTGGACGAAAATACCATCAGAAGGTTTATCACCTTATATTATGTTATATATGACTATCTCCACTGAAAATTTGTAATGAAATTCACAGTGACAGGCTTGTCTTTGTGGTTGAAAAACATTCTGCATTGTGATATATTTTAATGAATACTTCAAAAACCTCAGAGATTTAGATTTTCTGTGACATTCTGTAAGTGCTTCATTAGG
>NW_009649570.1:3759509-3782460 GCF_000708025.1 Charadrius vociferus
ATTCCTGAAACTGAGTGAATGAATAAACATTGCAACATTGTCATCTAAAATCATTTACATCCTTGTCTCTGTAAACTTCTCATACATTCAGTTAAAGACCAGAAGACATTGCCAATTCAGGGAAGCTGCTCTGGAGAGAGATTAGGGCCAAACATTATCAAATCAATGCTGGTTTCAGATATCGGAATTAAGAAAAAATGCTTTCATTTTGTCTCATTTCCCACAACTGAGAACTATTTGGTTTCCTGCATAGACCAGGAGGTTCTTTCATCCTTCATCATTGTTTATTGTCATCAGGCATATAAAGAATTCTTCACAGGACTCTGTCACTCAGCCTCAGGGCAAATTAAATAGCTGCATGATATGCTGCAACAGCCTGTTCAAAACTCTGGAGCAAAGGTCTAGTCTCAAGGATCTTTCACTTTGAGAGCTTAAGGACAAGCAGGGAGAGGAAAAAAATATTTTCATAGCATAATATTGATTGTGGTTATATTATATTCCTTGTCTTGAACTCAGTATCTATAGTCACCACTAACGGAACAATAGATATATTTCCAAGTATGGAAAATGTGAATGTCCATCGCACAACAACAATAACAAAAAGGTCAGCAGGACCCTCTCAGCAAGTAGGAGTGACCAAAGTACACCAAACTGCGGGACTTTTAAGGCATGCTATTCAAGACAATTTCAACCCTTTATTTTATTCCTACATGGCCCCAATTATTATACTAAAGCAGTGATGAGACCTGAACAATCAAATTGCTATTGCCTGCAGACTCACTGCTGCAGCTTCCCTCTGCAATTACAGGCACAGGGTACATCCCAAGGCAGCTGTAACTCAACAGTAGGAAGTTTTCCTTAGCAGCTGCAGAAATCACTAAGACCTGCTAACATTGTGACTTTGCAAGTACTTATAAAGGAGGTGGGGCACAGATGTACTGGAAGACCATAGACTTTCAGGCACTGAGGACTGGATAGAGTTAGAGAGTAAGCCACTCCAGCAGTAGTAGAAAAGCAAATCAAAGATGTGATGCAATACGGAAAATATTGATACGAGTTGCAGATGAATCATTTTTGGAGACATCAACAAAAACAGCAGTGAAGAATGGGCATGGGTCCTAAGCAACATTATATCAAATCTTAAAAAAGAGCTGTGCTTTTTTTCTTCAAAATACTAGTGTTTCCGTCTCTGGTCTTGCTTCCTCTTCCATTTTGCTGGGGTTAAGAAAAGCAAACCTTAAAAATTCAGAGGTGGTTTTGCTTTTTGAGAGTGTATATATTATTGCAATCACTGACACTTAAGTAAATAACACTTCTATTTTTTATTCGTATTTACTCAGTATTTTGTATTAAGTGAAGTAAAGCATTTTCAGGGTCTTCACAGTAATGCCTTGGATTTAATTTTAGGAAGTTACTTTTATGTAATGTCATAAATGCTTTCGGGATTAAGATAGTAGCCTTGCACTTCTATTTTTCCCCAATTTCACTTTGGGTTATTAAATTCTTCTTGAGGTCTATACACTTTTGTGTTTGTTGCATCTTTTCACGCAAGAGAAACAGCAAGTCTGTATAGCAAGTGTTCTCTTGGCGTTGTCCCACCTAGTTACTAGCATAACCTCCATAAGTCTGGACATAGGGTCTTGATGCAAAGACTTAACTGCTTTTTCCCAGTTTCCGATAGTTGATGGATGATCCCCTGTCATCTTGTAACTCAAGTTCACAGGAAGAACATAGACTTAGACTGTTCAGTTAGAATTTTTCTACATAGTCATTACTTTGTGTAAAAACAGTTTTTAAATTTAAGGTGGAATAGCTATTTTCAATTAATTCTTTTTGCAGATTCTTACAAAAGAATAATAGTGTTTTTTAATCCAGTTCAGAGTCTCTGAGTTCAGAAGAAGGAATTTATAGCTCTAGAATGAGAGTTAACAAAGGTTATCTACTCAGGAGTGGTTTCCTCATGTGGATGAGCTGCTTAGATTCCTTGCCTGATTAGCTCTTCAGTGTCAATGTACTACTGCTGTTTTTCAGTTTCAAATTGCTTCCAATCCAACCAAAACTAACACTGCCATTGCAGTGAGCATGTAAACATTTACTGACATTTTTTCCTGTGCAAGTTTTGTGTTTGAAATAAACCCTTTCCAAAACTTCCTAAATTCTTGGGCCCAAATTACAAATCACTCTTTTTTTTTTTTTTTTTTTTTTTTTTTTTTTTTTTTTTTTTTTTTTTCCTCATTCATTATCTTCTACAATGGCTACTGTATTATATTCATTTGTTCCAGAGAAGTAAATCCATCTCTATACAATGAAGCTGCTTTCAGCAACTGTAGTTTGTTGCTTTTCTGATTGATGTTAGTGCTATCTCAGAGGAGTTTGACACTCGGGCAGCAGCAACTGATTTCTAAAAACCTCTACGCTGAGCAGCAGGGTTGTGCATGACTGCTCTAGTGTGACCAGGAACCTTCTACCAAAGGTAACATTCCTCTGAAGGGACCACTCCATCACCTGCCAACTGCTGCAGCATTCTAGCCACCTAAGCTCAAAACAAACACCATTTAAAATGGTACAGTTTTACTGGTTTAAAAAGTCTTTACTTAGAAATTGAAGAATACTTGTCATGGAAGGTGTTCTGAATGAGATTGTATTTGAACATCTTTGAGTTTTGGGAGTGTCTGCATTAGATCTTGCATTTTAACATACAAGTGGCTATTGTATCAGGAATGAGCCACACTGGACTCCAGGACATTGGTGAGGTAATGGAATACGAATTTTGTGGCCTAGGCGAAAAGTGTTGATGGAGAAAATTATTTCTGATTGCAAAGAGAGAAAATATTTTGGCAGAACACAGAACAGAGTATTGTGGACCAAATGAAGTGTTATCTATGTTCTAAATATTTTGCCTTTTTCTAAAAAGTCTACTTTAAAATGGAAAACACTATTTTGAACAAAGCTATATTCAAAATTGCAACATTTCTTGTAAAATTCCCTACTTTCTTTGACTGAAATTATTTGCCAAATTTGCAAATACTTTTAGCTTTCTGAAGTGATAATGAGTGACAAATTTCCTGCTCAGCAAATACAAGCTCAGCAAATACAAAATTTTGCCTATCTCTTTGCCAAATACCTTGAAACTCAGCAGAAAAGACAGATAATTGCACTTCCTGCAAGCTCATCTTTACAATTAATTAGGTAGTAAAGATGGGCATGACTCCCAGGCCTGAATTAAGGCAGCCTGGGGTTTTTAGCATATTTCAGTATCATGACAGAGGTGCCTTCAGGCTTTCCGGCTCTTTTTTCTTAATTAAGGACTAGAAATATTGTCTTGTTTTCCTGTTAACAAATCTGAAATTCTGAGGTAATAGTGTTACTGTAGGTGCTGTCTTTGAAGGCTTTGGTGCATTCTGCTTATCCCCTAATCTGGCTCTGACAATAGCAAGGATAAGTTATCCAATTAAATATTTTGGGCAACTGTCTGGTACGGTTACTTCCATTCTACAAATGAGCGGCCACATGAAATTTATGTGCAATCAGACCAGCTCCCCCTGCTACCTGGCCTTATAAGATACAGCAGCTAAATGGTGTTTTTTAAAAATACAGCTCAGAACTCTTTTTTTTCAAGATAGTTTTGTACTCCCGTGGCTTGGCAGGTGACAGAAGGAGAGCACGGGGAATTATTCCTGTCACAAACTAAGCTTTATCGCTTAGTTAACCAGCTGCAGCATCACTGTTGTGTTTTCCATAACAAAGGGCAGCCGCATATTTTTGATCTGGCTTTTATTAGCACTGTGAAAGAAACAAAAGTTGAGATTCCCATGAGGAAGTACTGCATGTGTGAATGCTGTGAACCACAGTCAGAACAAAATGGTTCTTTTCTTGGTGCTCTTAGAAACTTCAGATTCAAGTTTATGGAATACAAAGTAATCTTAGTTCATAACTACTGCATGTCACAGTAACTATATTTACTATATTTATTTACCCATAAGCTGGGTGTGCCTTTCACTTTTCTATTTCCCATAAAAGAGGAAGGACTGACATAGTACAAAAAAGGACCTTCATTACAGGAACACTTAAAAATGTGAACTCATTACCAGGCTGAAAGTTCCAAAGGCACTGGCTAAAAATACATGGAGATCTAATATGTTCCTTAAACCGGATACAGCCATCCAACTGTGCTTCAGTCCACGTCACTCTTTCTGCTTTGTTCAGTGAATATATGGGGGAGAACAACTCCAGCCTGTGTTTTGGTGGTAGTTCTCCAGGTGAGGGGGAAGTGCTCTGAGTTTGTGGATAATAATCCTGTGAGGTGGCAAATTGTGGTTTCTAAAATGGGGAGAGCCAAAAATCAAAGAACAGTTTTGAAAGTTTGCTGCTACAGACTTTAATGAGACCCTGACTGAAGCCAGAGCCACAGCTACATTTAGATGTAGTCATTCTTTGGGCTGAGCATACACTGTGTCTGTTACACTTTTTGAAATCTCCATCTTCCCTTTGCTGTGTGCACTTGAGAGGAAAAACAAAATGCCCAAAGTTGCATACTGCTGCCTTCCAAAAATCAGAAAGTGACCTGTTTAGAAAAGTGGGACCACAGTGGGGGAGGACTGTTTTTAGTTTAAAAATGATGTGTACGTCAAATCTCAAATGCTAAAGCACAGTCCTAAACCACTGTACTAAATGGAAGATAAATGAGAAAACAGGGCAAGCATATGGTCTGTAAAAGACTGCAATTTTGATGAGATGCAACTAATTGCTTTTAACCCTCTGGCAAGCTGAAGAAAACAGCCACCTCCAAAATGTATGACGTTTCTTCCTTTTCCATGAAGGTATCCAACAGAATTGTAACCTACAGGCAACACTAACATGCAAGCTGTGTTATCTGCGCAGCAGGGTGCAGTGTTGTTGATAAAGTGAAACTTCCCTAAGACTGATCTGATCTGTAACGAGATTAAAAAAGGGGTCAAGACATGAATAAATACTTGCGTGTATCAGAGCTGGAGTAATGGAAAAGGGAGTTTGGATTAAGCATTCTAGCTGTACAGACAGCATTTCCTTTTTCTCATAGAGAAGTGTAGAAATGAGTAATTACATTAACGTCCTCGGTATTGTTCATAAAAGGTCCTGCAAAATTAACATCTCTGAGGAGTTAAGTATCTTTTCATTAGACAAATTTAGCAGGAGAGTAATGGAAGTCTTATACTTTTTTTTTCCCTCCACAACATGTTAAGCTTGAAGTATTAAAATGCATTTATGTGAAAGGCCAGGCCTGCTTTAGGCATTTCAGATGGGTTTTAGTAATGGACTTGCTGACTTTTTCCCAAACCATTTCAGGAGGTATGTCCCTTTTTCTCAGGAAAAGATATTACTGGCCTCTAAAATCTGCAGAAATCCTACTGTCAGTGTGAAATCCAATGTTTTGTATGAGCTTGGATGCATGCAATCTGAGGCTCCCTGTCCTGGTTTGAGGTAAAACAGGACTAATTTTGTTCAGTAACTTTGCTTCTTAGCCAGGCCTCTTCTAACTACTGAAATTAACTGCATATTGTGCAGAAACTGTTCGCTCTCAGAGCGATAAGACCTATGTTTATAGCTGATGCCAAGGGATGGGGTGCAGAGAGGCTCTTGCTTATACTTTCTGCTCTAACACCCAAGGCCAGCTAACTTTGTTACTTGCCCCATTGGAGGGTCAGAAGCAGAAGAGCACAGAGAGGTCCCACCTGTGGGGAGGAACGGACAGGACAGGTGACCCAAAACTGACCAACAGGGTATTCCACCCCATCTGCCTCATGCTCAGTATGAAAGCTGAGGGATCAAAGGGTCAGCCCTCTTTCTTCAATGGCCGGCATTCGAGGAGGACTGTTCGTGTGCCTTTGATCCCAATACTGAATGCAGATCCAGAATCTTGTTACTGAGGTCAGTAACAAGTGGTGTCCCTCAGGGGTCAGTACTGGGTCCAGTCCTGTTCAATATATTCATCAATGATCTGGATGAAGGGATAGAGTGTACCATCAGCAAGTTTGCTGATGACACAAAACTGGGAGGAGTGGCTGACACGCCAGAAGGCTGTGCCCCCTTACAGCGTGACCTGGACAGGCTGGAGAGTTGGGCAGAGAGAAACCTTATGAAATTCAACAAGGGTAAGTGTAGGATACTGAATCTGGGGAGGAATAACCCCATGCATCAGTGCAGGTTGGGGGCTGACCTCCTGGAGAGCAGCTCTGTGGAAAGGGACCTGGGAGTCCTGGTGGACAACAGGATGACCATGAGCCAGCAATGTGCCCTGGTGGCCAAGAAGGCGAATGGCATCCTGGGGTGCATCAAGAAGAGTGTGGCCAGCAGGTCAAGGGAGGTCATCCTCCCCCTCTACTCTACCCTGGTGAGACCGCATCTGGAGTACTGTGTCCAGTTCTGGGCTCCCCAGTTCAAGAAAGACAGGGATCTGCTGGAGAGGGTCCAGCAAAGGGCTACGAAGATGATTAGGGGATTAGAACATCTCTAATGAGGGAAGGCTGAGGGACTTGGGTCTCTCTAGTCTAGAGAAAAGAAGATTGAGGGGGGATCTTATTAACGCTTAGAAATACTTAAAGTGAGGGTTCCAGGGGGTTGGGAGCAGTCTTTTTTCAGTGGTGCCCAGCGATAGGATGAGGGGTAACAGGCACAAGCTTGACCATAGGAAGTTCTATCTTAACTTGAGGAGGAACTTCTTTACTTTGGGGGTAGTGGAGCACTGGAACAGACTGCCCAGATAGGTTGTGGAGTCTCCCACTCTGGAGACATTCAAAACCCGCCTGGACGCTGTCTTGTGCAACCTGTTGTAGGTGACCCTGCTCTGACAGGGGGGTTGGACGAGATGATCTCCAGAGGTCCCTTCCAACCCTAACCATTCTGTGATTCTGTGATTCTGTAATCCAGTTCCCATCCATCACTGAGTCCAGCCTGGGACTACCCCAGTGTCAGTCGGTGACGTGACTGTCTTCCTGGGAGCTTGATACAGTTTTGTATGTATTTCATTATTTTATTTTTATTTTATTATTAATATTTCATTACAGTAGTTTAGTTCCTTCTAAACTTTTAAGTCTCTCTCTCTCCCTCTCCTGCCTCTTTTTGAAGAGCCTCTCATAATCTTTGCACAATTAATCATCAGGCAGAGTTTGTGAGAAGGCTCTTGGACTTATAGGGACTGTTTTTAATACTCGAGTAAATGGAATCAGAACAATATGAAAAAAAGGCCCCCAAAAAATCCAAATAATTACGAATATATATAGCCATGTTATATGCATACTTCCTTCATGAATATCCTCTGTTATCCAACATCACCAGTGTTAATTTGCCCCCAGAGCTGTGCTTTTTTGAGGATGCTACTCTGAATTTCTAAAATGCTATTTGGAATACACCAACTTTATTCATGTCTCGCTGGTGCCTTCCCATGCAAAGACATATACCTTGAATGGGATTTGTTCGGCTCTAGTATTATAAAAAGCAGACAGAGCTTAGGTGATTCATGATTCATTCTTTTTCTGCATTTGACTGTACTAGTAAATAAACAGAAAAAAAACAAACAAACAAACAAAATTGTAACCTCAATGTCCTCAACAAATTTTTAATCTCTCCCCTAAGGACATATTTCTATGTATCTTAAATTGTGGTTGTGAGTAGGCAAATCTGCCTGTCAGCAAGGAACAAAACAACTATCCCAAATTTCAACACTGAGTTTGATACCTTAGAAACAAGTCCAGCATCTGAGAATTTACAAGAATTTAGCGAGAAATGAAGGCAAATATTCCACTGAGAAAGGTTACAAGATGGACAGAAACCATGGAGAAACATTGGTTCAGCATTTTGTCTTAGGTGCGAGGCAACAGATAGCTAATGATCTTAAGGAGAGCCCACAGCCAAAGTACTAAGAGGGGAGAGCCTTCCTTTATTTCTGTATTTAACCCCCTCCCAGCCCTTCCCCCCTCCCCCCCTCCCCCAAAGCTGAGTATTTAAAGAAAGACATATTTACCAGTTGTCTATATATGAAAAATATAATAGGGCACAGAAGAGTGGAATACTAGAAGCCAGACTAAGTAAACCTGCAATGATTTTATAGCAAATGATTCCAATTTAGCCTACAAAATATCAAAGTTGCAGAAGAATCATAAAACAAAATTTAGAAACTGTTCAACGTAAATGTTTCTAATAGCATTCTTATTCACACAGCTGCACTATTTAAAAACAATTCTGTAAGGAACTGGGGTGTTTTTTACATGATTGGAATATTCATAAATGGGTGACTAGTACAACTAAATCTCTTCTAAATGAGATCCTTATAAATTTACAATGGATGTCTCTCTCAATGGAAGTTGCCATGGTTACAGCAAAATTCTGCATGGAGAGACTTTCATCACAAATTGTTGCACGTTTATGTATAAATAGTTTGAACTGCACTCAGTCGTCAGATAATTCGGGTTGGGGTGGACCTCAAGAGGTCTCTAATCGGACCTCCTGCTCAAAGCAGAGTCAGCTATCAGGATAAGACCAGGTTACTTGGGGTTTTTTTCCAGTTGGGTTTTGAAAATCTCCAAGGTTAGAGGCAGCACAGCTTCCCTGGATGACAGCTGAAAGGTCAGCCTTATTTGCAAGAAGTGGAACTGCTGCTTTGAAAACTTTCCTCTTTCCTTCCTGTGGCTGGGGTAGAAAGCATTTTTGTACAATCTGTTTTAGGAGAAAGACCTTACTGACTTATACTCAGTCAGCTTTGCACTCCAAGTCTGCAATAAGCCTCTCCCTTCCCACCTTCTGCTGTCTTCCTCACAGTATGGAGTACAAACAGCAGAACGCTTGCCTCCGTCTCCCTTCCTGTAGTGGTGCTCAGAGGTAATTTTAAAAGCCTCCTTGTATAAAGACAAATGTCTTCTGAGCAGTCAGTTGTCCTGCTGAGGAGGTGTTATTAAAACAATTTTTATCTTGGTCACTGTGCTGCACTTTATTCTCTGGCTGCATCAGAACGTGCCACACTTACTGAACAGAATGGTAACTCCTGTATAACCTCATGTCACAAAATGCCTAGTGTTCAAGAGATCCTCCTTGTTAATGTGGGTACTGGATGATTTGTTAATGTTTAAGATAAAATTCAACATCTAAACACCAGTCTCTTTGTTTTTATTAAACAGTCTTCATGGTTGTCAGTGTCTGGAGAAGTTGTCTTTTTTTATAGTGTCATGTTAAAGTACTGAGGATTAGTTTGTGTGAAGGCTTCATGCTATAATTTGGGGTTGAAACAGGAAATTTTCCAAAATTTTCCCGTATGATTCAAAGGAGAAATTGAAACCAAGCTAAAAAAGGGGAAAGGCAGGATATCATTGCTCAGGAAGTATTAAGCTGGCAACTCCTATGTGATGCTTTCATGCACTGATTGCCGTACACTGGGAAAATATTTTGTTTGACTTTTTGTTGGTGAATTCAACCACCATCAAACCACAAGGAATTGATTCACTCAGTAAGTTTTGAAATTTTTACCTATTTACAAGTATGTCTACATACAAATACTTAGACATTTAATGCAGTTATCCCACAGTAGTGCTGTGAGGAGCCCCGACTTACTAAAGTGCATGGAAACTGACTCGCCTCTGTTGAAAACTAAGTTTGCCTTTTGTTATTTTTCAGGCTTTGGGGTTTTTTAAAATAATTATTGAAATAACTTTACAAACAAAGTCTGCTTATTACTTACTGCAACTCCAGCCAAAACCTTCACTGTGTGAAATGTGTTGTTTTATATGTGTGTGTATACACAGCATGCACAGATCTTTCCTCATATTCATCAAAAAAGAAATGTTGACTTTGTTGTTTAACATGCAGGGTTTTCAAAATACTCTCTGGTCAGCTCTGCAAACGACCATTTAAAAATAAAACTCTAAGCTTATTTAATGATCTCACTGTTGAACCTATGTCATTGGCACTATGTTTCCACTTCTTTAATGTCTTTCAGAATCTTCCATTAGAGAAGAGAGGATTTTAGTAGAGTTATTTTCTTTATCTTTCAGTAACTGAAAAATCTAATCACTACTAAAAATCTTCTGGGCATTTATTAAGTTAGCTCTGATTTATGTAATTTGCCATAAAGTTCATTAAAGACTTCATTAATTTTTCACCAATCTGTAACAGTCTTATCACTGCTGTTTTTATTAGCTGAGATATAATTAACTATGTTTGACTTATTAAATTTGGGGGCAAGTCATTTACCTGCCCTATCACCACTTTTATAATAATTACATTTTGCTTTGTCAGATGTGAAATGGTTCTCTTCTTATCCATCAGTTCCAGTGATTAGGACGCCATATTTCAGACCAAGTGCTTGTACTGACCTTTTGATCTCAGTAGTTTATGTTCTCGTTAGCTGACTGAATCTTTGGTCTTTCCCCTTTCCAGAAGGATCATGGGTTTTGATACTTCCAATGCTAAAAAGACAAAGAAAATTCCCGTTGACCCGCAGCTCAACCATGAACCCTGAATGGATTGATGTCAACCTGGAATTCACTTGGTATTTGTCCATCTGCCTTCCCCAGAGCTGAGAGGCCCTTTCTTGGAACAAGGAAATATGAAAACCCAGCAGAGGTATGTTGCATGTCAGACGATAAGTCAGGGCAGTGATTAAAAGCATTTTGTAGCATAGGATTCTTTAATAATTTTCTGTACTGTGGTAAAACTTTTCTACTCCCTAATGCACCATCATCTGTGCTATATCATCATGCATTTGCATTTGACTTCAAATCTCTACCAGTGATTTCCAAAGAGACTGTCATTCCAGCACAGGTGGGCGTATGGACCCATTAATGGCCTGGTAGATCAGCTAGACCATTCTGTTGTGGACCAATGCCTACCAATTCTAGTAGGCCATGTCTCAATGTATGATAAGCCATATACTTTTTTTATAAATTTGTAGGAGGTAAATAATAAGGATAAGTAAGTATTGAAGGCAATGGTGGGAGGTGAAGTGGGAGAGGAGGGAAAAAGTGACAGTTCTCTGGCGTACTTCAAACCAAAGGCTATTGACCTTTTTTCATTCAATAATCTAAAAATGGCTACAAGAAATGAATAATAAATATATTTTCAAAGGAAAAATGAAGCCAGTACCCATTCTCTTTTTATTTCAGAACTGGCACTTCATAGTCATTTCCTCTAATACTAATTATCAGTAATTAGAGAACAAACATAATCTTACAAGAGAAACCCTGTTTTATTCAGAATTATTGTTATAGTTTCAAATTGTCTTTCTTTGCCCCCTTTCATCTGTACTTTTCCTTGATAAAATAAAATAGCTGTGTAAAAGGTATCAGCACTGTTTGTGTGATAATGCTGAGCCTTCTGCTACTGCAATATTTGGAGCCTTTTGTGCCAAAAGGAATGTTTCAATGCAGAAAGCAGAGCAATACATTTGGCAGGCACAGAGGCTGTTTGGCACATTCAAGTGAACTCTGTTACGGACACAGGGACCTGAAAAATAAGTGTTTTGTCTCCAATATCTTAATTTCAGTGGTTTTAATCCCTACCTTTATGAGAATTTTGAGAAAACATTCATGTGAAGGACTTCTGGGATGCACAGGTGACTCCAGTTCATATAATGATTTTAAAGCTCTCTCTCTTGTGTTTACTTTTTAACACTAAAGAGAAGGCATGTAGAGAGGCTAAGAAGGACCCTTCGCACACATTTGAAACTCTGCATTGAAGCAGGAATATGTTCTGACATTTAACTAAAAGTTTATTCAGGGATGTATCCTTTAAATTTAAACTTTATTTAGTAGCAAAGGAATGAAAGCCTTCTCAGTTAACCATACTTCTGACTTTTCCCTCTTGACAGATGGGAAACTATTAATATAGCTTATTTCTAATTCTCGTGATTGTTACAAATAGTGCTTTCCTCCTGCACAACATTTTTGATCTGAAGAGCTAGAACAGTCTGTGTCAGCATGGGAAATAGAATCACCATCCTGCATCCCGATCTTCTGATCACAGTCTCTGGAGATTATCTCCTCCGAAATGCACAAGCTTCTAGTAGCTACTCATAATTTCCAGCACATGAAAATGAAATTAGACTCGTTTGAATGTCTAAATTAAAATACCTGGTTCTATTTAGGGTTCTTGATTAATCTTTTTAAAACTATTGTTCCGATTTTCAGGTTTTCTCTAAATAGCAATATTTCCTCTTCAAATTGCTCCTAAGTAGTAGACCTTATATCTGCACCAAGCAACATTAACTCCAATAGGAACAGGAGCTTGCTCACATAGAATTCACAGCTTTGATGACAAAGATTTAACCTTCTGATAGTGTACATGTCAGATAAATTAACTTGCCTGCAAGGAAACTACAGGGCTAGGATTCCTTATTGTATACTTGAAACTTTGAATTCAGACAGATGAAAAGAAAACAAACAGAAAGAAAAACTAAACAAATTACTTCCAAGAAACACAGAAGAGGAGAGAAGGAAGTGGGTATTTTGTCTGTTATTTCATGACTTTTTTCTAATTTGAAGGTAAAACTATAACATTATTGTGATAAATTCTTAATGGCAAAAAATGAAAGAAAATCTGTCAGTCTGTAATGAAAAATA
Source organism: Charadrius vociferus (assembly GCF_000708025.1). Classification (NCBI taxonomy): domain Eukaryota; kingdom Metazoa; phylum Chordata; class Aves; order Charadriiformes; family Charadriidae; genus Charadrius; species Charadrius vociferus. The sequence goes on from NW_009649570.1 coordinate 3,772,094, forward strand.
AGCAGTCTCAGCTTTGTAATTGAGAGATAATTGAATTTTTTTCACATAAATGCAATTTTAGGAAGATTTATTTGGAATTCCCTTTGAGACTGATTGGAGTTTCAAGGGCTGAGCACCTCTGAAATCAGAATTTAAAAGCTTTTTAATAGCCAGCATCTTTCAGGACAGGGAATGCTGAGAGTCTGAAAAGCTGGAGAGAGCTGCCTGTGCTGCATGCCAGTTTGCAAAGACATTCTCCAAGGTTCAGAGCAGACAGGAAACCCATGGGGAAACATCCCAACTGATTCAGCAGTGTTGCTCATTGTTCTCTTTCCGATTTATGTGTGCAGCTCTTCATCGTTCTAGGCACTGCACAGCTGCATTTTATCTTTTTCGGTGGCCATAACAGGGCCTATTGTTGTAGCAGCTCACCAGATGTAGGTGAGGTTCTTTTACAGCAACTAGTCCTTTCGTATGCACTTGGCTGAGTGCCTGTGACTCCTGCTCCTTCTTTTTCCTAATACTTCTCAAGCTCCAAGGCAGTTGCTACCCACTGTTCTCCTCTCAGCTTCTGCAGTCACTGGGCTCACACTGTCTCACGTCATCCAGACCAGGGATATTTGTTGCTCTTTGCTACCCATAACTACCCCATCATTGCTATCTTAATGTGCTTCTTCCATCTGCTACTTCTGTACTTCAAAAGCCCTCTTCCCACTATAAACTTTCAAAAAGATAGTCCTCGCTGTCACTGTTGTTGAAAATAGAGGTATGCACAGTCTAAATCTGTACTTGTCAGCAAACTCTAGCTTGGTTATTCTTCTTTTTATTTTCCTTTTCCTCAGTGGGTATTGTGCAGGTCAAGATTTGAGAGCGACCTGAGCAAGTCTGTGTTGGAGGCTTTTCCATGTCCTGCATTATCTGTTTTTCCAGCCTTACATTTATCTTGCATACAGAATGACAATTCACCAAATTGCCTGCTGATTTCACTCAGGCACACCCACATATAGACAAAAAACCTTTAGGGAATATCAAAAACATACAGACTCTTGAAACAAGATATATAAAGTGTGATCTTTAATAGTAGCAGCTGGTATGTTATTCACTGTAGCTGCTGGCTTAACAGTAACAGCTTCTTTCTCCAGTGAAAACTTCTCTTCATCCTCATGAAATTTTTGCTTAGCCTTCTTCAATAGCCTTATGAATATTTTAAACTGTCTTCTACCAGCAGTACTCCTCTAACACATTATTTCCTCTAAGATCAGTTGTCGATTTATGTGCTACTCACTTGGCAAATGTCTTGCTCAGAACAATCATGCACTCTATAATTCAAATAAGCATTTGAAGAGGCATAGGCTTTGAATGTGTGCATAGGTATCCTGTGAATCAAGATGCAGTAAAGTAAGTAAGTAAAGTAAGGGAGCAAAGAGCTGCCCTGTGTACACGTGTAGATTTTTCTCAGTATCTTCTAGATTGCCTGTGTTTTAAATGTGTTATGTGCTGGGACGTAAGAACAGAACTGTGGTGTGAATTTGTAACAGCTAGCTAGCTACTCCCTGGTAAAAATGAATGCTTGAGAATACACAGTAAAATGTAATTTAGACATTTATCATGTGCCACTGTCCATACATATATTCCATTGAAGCAAAGATGTTGTTTGCTATTTTTTGTCTTCTAATAGAATTCTGTTTCACTCAACTTTACAGTCAATTCTTATTGTCTATCAACAGTAGCAGTCTGTAATATGTCTTATTAGACCATCTTTCATTGGAGGATCTTAGAAGTTAGTTAGGCTATATAGCATCCCAAGATAGACAGTTAAGAAATTCTTAAGAAATCTCTTAAACCATCATGGAAATGTATCTTCTCTAAGAAAGAGTTGCAAAATATACAAAGCAAGGCACAGCCGTGGTTCCCAACAATATGAAAAGGAAAAATATGAAACAATATCCAACAATATGAAAAGGAAAGATTATATGGAATTGAAGCTGATACTATCGATCTCATTTTTTTCCAAATTAATCCTGGAGAATTTTTATGCATTCCTGTAAAGACAATACATTACATCATGTTGTCATCAGCCTAAAATTTTTAATATAGGAGCAAAATTTGCACAGTAATTTTCTCTAAAAATTAAAATCAATGAAAAATTGATGAAGCCACAATTTTAATTTAATTTCAACAGAGCACAGTATACATTCTTTGTCTAACTTACAAAGGCAGTAGTTTTATTACTATTAGTCTCATAAGCACTTCTGTTATTGTGTGCACTTTTTATATATGTAAACCTGTTGTTAGATGTGAAAGCACTCAGTTTCACTTAATGTATAAGGAGAAAAGGAGCTTACATATTTTTTCTGAATCTACCTAGAAACAGCAGCACTAATATCTTTTTAAAATAGAGTGAAATAGAGAGGGGGCTTTCAGCCCAGTAGTAAGGGCCTGTACTACTTGTACTTCTATTGAAATGTACTTCTAGTGAAAACATCTGTCAATAGGTCTCAACATGTCACTAATTCTGGACTTGTCTTGGGTTTTGATGGGTGAAGGCAATCCCAAGCACAAATACAGCCTGGGCAGGGAACGGATTGAGAGCAGCCCTGAAGAGAGTGACTTGGTGTGTTGGTTGATGAGGAGCTCAACATGAGCCAGCAATGTGCGCTCGCAGCCCAGAAAGCCAACTACATCCTGGGCTGCATCAAAAGAAGTGGGGCCAGCAGGTCAAGGGAGGTGATTCTACCCCTCTACTCCGTTCTCATGAGACCCCACCTGGAGTACTGAATCCAGTTCTGGAGTCCCCAACATAAGAAGGACATGACCCTGTTGGAGCAAGTCCAGAGGAAGACCACGAAGAGGATCAGAGGGCTGGAGCACCTCTCCTATAAAGACAGGCGGAGAGAGTTGGGGTTGTTCAGCCTGGAGAAGAAAAGGCTCTGGGGAGACCTTATAGTGGCCTTCCAGTACTTAAAGGGGCCCTACAGGAAAGATGGGCAGGGACTCTTTATCAGGGAGTGTAGTGATAAGATGAGGAGTAACAGTTTTAAACTGAAAGAGGGTTGATTTAGAATAGATATTAGGAAGAAATTCTTTACTCTGAGGGTGGTGAGACACTGGAACAGGTTGCCCAGGGAAGCTATGGAGGCCCCATCCCTGGAGGTGTTCAAGGCCAGGCTGGATGGGGTTTCGAGCAACTCCTCTAGTGGGAGGTGTCCCTGTCCATGGCAGGGGGGGTGGAACTAGATGATCTTTAAGGTCCCTTCCAAACCAAACCATTCTATGATTCTATGAATCTATGATTCTATAATTAATCTAATGTGGATGATACATATTCATTCTTTATAATTCAGAAATAACTACTTAGCCCAAAATTTTTAGTTATTAAAATTAACATTTTATTAATGTTTTCTTATTCATTATTTCAGTCCATAATATCGAATTATAGTTAAAGCATTAGCACTGGCATTTTAAAACACCTTTATGTTGTGATTTTTTTTTTTTATAATCAGTGATGTTTAGTCTTCATGTAAGGTGATAAGTCTAGGAGACAAGCCGAAGGTTTTGTCGCTCTGGTTCAGTGTCTGGAGAAATAGTGTTAGTGTCCTCCCACTGCCAGCTCAATGCATTTCTTTCCACTGTGAGTGGCAGAGAAACATAATGCTTCAATTTATGTACTGTGGTTAGACAGCAGTCAGATAAGGGGTCTGATATAGAGGGCCTGTTCTCTAATACTTGATCAGTCAGTCAAATCCTCAGGCTTTCATGATTTCGAGTGAATAATTTATGACAGGGATACTGAGGGAAGGCAGCTTGGTGAGATTAGAAGAAGAAAAAACATCCCTGCCACATTTTGGAGGACAAACAGGATATGGAGCCCTGATCTTAGTAGAGTTGTTTCAAAGGAACAAAAAAACTTATTTATATAGACGTGATAATAACAGATGAGTTGCCAATTGGCCTTAAGGAAGTCTGATGAAGTGCTGGCAAAGCACTTGGACTACAAAGTGGGAGGTAACTGAGAATACAGGGTAAGTGGAGGTGACAAAGGGAGAGCAAGTCTTTTTGTCTGTATGTTCTGTCATCATTCAGAATCTGGGTTGTGTTTCTTCTCCCATCCTTACACTGTCTTCTGGATATAGGGTTGAAAAGATTACTTGGATTTCCTGTAACAATTCCAAATTTTATCTTCTTTCTGCAAAGACTGCCTTTCACAAGGCATTTTTGGCATTAAAGAGAATGAACTGAATTTGGGTCTTTGTTTTTTTAACTCCAATTGTAGAGAAACATAATATCAATATTTTTCATATGATAGAGTTCTGCAAAATGCTGATGAGGGTTTTTTAAGTACTAAATGTTTTAGCAAGACTGTCTTTCATTTCAATTCAGTGTGGAAATAGGATGCAGTAATTTAAATGCATTGTGTGACAGACATTTTACTATCTAGTGCATTAGTCGTTGAACAGCAAGTAAAAGAGTAACTGAGTTTTCTGAAGGTATTGCAGAAATAAAAAAATATTAAGAACATATAAAGAATAAGCTCTTTTTTGGTACTTCTGATGCACTGTGATGAAATTCTGTGGAAAGGACTCAAGATTACGTGATTCTTTTTAAGCTAATGAACCGATGCAACTTTCAAAGATTTTGGGGAGTATTTTACATGTTGCATACAGACATATGTCTGAGTTTACGCAGGTCCTGTAGTCCTCAAATATTCATGTCATGCAGAAACTTGTCTGAATATAAATGCCATCAAAATCTGGTGCATTCAAATCACAGCTTCCCAACTGAATGTTATTTCTGTAAAGAACTACATCAAACCTCAGGTCTAAACACATCTAATCTTTGTTTAGATCCAGATCTAAATTTCACAGCTGAGACTGATCTGTCCTATTCTTAGTGTATCCTATCGTTAGTGAATGAATCTCAAATGTGAAAGAAAAAGTGATTATATTTTTGAGTAAATATTAATCACATGTCAGTAATAGTAACCAGTGCTCTTGATTTTGAGAGCCTTTCTTTAAATGTGAATAAAATATTCGATTTTAAAATTCTGTCTCATGATCAAATTGCTTCTCTGACTGAGCTGTGTTTGAATAATCAATCTGTTGCATTCAGCTCTTGGAGTTATAATTCATGGCTTTCAGAAGTAATTTTTCCTCAAAAATTATGTAAATCCCTGTACAAACCTGCAGTAAATGCAAATCAACTGGGATTCTGGTAGATTTGTTTTTCAAATGTGCTCTCTTTGTTCTTCACAGCTGTAATGAGAAAAAAAAAATTCTAGTGTGCTAGAATAGTCTGGCTTTTGTGTCCTCTCAGAGGGAACCTACTTCCACCATGTGAACATTTCCCTGATCATATAAACAGGAAGAAGTGCAATGCTCAGTTCAAGTTACCAAAACATGAATCAAAAGACATTATTAGAACATTTTTTTTACTATAATATATAGTTCTTATAGTTGCTACATGCACACACATATGGAAAGTGAAACAGAGCAGAGGTGTGATGCATTTGCATATAACACATCTTTACTGTTCTCTTCCCACAGTTACATTTCTTTGGGTTTTAATCTAGTGTCTTAAGCCCCTAAGCAATCTGAAGCAGCCAACAATTAAAGCTCTGTAAAAAATGTTTCCATTTTCCCTAAGTATGGAATTTCCCCTAATCTTGTATATGTTAGCTTAGTGGGTGGCTTGCTCTTGGTGTGTTTTTAGAGCTATACCTCAAAAAAACCTTACTTTGTAAGTAACAAAGTGACTTGTACAAAAAAGTGGCAACAGAAATGCAATTTTTTAATTTTCCCTATAATTGAAATCTAGAGCCCAGTTTCAGTTCAAGGCAGTAGGAACTGCAATGCTGTAGTAGCTTTAAACTCATCTGCTCCACCCCCATTTCAAGCACGCCTTTCCCACCAGTCTTGCTGCCCTTCTCACTACTGGTCCTTGTACAAATCTCATTTAACACTGCACCCAAGCTCTTGACTAGCTTCTCTGTGCTCCTACAGGACCTTGAGATCTGATCACTTGTGTTCCCCTGCTAATTTTCCTCTGTTCTTTATCTCTTGCTTTCTCATATGCCTGGACGTTGCACATTAACACCAAAGTAAAATCACCATTATTTACTTACAGAACAGGTGGCAGTGCAGCTTACTGCTTGTCAGCATCAGGGCAACTATGCAAGAAAATAGAAAATAGAGGCAAATAGTCATTTTAACTTTGCTAAAGGTTAAATGAGCAGGTATCCTGGAAAAAATTCTAGGGCCAGTGAATTTCACTATGACATCAAAGAATTGGCTGTATAGGAAATGAAGCTCTTTGACATTCTGCTGACATAACGTACTGCAGAATTCTGCCAGAGAGCTATGAAAATAAATATTAGGTTTCTCTTTAAAAGAAGGCTATGAAAACAAGGAGGTACAGAAGATTATTCTAGCTATACAGTAGAGCCTGGATTTAAATTAAACAGTGACAAGCTGCATATATTTCTTCAGCTCATGACAATTATTTAGCATTTGTGCTCTGGTTGGATAAATCATGGAAAGCAATGCTCTGTCACAAAGGTAGTCCATGATTAGCATTGAATAACTGCTTTTCCAAGCACCTCTTGCTGCTCCTAAGATAACAGAAGTAGCTACTTAGTCTCCATTATACAATTATCAGGTTCTAATCCTTTTATAGACCATAATCTAGCTGTAGGCCTTTCCCCATCCATAGCTGTGCCTCTAATTGAGTTTACTTAGGAAGTGAATTATGCAGTTGTCAGTAACAAAATTGACAGACTCATTTTTCTACTTTCAAACAGCTAGCAATGCAAACAGCCATAATATCTGGCAGAATCTTGCTGTTTGTCTGTCAGCTCAACATATTTTCTTCATTATCTGTTTAAAATACCTTCTATCTCTAAAATAATTTACACGTTTCTGTGGCTCCCTGAAAGGTAGGAGAGTGTAAAGATGCTGTCAATGTGATGTTCAACAACAAAAACGGATCTAGTTGTTGTACTAGTCTGCAATTTTTTTAAAAAAGGAACCTTATTTACCTAAACCAGTCTACCCAGCATCTAACAGGACTTGGAGCTGCTATTCTGTCTCAGTTCCATTCAGAAAAATGGTGTAAGCAAATCAGAGGAAGACAAGTACTCCTCCCTTTGAAGCCAGTGTTGAACCTGAAAATGGAGATAGAAAGTACTATTTTGTCATTGACTCAGGCTGAAGTAATACAGATCCAAAAGGCAGTTCCTGGTCTCAAGGAGCTTTCAAATGGAATAGCAAGAAGGAGCAGATGGGTACAATGGAGGGATGGTATATCAGAAGAACAATATAGAAAGAGCTAGTATGGTTTAGACATGGCTTTGAATGAAGGGAATTGCTTGGTTAATTGTGTGATTGACACAGAGGATGGCGATATGTTAACAGCAATGCTAATGGGTAAAGAGTCTTGCCATGCCCTTTTCACACCTTGCAAAGAGGAGAATTGGGGTAACTCAACCTACAGTCCAACACCCTCTAACAGCGATTGCCATATTTACTCTGCCTCTGGATGGACAGAGAGCTGCAGTTCACTGGGAGGGTGTCCAAAAAGTGCTCATTAAAATAAATCAGGAGCGGGGCAAGGGGGTAATTAAAAAAAAAGGTGAAAGTCAGACATGACATAAGTCATCTGTCAGATCCAGATACCTCAATGCATCATCAATGGCACAGCCCAGAACTGATGAAGATCCCACAGTGAAGAAAATCTTTAGGTAATGATTCAGAAGGTGACAGACTGAGAGCGAGGCACAATGTGATACACAGAATGAGAGGAAGAAGGCTGTACTCCTACAGATGTATTTAACTGTTTCTATGAAAGGTGTTATTCTTCTTCAGGGTGGAAAGATCTCTTAATTTGCCAGTATTAACATTTCAGATTGGAACTGCTGGGGTTAAATCACTTATGTGGCTCAGATGAAAGTTTACAAATAAAGCCCAGTGGATGTAGGAGCAGGCATACATTTCCCAGAAAATCCGTGTATAATAAAAAGCAAGCAATCTCTGACAATTTCAAACTCTTGAGTGCTTGCTGTTGCTCCCTCATATTCCAGTAAAGCTGAAGGAAGAGGATGAGAAGTGCTTGTAAGTGGCTATATATCACTGATGCTGAGATGATAACATTCTGTCTGAACGGGGGAGCAGCTCAGATTTTAGTACCAGCACATTTGATATAGAGCATTTTATCCATTGAGACTAAATAAAGTGTTTGACCCTCGTGCTCACAAAAGAGAAAGTCTTCTCCTGGGTGAAAGCTTACTTATTGCGGTACAGGCCCAAGTTCTGCTCTGTTCAGCAAAAATGATTTTTCGGTCTCCATTAACTTCCAGCAGGTGTTTTTAAATTTTCCTTGTATTGCAAAAGTGTAAAAACAATGTGAATTTCGATACTTACTTCATTGCTTTCCTGAATAATGCCATAATGCCATTGGCTAAAGCTGTTTTCACCAGTGCTTTAGCTTCTCTGAGATTAGTTTCACAGTATTTCATAACTGAGTGAAAAAGCCTTTCCACAGAGCTATGGTACAACACAAAATCTTCTGTTCACCTAATCTCCTGATCATTTGCAAGTACGATTGGCACTTATAACACTTGCCAGAATAATAATAACAACCTTTGTTTCTCAGGACACTTTTAGTATCTAAAATGAGAAACCTCAGCTTCTGAAGAGTTTTAGAAATGTTTTTTTTTCTTACAAACTTTTAGAAACAACACAGCAAAAAGGGCTGGTGTTTTTATATACTGTGTATGTCTCTCTGAGTGTCAATGGCAGTTTGTCTGACTAACCATAGATGGTAATTAATCACACCAATATTTTCATCATAATATCCCCTGATTTCCCTTTCTAATTCCAAGTGGCTTTCCAGGACAAGATAAATTCACAAATACAAAAATCCCAGAAATTATACAGCATAATTGCTCCAGGCACTGAGCTATTCAAAATCTGCTAATTTCTATTATTGTAATTAATAATAATAGTAATAGATATGGTGCCCGTGTCATTGATGTACATAATTTCTTAAATAAAGCTCAGTGTATTTAAAAATATTTCTTCAGATTCAGTACATGAAAGTACTGCTGCTAATGAGTCAAAGAACAACTAACAAACTACTGCAGTTCATTTTACTTGAACAATATCTCAGCTCAGAATTAGCATACATTTCTTTTAGACAGCAAAGTGAGATTACCTCAATATAATTAAAATTAAAATTTTGTCACACACAAAAACATGAAAAAGTAAAAGTTTGTTACCTAGTGTACAACTTGTTTTTATTTCATGCCACTGAACTCTACAGACATCCAGGAGCACTCAAGTGTGATCATTAAGCACATAAGTAATACCAAATATCAGTGACTTGGGCAAATCAGAGAGAAATATAATCTTCAGAGATACAGAAAATTTGCATAAACCAATGATTTGTACAAGATTTTTTGTGTTACAAAAACCCAGCAAACTGCAAATGTAGATATGTTTTTATTATGTAACGATCAACGTTAAGAATTCCATTATCAGAGCTAATAGTTTCGTGGTGGATAAGGCATGATCAGAATAAGCCGTCTTTATTGTCTGTTTTAATGTCATCTTTCAATTTGCTGATAATACGGAAACGATTAGGCAGATTTGACTTGGAAGATAAACATACACTTTGATGTGTATGACATTGTTGAAGGTGCTTCTTCCTCCTTAAGTTTAAAATGTGTTTTTCCCCAGTAAATTCCCTGTGGTATATACATTTTTGTTTAAAACATGCAGCTACTTTTCTTCTCTGAGGCAAAATTGCTAGGCAATTGCTTTTTATTTTAATTTCCTTTTGGATAAAACTTTAATCTACATCTGCTAGAGGCACAAGAAGCTCTAAAGTGGGATCACCGGTGGAAAATTCTTTTGGAATGATTTTTTTTCCAGAATAGAATTAAAGTTTGAGGGGTTTATATAAGAGAAGAGGCACCCTGCTGCAGCACATCTTCCTCTTGTTGCTTTATACAAGCATATCAAAGTAATATTCCTTTAGCTTTGTTTTCTGTGTATATAGACTTTCAAGACACACCAAAAGTCAACATCATTTCTAACTCAGTTTTCCAGTGATAACAAGCACTGCATCATTCTTATTTTGATGAGTCTAATATTTAATGTTATTCACCAGCAGATGAACCTCAGACTTTTGTCAGTTAGAGAAAAATACAGGTAGCTCAAATCTTTCCTTTTTGAGCAGGAAATGCCAGGAAAGCCAGCTGTTCTCCTCAGCCCTTCACAAAAGATGTCCAGAGAGGTTCAATTATTTTTGTGTCTCTAAATCACCTGTATGAAGCTATTGTTTAAATGATGCTCTGTAAAGAGCAGCAATACAGGGACAACAACAAAGCACAG
>NW_009649570.1:3782535-3789181 GCF_000708025.1 Charadrius vociferus
AAAGAGTATCAGCTTGAAATACCATTGACAAACTGAAATTTATTAGAACCCCATTGAAGAATATGACTGAATTTGAACAGAAAAAGAGAACTGGTGGTAGAAAATTAACATAAACACAGTTAAGTCACTATACCAGAGGTATGTGGCCTCTGTTCACATAAGAAATGTGCTGTCTGGAGATCTGTTTTGCTGCATCTAAATATCCACAGTACTGGCTGCTAAAATGTCACCTTCTTTCTGCACAGCACCAGAAGATTGTCCTTTCTTATCAGACTCTAATTTGGCAACAGCGATGCACACACACAACTTCTAGGCTTGATTATCGCAATTCATTATAGCTAGGAATGCAGCCATTTGCCTTGAGACAGCTCCAGTTATATCAACCCAATCATTTGGGCAGCCAGAGCTGCCAGCTCCCCGCTATCAACTTGCTGCCCTGTTCTTTGCCCTGGCTCCCTGCAGAATACACAATCCAATTCCAGGGTCTGATCTTTCCCGATGGGCGCAGGCTGCCTAATCACAAACCATCACCAGAACTGGCACTGACTAGTGCCTGTGTTGGCACCAGGTGCTGAGTATTGGATGCACCTGAAGATTAAGCTGACCGCTCCCTTACAGATGGGCTCTCTCCACCTATTTTCTAAGCCAGCTCCTGTGCTCTTTGCTTCTCAAACCACCCACTGAAAGGAGGATGTTTTGCATGCACTCAAAATGAGCAGGATCCCAATCTCTTTCTTCTTCTGAAAAATATTTAGTTAATTAAGATGCTGAAATAGAACTGAGGCATTTATAGTTATTATCTAAATTATTATTATATGCCAATGTTTTATCTGAAAATAATATTTTACGTTATTGGGGTTCATAAAAGACTCTGCAACTCCTGTTTGCCACTGTTATTATACAAACATAGATTCTGTGATCAGAGACTTGTGAGATTGAACTCACACAGGATGGTCCAAAAGACTGTGGCAACAACTAGTGGCAGATGTCTAAACTAAGAGCAGTGAATTTGGGTAAGCATAAAGGGACAACTTCCCTGATATTCCTTCCCAATTTCCTACAGTCTTTTCCTTAGGAACTTCCTGAAGGAATTACCCATGGTCTTTTGTGTTTAATAGACTTCTGGTATATTATACATAAATTTTATATATAGTGTAGAAAACCGTTATGGACAAATAGTCATTCTCCTTGCCAAAGATGTGAGAAGAATAGCTATAAGCATGAGACTACATCAGTATTGTAAAAACAAAAATTGCAGGTCATCTGGTCCTCAGCAAGCCAAAGAGAGATTGAAACTTCAATTTGTTTTCTTCAGTCTGCAGTCTATATATGTTAGCTGTCTTTAGGAATGGAAGCTCTCTGACAATTTTCAAATTCTCTCCTAGGAAGGAACAGCAGCAAGTATATTGATCCTGGTTACACACACAGTTCAGCCATGCTGAAGCCAGAGCAAGACCAAGGTAAGCATTGCTTACAGACACAGCAAACCCATTGTGTTTGTAATTAATGAAGAATTTCTGTCACAGTTCTATCACTAATCTTTATATACCCCATATACAAATATCTTCTCTTTATATATCGCTGAAAATAGAGATGTAGCATGGCTATATTAGGTCACATCAAAGGTGATTTCTCTTCCATCTCTGATGCCAAGGGAAGACTGTAGGAATAGGTAGAGTGTATGTATATGTATAACCAGTATTTCCCAGCCTGCAAACATTTGCGGTCCGGGAACGTTTTAAGATTAGCATAGTTTTGGCAAATGTTTTCCACTTCCAGAGTTCTATTTTTTAGATGCAGACACCAGAAGATTACCTTCATCCAGTTTGCCCTTCTGAGTGTTACTGACCACTAAGTTGACTTTTTCATACAACTTTCATAACACCAGGATTTCATAATGTTCAGCTGGGAGCTCATCATTTCATGCATGATTGCTGTACATCATTTCTTTAATTTATTTATATTCAGCTTCACCTGTCATTTTATTTGCCCAGTTACTCAATCTTGTAAGGTTCTTTTGCAATTTTGGCTGTTTTTGCAAATATGACTCTCAGAACAAATAGGAAATACTGTATGGACAATGAAAATGAGGGGAAAAAAAACATAGAAGAAATGCCATACAATGAAAAAAAATGTGTATTTGCATTTGGGGGAATACATGGAGATCGTGTAAGAGCACAAAACATCAACAGATTTTGACTGATTTATTCTAAAACAGAGAAGACAGTTTATGCAGCATTACAAGAGGAATAGATGTGATCCATTATGTTTGGATCACATTCTTTTTAAGCAGTAGCAAAAATAGTTAAGTAAGAATCTGGTAAGAAAGACCATATTCTGATCACATTATAGGTAGAATTACTGGAAATCTAGTGAGTATCCTGTCCCATTTTACCCACTCCACAGCCAATGAGCTTTAGATGGTTTATCTCCAAACCTTTGGAGATTCTTCTGTTACTAGCTTTCTTACTGGTTACAGAGGAAATAAGCTTTAAGATTTTAAACCCAATCTTTTAATATCCTAAACAACTGTAGAAAACAAGTAAAGGATAAACAATGGGATCTTTTTTAAAGATATTATTGTATTTTAGCAGGTAGTACACTGTAAATAACTCCTTGTAAATGTGGCCATTAAAGGCAACTCCGTATCACAAAGCTTGGACAAACACAGTTCTGGGAATATTGCTTGCTTTTCACTGTGCTATTGGGATTTCTCCAAGCAAGGATTTTGAATCAGCGACAAAGTGGAAATGTTACTGTGACACCAACCTCCTCAGCCACCTAAATATAACTACAGACGCTCAAGTGAAACATGAGTGATCTTTCTCCTTTGATTGGACAGGTGTTGTAGCACACCAGTAGGTTAAAGGTCTCTTCTGCTGTTTGGCCCAATTTCAGTGATTGCTGGGCCAGCTCTAGTGCAGCCTCCTGGCAAAGTCTTGCACAGCTTACTCCCAAATACCCTGTATCAAGGCTATAATAACCAAAGGCTAGGCTACAGCTTGAAGGAAAAAGCCATGGAAAAGCAGCTGTTTCATCATTGTCGTCCTCAGTGGCTGACATGGAAGGGGAAAGGGTGCGGGATGTTGACTGCAGTAACAATAGTCACTTAAAAGGAAAGCTGAAAATTGTTAAGCATGACTGTAAAGTAGCTAGAGAAAATCAAATTTCATTTTAAAATGCTAAAGCACGCGTAATTACCTGGTAGGCTGGATTTCCTTCTGAATGCTTTGTAGAGATACTGGACCACGTGATTTCCTGGTACATCATCATAACTGATGTAATTGATCAGGCTGCTACCTGTGGTGTTAGTGATGGAAGCAGGATTGAATCTGGAAGCAATGTTCCTTTAAATCCATATTAGAAATCAATATCCAGAAGACTTTTCAAGGCTAGAATATGATGTGGTTTTAAAGCAAACAAAGGAGCAGCAGCATGAATGACAGCTTTACTAAAACATTAGGCTTCACCTAAGGCCAAAATCATGTCTAAGTGGAATAAAATTGCCAGTAATGATCTTGGTCATTAATGTTTAATTATGCATGTCATTATGTAAAGTTTTTATTGTAAAGGAGTTCACTAGTAACAATTAGAGTGCTTCTCTTCAAATTTATATGCACCTGTTCTTAATTACCACAGTATTGAAATCAATACTGAAAAATGCTTAGGTACTTTACATTCTACATAATGTGCTGTATACAACTAGGATTACACCTTCAATGAGCTCTGCTGACATTGGATATACTTCCTGCTGTTCAGCACCATACGGTTATTAGCTGAAGATCAAGTTAACTTAACATCTGCTAAAATATGTTCCTCTTTGTTCTAAAATGAGGTCAAATCATGTCTTCCTGTAAAATCTAAGTTTCATAGTGAAGGCAGAAGTTATCTGAACGAGTATTAAATTGATCTTTGTGAGCCATTTTAAAATCATCTTTTTTCTGTTTTCTATCATTTATAACTTCTCCATTCTAAAGTCTCTGTCACTATTATATACCACTGCTAAATATAGTATACATAATATAACTGTTAAGTCAACTTTCATGGCATTCATTACCATATGATGTCCTGACAGAAATAGTTGCTAGGGATAGTAACTATGTGCCAACAGGGAGAAAGCTAGCCTCAGACATTTCATGTGAGACTACAGACTAAAAGCCCATTATCAATTTACTGCTCACACATGCCAGTTGGACTCTAAAAATAATTCTTATTCTTTGTAATTATCGTACACAGCCAGACATTCTATATAGAAAGTCCAGTTTCTATAATATTTAACTTTAAATGAGTAATAGTGCTTTCTCATTAATGAAAATTTTTCTTGATATGTATCGGCGATTATGTTTAGTAAGCAATCCTTCAAGATGTAAGCAATCCTTAAAATAGTAACCCTTTTAACTTCAGCAAAGCATCAGTGAGGTTACAGAGCTGTGCCCTACAATTAGTGGGACCCAGCAACAAACACAGGATTAGAATGAGAACCCTCCCAATTTCTTTTTTTCCTCTAGCATTTTGGTTTTGAAACCATATAGCCCACTGAGATTTCAAACGCGTTGCTACTTAAAGCCATTAAAGTTAAGAAATGGTTTGTGGTAAATTGAACCGCAAGCATACCAGGCACCTGTAGGAAGCCAGGCGTGGCTTTCTAGATTGTATCTGATTCCTCAACTGTTGGGTAGATATTAGGCATGCTCCAGGCAAAATGTGGCTTAAGGTGTCCTTCCAGGTACCAGACCTGTTCTGGTTTAGTTTTAAGTGTACTTGAGTCAGACCAACCACACTGCCTTTCTCCTTCTCTCTTCCCTGGCCATCCTACCTCTTACTCAAGCTATAGCAGCATTAGAGCAAGGGCTTCATGGGGTGAGTGGTCTTCAAACCACTTAAATCTCCAGTCTGATCCATGTACGTAAGCAAAAGGATTTTGATACATGCTCTCTTGCACCTGTCCCAGAACTCACAGTATTTTCTTCCCCTGTGAAAGCAAAAACATGGAAAGTGAGGTAATATCATAGCACCAATATGTTAGCAGGAAATATTAGCAATAGTCCATGTAGCCTTTTTAGCACTAAAAAGAAAACTAACCTGTGACACACTAACACACAGAAATAACACAATCAACATATTTTTCATAGGAACCAAAATGAATGTTCATTTGCAGTTATGACTTAAAGGTATGATATGTCCATAATAAACTATAGCATCTTTTTTACATAAGAATGGAGTTCGCAGACACATTCTCTTACATAAATTATTTTTTCAGTATCCTGTACTAGATGTACTAAACATGTGCTGGTATCTCAAAACCATGCCATAAATTTTGCCTGTGAGATTCACAAGAAGGTGAAAGAACCATAGAATAGAATCATAGAATGGTTCAGGTTGGAAGGGACCTTAAAGATCATCTAGTTCCAATCCCCCTGCCATGGACAGGGACACCTCCCACTAGACCAGGTTGCCCCATCCAACCTGGCCTTGAACACCTCCAGGGTTGGGGCCTCCACAACTTCCCTGGGCAACTTGTTCCAGGGTCTCACCACTCTCAAAGTGAAAAATTTCTTCCTAATATCTATTCTAAATCCACCCTCTTCTAGTTTGAAGCCATTACCCCTTGTCCTGTCACTATTGCCCTTGTAAAAAGTCCCTTTCCAGCTTTCTTGTTGGCGCCCTTCAGATAATGGAAAGCTGCTATAAGGTCTCCCCAGAGCCTTCTCTTCGCCAGGCTGAATAACCCCAACTCTCAGCCTGTCTTCATAGGAGAGGTGCTCCAGCCCTCTGATCCTCTTCATGGTCTTCCTCTGGACTCGTTCCAACAGGCCCATGTCCTTATGTTGGGGGTCCCAGAGCTGGATTCAGTACTCCAGGTGGGGTCTCATGAGAGCGGAGTAGAGGGGTGGAATCACCTCCCTTGACCTGCTGGCCACACTTCTTTTGATGCAGCCCAGGATAAAGAAGGTAAAACTGTCTTCATAATATGAGTCTAGCAGGAGGAACCTTCAAAGAAAAACTGACTGATGTAGCAAATACACAAAAAGCCTAAGAACAAAGCAATACTCTTGATCGTGGGGAATTTAGGATTTGGATCTGAATACCTCACTTCAGACTCAAGTAAACACTAACAAACCAAATTAGCACTGGCAAACAAGAGCTAGGGCTTGCTTCTAGTGCAAATTAAAGGCTATTCTTTAGGGGGTTTCTCTGAAATATGATTTACAGATGCTACATCTGCAAGCCATATCTTAATTGCATTGCTCTGATGGTCTGGCTTTAAACGTACATTTTTAAACACGAAGCTGACAACCTAATAGCATTCATTTAAAATGTTTATTTAAATTATTGTTTTACATCCATTTCTTTACATTTTTTTAATTTAAAATAGCCACTCAAATGAACAGTCCTGAAAGATCACTTGGTTCAGAATGACAATATCAACACTGCAAAAATGCCTGCAATGAAATTATATTGTCAATGTAGTTTAAATTATGCAGATAATTACAGTTTACCTTCAGAGACAAATACTCTAAACAAAAATAATTGTCAGATGTAATCACAGAATCGCCTTAATTCTTTTGCTCAAATATGGCAAATGTTGTTTTATGGCTTGGTTTAGTGCTTGTGGAAGACTAAGGAAGAAAAGCAAGTAACGTCC
>NW_009649570.1:3789212-3857203 GCF_000708025.1 Charadrius vociferus
AGACTGGTTGTTTCTGTTTCTGGGCCTTTCCTGTGTACACTGCTAGTTATATTGAACTGTGTAGCAATTTTTTGACATGCACAAATTACATATCGGTCTCCCTTTCTCTTTGTACAGAATCCCAGCTTTGTGATGCAGTACAAGGCTTTTGTCTGGTTTGGGATCAATCACTGAGGCTCTGATGCTGTAAAGTGACTGGAATTGTTCATTAATCTTCCAGTCCAATAGTTTTATCTTTCATGAAGTAAAATTGATATCCTTATCTGAGCTTGTGAAGAACTGGAATGTGCACCTTTCTTGATTCATAGCTCAGGATAGGCAGTAATGGAGAAACTATGAAAGCAGCAGCTTTTAGGACACCAGAAATGGCAGGTTTAGGTGCTAAAGTCTGATACTTACTCATGGGTGGACTGTATATTGCACAGGAACTAGATAGTACTTTGAAAATAGGTGAGTAGTTTTACTTGTGCGATGACAGAAAGTCTCTTCACTCATGAACAGATATTTAAATTTTGGGAAATGAGGTCCTTGGGAAGCATTAGCTTTTTTACAGATGTGGTTTATTTATTCTCTGCTGAAGAGCTTCATGAGTTTATATAGTAAAACAAATCTCTTCAGTTGCAAGAGGGGTAAATTTATTCCACTGTGTTTGAATCAGCTAGGCAAATTAGAAGAAAATTTTAGTTTAACTACTGAGTAATTTACAGCTTCTTTTTCAAGGACTAGCAGACCCAGGAATAGACAGCATTTCCATCAGTATCTTACCTATTTTCTAGCCAGATGGCAGCAAAAAGCATTGGAAATCTGACTAATATCCCGTGGTGTTTTCTACCAGCTCCATAGTTACTGACCTTTCAAGTAATTCTCCAAACCTTTTGAGATTCTTCTGTTAGTAATATTAATATATGTGATAGCTATACCTAATATCCCTTTGGGCCACTACAAAAAGGAGTCAGATCTTGGTTGTCCTCTTTGATTTAACTGGAGGTCTGTGACAGCCTCTTACCTAGAAACTAACATTTGAGGGGCTATAGTGTTTCCCATTCCTTTCCAATGTAGTCTGGGAATGGCTGTACAATCCTTGCATAGCCCCCAACACAAATTCTTGAATCAAAACCTGAAAAAAAGGGTCTGTATCACTTTGAATTTAGTCTAGACTTTAACCTTTTATCCACCATCTACACCATCTTCTTTGCAGTAAAAATGCAAATTATTTAAGCCTAGAGTATAATTAGTGTTCCAGACCTAGATCCCAGTTCCACATGGCTGCTTTTTAACTAAGTTCTTATTTTGTTCATTTTCTTTCCACTGAGAAGATATTCAAAGCACTACATTAATGTTCTGTGGACAGAAAAGAAACAGAGATAAGTCAGCTAGGTATACTAACATTATTCCCTGGTCTGCAAAATAATTGCCTTGATCACCATTTTTCTTTCTGTTTGCTCCTACTTTCAGAACCGTCTGCATTAATAATGAGGCTGTACATCTAGATATTACTATAGCAGGGCATAAGTTCTGCTAAAGTAAAATTTAGCAGTCACAAAGATCATCATCTCTATGGGTTCTACCCACATGGTTAGTTAGAAGCAGTAAGGAGTGTACTTGCATCCATATTGTGTCAATAAACATAGGAGGGAATTTGTACCACTAAAGACAAAATATCACACCCACAAAAGGGTAAAAA
Source organism: Charadrius vociferus (assembly GCF_000708025.1). Taxonomy (NCBI): domain Eukaryota; kingdom Metazoa; phylum Chordata; class Aves; order Charadriiformes; family Charadriidae; genus Charadrius; species Charadrius vociferus. Next base: position 3,790,897 of record NW_009649570.1, read on the forward strand.
TGTAACACAGACCTTTGATGGTTCTAGATTCTATTCCTCACTCGCATTACATGGTCCTTTATCCCATATAAAGACTTGTGACTACAGAAAAGTAAACGTTTTACAGAGGTGTTACCTACCAGAAAGTGGTGTCACTGTTTATGATTGTTTCCAGCAGCTGGAATCAATATCTGAAATGTAAGTCATCCACTGGAAAAATAAAACTTTGGAACTGTGTTTTACTGCAGCTTGGAATTGCAGAACTGGTATCTCTGACCCGTGGACACTTGCAATATGGGATGTCCTGACATCGTGGTTCTTCTGTAATGTCTTGTAGCATCAGCAGGACTTAGCTAAGCATGCAAGGAAGGATCTTAAAATAAATACCCTTTGTGTTTGTCCTGGTTTGAGGTAAAACAGGACTAATTTTGTTCAGTAACTTTGCTTCTTAGCCAGGCCTCTTCTAACTACTGAAATTAACTGCGTATTGTGCAGAAACTGTTCGCTCTCAGAGCGATAAGACCTATGTTTATAGCTGATGCCAAGGCATGGGATGCAGAGAGGCTCTTGCTTATACTTTCTGCTCTAACACCCAAGGCCAGCTAACTTTGTTACTTGCCCCATTGGAGGGTCGGAAGCAGAAGAGCACAGAGAGGTCCCACCTGTGGGGAGGAACGGACAGGACAGGTGACCCAAAACTGACCAACAGGGTATTCCACCCCATCTGCCCCATGCTCATTATAAAAGCTGAGGGATCAAAGGGTCAGCCCTCTTTCTTCAATGGCTAACAGCTGAGGAAGACTCTGTTCATCTGCCTTTGATCCCAATCCTGAATGCAGATCCAGAATCCAGTTCCCATCCGTCACTGAGTCCAGTCTGGGACTACCCCAGTGCCAGTCGGTGACGTGATTGTCATCCTGGGAGCTTGATACAGTTTTGTATTTCATTATTTTCTTTTTCTTTTATTATTAATGTTTCATTAAAGTAGTTTAGTTCCTTCTAAACTCATAAGTCTCTTTTTCCCCCCCTCTGCCTCTCTCTTTGAGGAGGCTGGGGGAGGCGAGCATCTGTTGGTCCCATCTGGGGTGCCTCATGTCCCCAGTGGCCGATTTGGCCTAAACCACGACAGTGTTCAACACAGCCAGAGTATGAAGGTCACCTTAGGAAAAAGGAAATCAATATAGCCAAGAACAAAGGGCCAACACAATTTATAACATACTATTATCCCAACCTCAAAAAATCATGTTTGGTCATCACTTCTGCAGGGATGAGTGAGATGGGTGCTTTTGGAAGTACTTTCGAACAAAAGAACGGATCAGTTGAGAAAATATAACTTCTGTACTTCCCATTTGCTGTGTCCGTTTAATGGAATCAAGATAGAATGAGATATTAAGTATCATTACTATGGGGCTAAAGTGGAAAGCCTTTATTCTACAAATGCCAGCATTAAAAGCGAAGGGAAATCCAACTACCAGTTCAAGGTAAATTCCTGCATAAAAGAAGAAAATCAATGAACTATGGCAGTTGTCTGAAAACCTTATTAGTTCAATGAATCACATTTATATAGACACTAATAATTACAATATAAATAAGGCAGTCAGAATAATGTAAAACAGCCCATCATATAATACTCAGTATGTCAATGTTATTACCATAGTGTTACAATTACTGAAGTTTAATAGAGAAATATAAGACACACACAGAAAGTAATTGAGATAAAAGAGCACAGTAAATTGGTATAGTACTGCAGAGTGATGAGCCACAGTTATTAATTTCAACAATTACAAACTTATAGAGCAAGTTCTGCTTCTCTTATCCCAATGAATGATTGTGTTAAAGCAAATAATCCACACTCCTAATATAATTCTGCTACTTCATAAATCTGGAAGGTTTGTTAATCATCCCACCTGGATTTTCTACAATGCTTTGCTGCTTGTGTTTGAGCCTTTCTTCCACAGAATTAACTGCAGATGGGGAAATTCCTTGAAGTACTGTAAAATGTCTCTGCACTTTGAAGTGTCTGTCCTGGATGTAGCAGACATGCCATCAGCCTGCGTCAAAGCTAAGGACATTCATGGACCTCAAATGAAATAAACATTCTTTTTTGTGTCCTCCTTACCTCTTCTTTACTATCCCTGGAGTTATCTCGTGCTCCTGCCCTTGTGAGTGGCTTCTTTGGATGGAGGTAAAGAAAATTGATTGGCTGTCAAGACAGCATTAAGAAAGAAAAAAAAAAAAGAAAGAAAAAGGAGAAAATAATCCAGTAAAATACAGTAGTAGTCATGTTTTTACATTTCAATGAGAAAAAGCAGTACAGAGGTTTTGCATAACCAAAATAATCGCCATTATAAGGAACAAGTCAAATCCAGAGAAATACTAAAAGTCTAGGAAGCAAGTCAACTTGGTGGCATCTTGGCATGATTTACATCAGACAATTCCTGGAGAAGAACTTCCATTGGAGAGGGACAGGGAGAGGCTCTGCTTGTAGTGCAAAGGATACTGCCTGACTCGGTTGGCTTTGGAAGTCAGATGAATGAGATTTTATGATTACTCAGAAAATGAACAAAGTGAAATGCTTATATGGTAGGTTATCCAACTAAAACCTTGTTGGGCTCTTCCTGTGATGAGCTCCTTGAGCTCACACATCCTGTGAGCTCTCCCACTTGTCCAGATGTTTATGACTTTTCTAAAATGCCCATCAAAATTCTCTGGCCTTATTGCACTACTAGTTTGTGAGTAGTCATCTGGTCTTAAAATAGTCTGAAAAATGAGGGTGACCTAGTTTTCCACACCCTCACAACATCCAGCAATTAATTCTTCTGTTCCCGAAATAATCTGACCCCCTGCTAGTTGCAGATGTGTTCCTTCTGCAGCTTTTTCCTCACACCATCTTCCTTAATCCCAGAGGGCAGCAGAAGACCCTTAGCCTGACTGCTCCATGGAGCAGGAAAAAGTGAGAGAACAGAGCATAAGATTTAGTGTGTCAGTTGGGGGCTGAAGGAAAAAAAAAAGATGCAGGTATCCTGAGATGCTTCAGTGCTTTTAATGAATTGTACTGTGAATGAAATACTTTCAAAGAGAAAAGGAAACCATTTTTTAAATGTTTGCAAGTTCAATTTAGTAATTAATACTTTGCATAGATATTAATACGGAAACAACTAAGGCTGGACAAGACTGAAAATACCTGTTCTGCATTTGAATTTTTGCAGGCAATCAGAAGGACAATTAAAAAGGCTAATATGCAAATAAGGAGGGAAGATAACAGCTTGAAAATTCATTAAAGTAGAGCCTCAAAATCCTTTGATTTCCAGAACCCCTTCAGTACAATATTTAATAACTTTTGCAGCATTCCTAGGATTTACAGTTGGAAACCTTCAGACTCTGGGAAAGATCGGAGGTTTGTGCCTGTTTAACAGTGTCACCTATGAATCTGAATACAAGGAAAAAATATGTAAAGCTGGGAAAGAGAATTACTGCTAGGACATATGTATGTGGTTTTCTGCCACTGTAGGATTGTACAGATTATCAGTCTGGGTCACTTTGTCTCTGGAAGAAATTCAAGAATTCATCCACAGGCCTTGTTTTTCCAGCTGCTTTTCTTCAAAGGTATCTAAGTGAGTTCTGTCAGCATAAATCTTTCCATGGAAGAGCAGCATCTGCATCCTGCCCCATAATATGCACACCCTTTTTCAGGCTGCTTCATGGGAGATTAGGTGTTCTGTCTGACGAGGAGAAGGAGCAGCGTCAATTGCCTGTTGTATGGCCCCTCTGAAAAATTGTATCCAGGATATTTAACAAACACCAAAATAACTTCTTGCTGTTGTGAGGTGTTTCTTTATGTTTCTCTATGTCAGCTTAATGAGAATGTGATAGCACTAGTTGATACTGATAAAGCCATATTCCAACTGTATACTTACATCTCTTTTGGTACAGACCAATTCCTAGGATTTAGTAGAGTAAAATAAAAAGTTGAAATATACTTTATATTAAAACAATGCCAAAGTAAAAAATAGCATTACAGTTTCTTAAATGAGCTATTTCAAGCCTGAGAGCATTTTCAGAATTGCATTTCAGACACAGAAAATCCAAATCTTAACTTTTCACACTAGTTCATATCCAAAAGGGATGTAGAAACCTTTAAATGTTTCATATGATGGAAATCCTTTTCCCCCACTAGTTATACTTTAATCGTTACTCCTTCTCCTGCCCACCACCCCCCAAAAAAAAAACAACAATAAAATGAATTAATAACATTGGTCATTGAAGTATTCATATAAAAGTTAAAGAGGAACCTCAGGCTTTTATAATATAATTATGTATGCATGCCCTTTAAAGTCTGATCCAGTATCCACTGACATCAAAGAACAGACCTCTTTTGGATGAGACTAGGCACTGATGAGATTGGATGATATTAGTCACTGAAATGAAGATGCTGCGTTACCAGACTCTCTGCCCATATTATGAATCTTAGGTGAAGACCCCATTATTAGTTTGTGTTTACATCAAGCTTTAAAAATTACCACAGTATTATTCAGTTACTGTGGTATATTGTCTTTAATGTTCAGATCTCTCCAAAATTCTTTCTTTGTTATTAAGAGCTACATGTAAAAATACTGTTAGTTCATAATCAGGCTGCAAAATTTATAGATAAAAAAAGTATTTCTCTTTTGATGAAGCTTACAGTAAATTGGAAAAAACAATAAAAATCTGTTTACCCATAAAATCAACAAAACAAACTTTATGATTCAAAAGGAAATGTCATAAATACAGAAACTTAAGACATTTGCATAACTCAGATGAGAAATTTCGTGTAGCATACTGCCAGTTTTATCAGTGTTATGTTAAATAATCCTTTCCTGCATTTGCTTCATTGAGCCCTAATAACATTTGCCTTTCTTTCTGAATTGAAATCGTGTTAGCATGACAAACACTAGAAGAGAAATCTGCTGGGTGGTTTATGGGAATGATTTATGAGGAACTTGGTACAGCAGCTTTTAACAATACCAAATCCTGGAACCTTAGCCATGACCTTCATTAACCAGAGAATTATTGCCAATTATTAAAAAAGATGAACTTCAAGTGCCAAATTTTACTTAAAAGCACTAAAAAAAAACAAAAAAAAACAAAAAAAAACCAAAAACCCCCCACCAAACTTCTGCACCCAAGACAAACAGAAAACCAAAGAAAAGCAGGTTTGGGTAAACAAAACAGGAAATTTGCTTATGGGGGAAGAAAAAAAGAAATTTCCCAACCAGACTTGAGTAATTATTGAAGGTCAAATTCTGGATGCCAAAAACAAGACAAAAAACCCAGATGTGACATGACAGGCAGTTATGCAGAGGTCACGTCACCGATAGTGCCACTGTGCCTTGTCAGTTGGATAGCCTTGCTCCCTAAGCACTAAAGTCAGGAGGCATCAAGTGGATCAGAAGCATTCTGTCCTGCCGGGTTTTTCCAGAACCCTGCAGAGCATGAATTCAGATCTCACAGATAATATAGTCCTATTCTTTTATACCAGGGCTGTGAAAGAAGCAGGGTTGAGATAGCAGCCATTCAGGAACGTTTTTGAGAGGCACATCAATAAATTGGAGAATCCATGGGCAGCCAGAGCTGTTCTTTTATAAGGTGAATAGGTATATTGATACAATATGACACTAACTGCAACTGTGGTCCAAGTCATTGCAGTAAAGAAGGACATTTCTCCTCCTGGAGAAAGGTATCGCTTGGATAGTAAGTGTGATGAGAACACTGGTTACAGTAGTTATAAGGTCTCCCTCTTACTGCAGGCTAAAAACACTCATTATCATGCTCTGTGCTGACAGCCCAGCTTCCTTGAGGACTTTGAACAAGAAGTATGTACATGGCTGCAAATCTGAAGCAGGCCCTCTCCCTCTCCTTTTGGAGGAGGCACAGAACAGATGAGACTATGACCATTTATTCCTTGGCTCTGACAGATTTGCACACTATCATATACTTGCTGTGACTGGTTGTTTTCCTTCCATCAAAAGAAAGATGTTTCAAAACTGTTGAGAGTAGACTACAAACAAATCCATACCCCCATATGCTGCTATTTATACTAATATACTCTTAGGGCACCCAGCAGACCTGGTTATGAAGCAGATGCTTGTTGTGTTCAGTTACTATTCCACTCATAAACACTTAAGTGCAAACAACTAGATATCGCCGTGTCTGCACTTAAATTGCTCACTGTAATTTCACAGCAGCTTGTATTCCATATGAATTGTCTGTGCTACATATTATAGTATCTGCTCATGTATTTTGCGCAGACTGTGTAGCAAGAAGCTTAATCTAAAACATCTGCAGCAAGACTAGATGATAGCATAAACATTATTGCTTGCAGTTTCTGTCTATAAACTACACTGAAATACGTTTCCACTGCATCAGCACAATCCTACCTTTGCATTTACCTTTTATCATCAAAATGGAGAACAAAGGAAAATAAAATACAAGGGGAAAAGTCAAATTCCCAGGCACATAATCAGTATGTTCAGACAGAAACTGACAAAGCTCTGAAAATTATGTCCTTAATCTGTAAACCTGTTCAATAAACTTCATTAAATATCACAGCTGAGTATCTGTTTATGTGCCTAAATTCCCAGTATGCCATATGGAAAATTACTTTCTAATGTGGAATCGCCAGAGCTTTTTGATAGCAAAAACTCCACACACATGCTAAACCGTTCCAGAGTAATTCATGTAGTCAGTGATTTGCAATTTTCAGTGTCTAATGGCTACAGTAGACACTTAAGGGATATCTCAACTTCAGCAGCAGCATTGTGCTCCATCACATTATCCTGCAATGGAAGCAATGGCACACAACACAGTCTCATAAATGACGGTATAAATTACCCTTGTAGTTGAGATTTAACCTTGAAGGTTGGTATCCATACCCAAGCAGTTTCTCCTCAATCATGCCCTTCAGGCATCTTCCAAAAGATAGGAAAGTTGCTTGGTATCAGACATGTTTCAGTTCTAAAGATACTTATATGCAGTCTCATCTGCATATAAAATATAATAAGGATGCAGCTTGCCATCAACACACAAATAGCTTTTGTCAGCAAACATGCTAATTACAAAAATATGTGTTCCAAGACTTTCCATGTTAGTTCCTTAATAGACTAAGCACATTAGCTGTTTTCTCATTACATCATTTTGGATACGAGAATGAATGCAAGTCCCAACACAGGTTTCAGGCACTAGAGAGTGCAGATTATAAAGATTCACCTAACAGTTGAAAAATTTCGCAAACAAAAGAGCGATTTTTACACTGGAAAATGCTCTGAATGGAATATCCGTTAAATACTGCATGCCCCATGGAGTCAGTGGAGCACTTGGATCGCCTTTTACCTTCTAAGATTTTATTAATAAAAATCTAGTCAGTCTGCATGATTTGTAGCCTCCTATTTGATCTTTCTAGTTCAGAATGTTCTTCAGCATCCTCAGTGGAACATAAGCAGAAGAGTTATATATTTGTACTTTTAGATGCCTACGAGGATCTTTCCCTTTTATTATGGTCCACCAAACTGGAGTAGGATTCAATTAATAAAACATACTCTTAACTCCAACTGGCCTATAAGTCAGAATATCAGAGCCACTGGTGTAAATGCAAACGTGTCAAAACTTGAATGTCTGTTGACAAGTAATTAATTTGCTTATATACTTTTAACCAAAATAAATTGATTTTGTGGGGGCAATTTCATAAGATTTTTCCAAGCAGACTGTAAGAAAAAAACTACCCTGGCTTCTGGTGCTGAAGTAGCAAAAGGAGTAAAGGCAACATTTACCAGACAGAAAGAAAACTTGAGGGGAAAAGGCTCATTTTCAAACTTTGAAACTTGGGTTTATGTACCGAAGTAAACTGAGGACGCAGTACTGTTAGCCGCTGGTGAATTCTCTTCTTTGAACTTTAAGTCTGGAGATTAAATATCAACAAAAATCCATGGATAATGGGGCAGCCTTTGTTTCAGATGGTTATGCAGGAGAAGAAATGCAGCCCCATGGTACTGAGCTCAATCTCAGCTCGCACTGTAATCAACACTCCTGTACTTAGTGCCCAGGCAGAGCCTCACTGACAAGCAGAGGTTCCTACATGCGCAGGCACCAACATGTCAGCACATCACAGGTATAATCACTGCGTCTTCAGCGGGGGGAGGAAAGAACTGTGAGAAAAAAACTTGGGGCCAAAAACTGCCTGGAGCCTAAACACTGGCAATGACTTCACTTTTCTATTTAGGACAGAAAGGAAGGTAGGAAGTCCTATTATGTGCAGGGAAGGAAAAAAGTCCTGGAGGCTCATTGGTGAAGTCTATGAATTGAAAAGTGCTAATTTAACGCATGGGTAGTAAGTGGAATGATGGCATCTCTTCAAATGAATTCACAAATTAAAAGGTATTTCAAATTCTTAAGGGAACATTTTTGTTGGTTATAAAGAAATTAACAAAACTGAAAACCTCTGAGTAATACATTGTAATTGGATTCACAGGTTATCGCTGAACGCTTGTGTTAAAGGAGGAAAAAAAAATTCTGCAAAGGTTTTGAGCTTAAAATGAAAACTGTAGCAAGGCATTCTCAAAGAGAGTTTAGTTCTTGGCAGCTCTTCTGAGAACACATTGACTGCTCTCTGGCCACATAAAAGAATAGCCTACACTTAGTGCTTTCAATAAATTGAAGGTTTGGATATCCCAAGAGGGTGCAGAGAATATGAGGAAAATGCGGATTTTTAAAATAGATTTTTTTAAAATGCCAGGTATTTCCTTCTTTAGAGTTACTGTGCTCAATACAGTGAAAGCTGGGTGAAATGCACTGCATACGGAGTAGAAATCAGACTAGGTGAGCCCCTCTGACCTTAAAATGGAGGTATAACTTAACTGACTTTTCTGGGACTCAGTAACATAGACATCTGGCCAAAACGAGTTTTGTGAGAGTATTCCTTTGCATTATAGTTGTGCATTTAATGAAACTTCATACTTTTACTGTAAATTAGTATCTGTATCAAATTACTTTCTTTACTAGGTTGTTTCCCATCTGCTTTGTGTTCCTTTTTGCTTCATATTTCTCTTCTTTCATATCTTTTTCTCCAATTGCTTGTCCTTCTTCACTTTACTGTCCCCAGCTACTTACTTACTTTCAATTTTTACTTGCGTATCACAATTCATTTCTCTTCTTTCCATCATCATCCTCAGAAAATAAATACTGATAATGTGGCATTTTGCTGCTTTGCCTGCATTACTAAACATATTTTAAAGCTGGGAGATTGACACAGGTAATTAATAATTTGCTGGTTTGCTAGTGCACCTTTAAAGTATGTGTCACTGCTAAAAACAGAAGAGAGATCTTCTGCATTACTGGACAAAGCCCTAACTTAAAGAATATTTTTCTTCTTTTTTACAAAACTGGAAGAACTTTTATTACAATTTTAAATATAGCATACTCTTTCAGAGATATACGTATCATTTCATCAGTGAGAAATCTGATAGATCGGTTTTGGAAGGCCTTTCTCTCACTGCCCATCTCTGTTTTCGAGATGCACCCATGTTAGGTACTCTGCCAGCGTTCAAGTTAGTCAGTAAGCACATTGGCACCACTTCTATTGAACGGAAGTTCTTTCACAAAAGTACAACACAACAAAATCCCCTCCCACCTTTTTAATACATCAGTTAGGTTTCATTTCTGTGGTTTTGTCCTCTGTATTAAATTGTCATGCCATGCTCCAAATCATATATCTAACTGCCTTCCAGTGCGCTCTCTACAGAGGATACAGAAGACACAGAAGTATCCCTCAGAACTCAGTGATCATGCTGTGATTTATTATGAAATAATGAAGAAACTGATTGGCATTAGTTTCAAAGCTTTGAATCGAGCCCTTTGAGAATAGATGAAATTGGATTGTATGATATTATGAGCTAGCAGATTTAAAGTAGAATTCTTTGACTTTGGGTTGTATTACAAAAGGTCCTGAAGATATTTAATTTTTAAAAAAATCACAGTTACCCCTCTATTTGGAAGGCAAGAAGAGCAAGGCAACCATTTTACAAAGCTGAACTATTACGCTTTCTCATCTATTTTGCAGTGAATTAAATAACTGTTTATACATGCGACATTCTCACTACAGGATTAAATTCATAATTATTCATTGTAGAGCAGTTCAAAGTAGAAACACTTATTGAAAATATGAAGGCTCTAATCAAAACTATTTATAAATAATTGGTACTAAAGTAATTTTTCTGTATCAAGAATTTACCAGTGGGAAAAAGGAAACTCTCTAAATTATTTCTAACAACACAATTAACTAGTTAATCAAATAATAATAAATTGCTTCTTCTGTAGCTTTTATTGCTGAGAATTAAAGTGCATGGATATTAAGCAGGGTCTTGTTTCATGGCAGTCACAGATTTTATAGTGCCTGAGAAACTATCTTGTCTTTAATTTAAACTTTCATGGCATCTAACTTTTCACTTGAGCGTGCACAGGATCAGCACTTTTGTTTCACTCTGTGAAATTACAAAAAGAAAGCCATTTTATTTTATAAATGAGCATTTATTCATCTTAAAGCAAGTGGTTGAGGGTACACCTTGTTCATTAGCACAATTACTGACCTAGCCAGAATTAAATGAACTCTGCATTTATACTAATATGCTGTAAACAGCAATGAATAAGGGCACCTAAACAGCAATTTAAATGCATTCATTTTGGTGGAATGAGTGTTATAAAAGAAAGACTTAGTTCATATTAGAAATAATTTCCTGCCCAACTCAGCATCTTTATATTATCTCCTGTGCTTATTTACTTTTCATATCATTACCACTGTTGCTTTGCCAGATCTTTTTTTTAATTATAGCATCCGTTTCTCTCAGCCAAGAATCTTATTTTCCATAACTGCTTCTCGTATTAGAACTTTTTGAAAATTAATGGCAATTTGGCACTAGTTGTTGAGGTGATGCTGAGGACTTTCTAGACATCCAAAACTAAAACTATACTTGAGAAGAGATAGTGGGAAGTGTTCCCACTACCACATGTAGGTTTCTAATCCAGTTGATGACCATGACCAACACTAAGCCAGCAAGACCATTCAGGGCACCTCTGAATTCAGTGGAGATCGAAAGGTTCTGTTCACTCTTGTCCTCTGTACATAATTTAGTCATTCTTTCTCTCTGCTGAGACACTTGTGTGCTTCTCATTAGGGTTGCTTCTCTTTTTTTTTTTTATATCCAGATGATGACTCTAAAAATTAGATTTCTTGTAAAAAGTAAAGGAAAATGTTGTTAGAACTATATATGCAGAGTAAATCAGGATTTCCCAGAATAGCATTCATAAGATTTTTGCACTAAGAACTGACTTTTCAGAAAAAAGATCAGCTGTAGGCCAAATAAGGCAAGAAACAGTGCTTTTATATTTTTTAATTGTTCTACTCAATACTGCCTTTTTTCATGCTCTGAACAGTCAGAATTCAGTAATGAATGTGATAATTTTTTTTTAGAAGTTTAGCCTAACCTGACATTTACTTTGTGTAAGATGGAAAAATGATCTCTTCATAGTTGGGATGGGACAGATGAGAGTATACAACTGCCACAAGAGTAATTGCAAATTCAGAAAGCTGCTGATGAAAAGACATTGTAGATGGGGAAAGTAACCCTACCATCTTCTCAGAGCTGTGCAAGGTTCAGAGTAGCCCTAAAGGTGGACTGGAACACTATATACATTGTACCTATTCAGTCATCTCCTCTCCTGACCCTCCGTGGATCTCCTCCACCTAGAAATATCCGTGAAGGCTGTAGTAGGTATCTGTGCTGGTTTTGGCTGGGATGGAGTTAATTTTCTTCATAGTAGCTAGTATGGGGCTGTGCTTTGGATTTGTGTTGCAAACAGTGTTGATAATACAGGGATGTTTTAGTTACCACTGAGCAGTGTTTATGCAAAATCAAGGCCTTTTCTGGTGCTCACACCACCCCACAGCTAGTTAGCTGGGACTGCACAAGAAGTTGGGAGGGGACACAGCTGGGACAGCTGACTCCAACTGACAAAAAGGATATTCCATACCATATGATGTCATGCTTAGCAATAAAAGCTGGGGGAAGAAGAAGGAAGCAGGGGGATGTTTGGAGTGATGGCGTTTGTCTTCCCAAGTAACTGTTACACATGATGAAGCCCTGCTTTCTCAGAGACGTCTGAACACCTGCCTGCCGATGGGAAGTAGCGAATTAATTCCTTGTTCTGCTTTGCTTGCGCAGTCACTTATTAAACTGTCTTTATCTCAACCCATGAGTTTTTTCTCCCCCATCCCACCGGAGCGAGCGAGCGAGCGGCTGTGTGGGGTTGAGCTGCTGGCTGGGGTTAAACCACAACAGTATCTTATCTGTTCTCTTCTGAATGAGGTGCCAACAGGCAACTGAACTGATATGACCAAATATCATTTAATTTTGCATGGCAATGCCTTGAACTCGGTTTTGTCCTCAGTTACGTCTGTATATAGCCAGAAAAGTTTCACTCAGAAGAATCTGACTGAATGCAGAATTGTTTTGATTATTTCTTATATCAAGTTAGGAGGAAACGGCACAAATGTAAATTTTGAAATCAGTGCTCCCAACAATCCTCTTCCCACAGTGTTTCCTTACAAACTTAAAAAATCAATATTTATACCCTGTTGGGTATAAACTCAAGGGTGAAGGATTCTGGAATAAAAGATGGTGAAGAAAGTTCAGCAACTATTTAGAAGCCCCCAGAAACAATACCTATCGAATCAAAATATTATTATATTATCGTACTGATATGTATGGGACACCAAGTGGGATATGCACTAGTTCACCCTCAGACCCAAACCTCCCTTAAACCCACATTGTGACTTTATTCTCATGGTCAAATGCATCCTGTAGGCAAGCTTCAGTACCTGCTGCTAAAAATCCACCTATTGCAGAATAGTTTGATGGGCGTGCTGCTCATCATATATTCCATATATTCTCTGTTACAACATCCACTGGCCAGTGTCAGGAATAGAAAATACCCCTTCCTGGAGAAGAACTTTGCATCGTGTTGTAGGGCAGATGAGAGTTCTGGGCAGCTTCAGTTCAGGCTGCTGTTACAGCAATGTGGAGTGGAGGTCCTGAAAAGCTGCTGCTGTACATCTAGTATCACAGATATGCAGACTCATGTTTGGTCCCTGTAATCAATGAAAATGTAGTCTGTGCAGTTCTGAAAATAGCCAAGTATGTGTGGGAATAATGAGACATTAAAACCACCCTTCTTAAGGTAATCTGAAAATTAACTTATATTAGCATAAGATCAATCAGATCAAAATCTAACACTTTCCCTATGATTGCACTGCTAATTTATGCTACAGAAATTGCATAACTGTATTTTGGGATTTTATCAGGTGATCCAAATTTCCTCACGGCTCAGATGTGGATTCTATAAAGTTATTCACATACTGTAGACATCTTGATGAGAAGCCCAAACGCAGAGGCTAGTGTTCTTAGGCTGTCTATAAATGTCGGCAGAGGGTGGGGGCTATTATAGGACATGGTTCAGAATAACATCTAAATTAGGTTCAAATGGAGCAGCATAAATATTCCCTCTTCCTTGTGCCTCCCAAAATTGTAATATGGGTGGCACAGTCCAATACTTCGGGAGCACAAAGGCAACTTTCACCTCTCAACTTTCAGGGATGCTCTAGGTACTAAAATGGCACCCCAAATACAGTAGCATAGACCTAGAGCCATTTATACCAACCTTATGCTGCTTTTGCACAGGTGGAATGCTGTCCTGGCCCCTTCAGTCCTGAAACCTTTCTGAAGTTTATGGTCTGGAGCTAGTGATCTGAAGAGCCCTGAAACAGCGCAACACCTTCAGAGTTCAGTTCAAGGCAGGAACCTCCAGGAGCACAGTCTCACTGCAGAGAACCTGGTAGGGAACTTCCACAGGCTATAAATGATCCTTGCTCCTTTGACAAACAAAAATGAAGGTCCAACCAGCTCAGCCACAGAAGAGCTCTGCTGTTCATAATTCAGGGAACAGGATAATCCTCCACTGACAGCATTTTATAACCTTTGACAAGACAAATCTCTTCAGTCTCAGTCCTGCTAGTTGCTTCATGTGCTGGACTCCTTGCTAGACTACACTGGGAGTTTGGTGCTTGGAAAGACAGGACATATGCCATGAAGAACCCTTTGGAGTATGCCAGTGACAATGTTTTTGTAAGCTTTTCTCATTTTATCCAGCATTAAGAAAGAGTCTAATGTATTTCATGGCACTGTGTGGCTTAATTGCTTGTGTCTTTTTTTTCCTCTGACTCTTTCAAAATGAAGAATGTTATTTCCATATACCCTCACAGGCTATACACCATTAATGATCATCCAGGCCACAGCTGTATATTTATTTCTGTGCACGATTTCACACACTCTTTGTGAAGTCTTTACTTTTTAAAGTCACTCAGTCTTCTCTTGAAAATGTGAATAAGAAACCAGCTGATTTGTTCCCAAAGACAATAAAATTCTGCAAGAAGTGTCTGTGCTGTTTTTTATAGACTACTCTTGCCTCCAAGGACAGAAGTACTTTTTAAATCTAAGTGTTAAAGCAAGTCAAAGGCAGGAAAGTGAATCAACTAGGCACTCACATTAGGATGAGATAACTCAATGCTTTCGTACTGCAGGATAGCTATTTCATGATCTTTTCCTTGCAAAGGGAAACAGCAGTTCTGATTAAACACTATTTTATCTGTGCTCTTTGTAAGCACAACTCAGTGAAGATGACGGTATGATATGGCTGAGTTTTGAAGGTATGTGCTTAAAAGACATATATCTTTAAGGCTAGTACCTTATGTGGATTCTCTCCTAATTAAGAACACCTGTAGAGGCCTGACCAGACCCTGTGGTTCGGCAGCAAAACTGCCGAAGGGCTCTGAAAAGGCAGAAACTTCGCGTTGTCTTTTAACCTAAATTATAACAGGGTTCAAGCCTGTGCCAAGCAGAGTAAAGCTATATAATTTATGAGCTATGAGGGCAGCTCTGGGCTCCTCTGAGGTGATTTTTATCAGTGCAGTAGCATAAACAGTCCTTCTTTACCTGAACGTTGGGAACAGGGAGCACTGGGAGGCCTGCTGTATAAAGGGGAACCAGCCTGTGCTAGGATCTATGTAGCCCACGGATATTCAGGTAAGTGTGTTTGCATTCCTCTTCTTTTTTTGAGCAACGGCTGAGGAAGAGGTTATGCTGAGTTCTTCTGCAGGATGCTAAAGACTGAGCATGGGCTGTATGCTGCAGGACTCTATGAGCTGCAGTTTGAAGACAACAATTTCTTTTTTGCTGTTAAAGTTTTAAGCCTGTTAAAGGGGATCTTTTCTACTTTGTTTGATTCATTGTCTGCCTTTGTTTGGGAAGGCTCAGTTGTGCCAAACCTCCTCACCAGTGCTGTAATGGAACTACCCACAGTAATACAAACTATGCTCAGCTGTAATGATGGGTTTGGGCCCTTGCTTTGTCTGTATTTTGAAGTCTTTTTCCTATTCACAAGCAAGTATTATTTAGGGACTGGTCCTTGAGTCAAGTGGAAAACTAAGCAGAACATATAAGGAATTTTTTTTTATGACTATATGTTATTAATCTAGATATAAGCAGAACATATAAGGATTTTTTTTTTTATGACTATATGTTATTAATATAGTCATACATAAACCATAAAAGATGGTTTGTAATAAACTCAAAATTACTGTAGAGAACAGAACTCATATTAATTCTGTCAGGGTTTGAGGGGCTTTGGGAGACTTAAATAATAAGCTATTGCTGCAGCTGCATGTTCTTTTTGGCAAATGCTAGGCAAGAGGTGAAAATAGCCTAAAAATATCAGATAACTGGAAACAGAACTAAGGCAATGTCCAGGTAATCCACCTCTAGAAACAACAGATCGAAGCCAGATGCTCCTACACCATTTCTGCCTCAGAAGCTTGGTTTTTGTGGTGGTGGTGGGGGTTGTTTGCATTTTTTTAAAACTGTTATTTTGACTCTAATTGTTATAGGAAAAGGGAGGCCTTGAAAATCTTAGTGCTTGTTGTTGCATTTATTTCCAGTAGCTTTTGCTCCTTACTTTGTACCTCCTGCAAATGAAGTTTACAGTATAGTGAAAAATTTGAAGTCTTGTGTTGTACAAAAGTGCATCTTTAAGTATATATAGTTATATAGTTAAAAGGCATGTACTTTTATCTGAACAACAGGGTAATCTTGAGAAATATTTCTTGATACTAGCTATTACTGGAATATTGACTTTCCTTTAGCATTCTGTTCTGAAAATTAACTTCTGGCCTAGCTTATTCACGTAGTCACAGAAAACATGTGGCACATCCACCTCTATGAGGTACAAGTTCAACTTTCAACAATCTAGACCTGTAAGTGGGATTACATGCTTTACTGGAGTCCCTATATCAGATGTGAATTCTAAAATTCACTCAAGACTTCCTAACGGTGTCCTTATAGTCCATAACATCTTTATCTAGCAAATGTAAGAATGATCTGTTCTGTGTGCAAAAGCACTACAGGCAGGAAAGTCAGAGGAAACTCACCTTATTGAAGTAGGAAGTGGCTCCTTATTCCTACTACAATAAATAAAGGCTGCATGTTAATTTTGACAGAGGTTGGTTTAGGTGATTAAGGCTGCTTTGTCAGCTGCTGCTGTTCTGTATTGTGGTAGTCAACTTGTAGCAGTCAGAGCTTCCCAGTCATGTCACTACTGACCTAGAAAATCTGACTATGCCACCTCAGTTAGGAATAGAATTCAGGCAAATTACCAGAATTTAAAATAGCCTTGAAGATCTCCTAACAAGTTTTGGATAACACTCTAGGAGAGGTCTGTTTAATCGGGGTATAGATCAAATATTCTTTAAGACACTTTAGGACATCAACATTGCTAATGTGTGTAGACGTGAAAACCTACTGAAACTTCTGAAAATTCCACCAAAACCCCCATTATTTCTGTGTAACAAAACAGCTTCAAGCAATGTAAATAAGCACAATTCCAGTAATTGCAGCCTAGTGATGGGTTCTACTTTCTAGCTTCTGTGGTGCACAAGGAAGGTCAGCTACAGCGGGTTACCTGGTACCATGTCTGGATGGCTTTTGAGTATCTCCACAGGCAGAAATTCCAGAACCTCTCTGGACAACCTGTTCCACTGTTTGACCACACTCACATTAAAAAAAAAAAAAAAAAAGTATTTCCTATTTTTTTACTTTGTGCCCATTGTCCTGTCACTGGACACCACTGTAAAGAATCTGGTTCTCTCCTCTTTACAACTTGTTAGCAGTAACTTCACCAAGAAAGACAGTTGTAAAGGAGATGATTAAGGCAAGCTAGCTCTGTGCTGTCTGTTTTGTCTGGCAATTTCCCCAAGGTCCAAAGCAGCATCTGCTTCAGTAAAGAAGACCCACTGGGTTCCTCTGCTGTAGTCCCCACCAAAGACAGAGGTTTGAAATACCTGCATCTTAAAGATGCTCTTCTATACCTCAGTAATTTAAAAGCTGTAAAACTTAGCTTCCTGAACTGACTTAAAGAGTCACTGCATTCCAGCATGAGCTATCTTTCAATTTCATATTGACTCTCTCGGTGTTTGTCAGCTTAAAACCTTAGAAAGTTTGCAGTTCTGCCTGAATTCATTAGATACGGGAAACAGGTCATCTAAATCTCTGCAAACTTTGGCTGTCACTGAGATTCTGTATTGCATATCTGCAGGGAGAATAAAATGTAAAATGACCTTAAAAGTCTTTGTTGGCTTTGGTTCCTGATGGTTACTGTTAGAACAGCTCCAATAGTTGGTGTCTTAATTTAAAAAAAAACAAACAAAAAAAAAACAAAACAAAAAAACCCCCACCACACTCTGAAGTTGCTCTATTTTTTTTATTTTCTCTGTAATGTTACATGCTGACTGCTGCGGAGGGAGGGGTGAGGAGATACATTTCAAACTCAGCTTGCCAGTTGCAGCAGAAGGGGACTTGTTATTTAAAAGCTTTTTCTTGATGAAAAGCTGGAGCCCTGCCCTCATTAAGCACTGCCAGTTGACATAACTCTCTTGTGCTGCCCAGGTATGCTCTGTAAGTTTGGGATAAGAAGCACTTCTTGCCAAATGATTAAGAGGGAGACTCTTAGTTCTTACATAATGTTGTAAAACATTTCTGAGTCAAGCTGTAGGCTGTCCTTGGACTTGAAAAAAACAGGGCCACAGTTCCAGCCCGAACATGAGCTTGGTTCTCTCATCTTGGAGTTCTTCAAAATTTTAAGCTATTGTGGTCTATGACTAACTCTGCAGCTTAGACTGGCACAGTCTCAAAGGAAGGTATTTCCCTGCATCTGGAAAAAAAGTGGACGCAGTCAATGGCCTTTTAAAACATACTGCAAGAAAACTATACAACAGCTAGAGGCATCGTGTGTAGGTTGTTTAATTTCTTCAGCATCATTATCCTTTTAATAGGTGTGTGCAAGTACCATAATTCTCCTTTCAGAAACCTAGTAGAAGACTAAATGCTTGACTGGTTCAGGGCAATCACTTCTATGGGATCGGTACTATTTTGTATATTCAATGCAATGGGTTTGTTCTGTAAACAGAAGATCAAGGTCAGGCTTCTCTTGTAGGATCTGAGAATTAAGAATAGTTAAAGTAGCTTTTGATTAAAAACTTTTAATATGTGAAGTAACCTATCTAATGCTGATAGGGTTGTTCATAGTGCGATTGAATAATAGCATAACTTTATACAAACACCCACCAAATATATATAATATAAGTGTCTAAAAAACATATGTGGCTAGCCTCGCTGGGTGATCATGCAGGTTGTAACATCCACTATGGCTTACGCTTCATTTTTGTTGTACCTTTCTGCTCAATTTGAGTCTGTTTAGCTTTGATCCAGAAAGCAAAATGAGCATTTTCAATAACAAACAGAAGAGAAGAAAATATTACCAAAGGCGGTTTGGAAGCTTCACTCTCCCCTGTTCCCCAAGACTAGATCCAAGATGAACATTCTCCTTTGTTTGAAAGGAGGAACAGAAAGTTGCACCTTAGAGCAATTTAACGCTATATCAGACATGCTTTGTCCCTAAAACAAGGTGTGCAAGTTATGATAGTTGAGGTGGTCACCTTGTTTATCATTGTGAACAAGCACAGAACACTGGCCAGATGTACCAGACAGCATTCCCCCTAGGTATTTGCAAGCATGTTACTAGCTGTGGTGACTTTTTCTGCAATACCTTATGGGATGTCTCCCAGAAATAGAAGAATGTGGAATATGATTACTCTATTTTTTTTTTTCCCCCTATGTTGTCCATGTTTTGCCACCTGACAAATAACAGCAGTTTGTGCACAAGTTTTCTGTTGCTTTGTCTTCAATAACCAGGCAAATCTGCTGGTCAGATTCCAGAGTATATATGGGTCAGGAATATTTCACACTCACCAGGTTGTCTAATGTCTGTCTAGACATTGTTTCAGGATTTTATTTTTTTTTATTCACATCATTGCTCACCTGACAATTGCGGTGGTTCTAGCACCTGACCGAGAAGTATGTAGATCTCACTTCTTCTCAGCTTATTTTCTGTAACATTTGCATTTAAGACCCAGTGCTGCTAACAGAGTAGTGAGTTGGAGTTGATGCTAACTAAGCTCACTATCTACTTATCTCTACCAAAATGTTCTGAGAATTTTATGCTTTAACAAAGCCTCTTTAAAAGACTATTTGTGCTTAAAGTCAGGTTACTGTGTGAAAGAGTTCATCATAGGACTGGATAGTGCAGTCTGCCAAAATCACTTCCTTCAAAAGCTTCTGTTGGAGATCCTCTGTCTTGACTTGGTGCTGGGTGCAGCGTGTGTATCTTCTTGGTCACTGTATTCCTGTGGCTCTTCTCCAATCAGACAGAATAAGTAGCTCACCAAACTGAGCAAGCAAGCTCGGAAACGCTGTAGGATATGTACTATAGGGAATATGCGTTCTATAATGTGAATGGCCAGCACTTAAATGAGATGGTAATATCTGTATAAGAGAAGTGCGGTGTGTTGGTGAGTACAGAGGTAAGCCTGGAACAAAGGAGCGTGTGGTGGGGTAGCTGCTGAAAGACTGCTGATAGTAGACATCAGGAATGTATCTTCACACAAACAAAATCCCTGCAAGTGAAAGTAGTGCCGTGACCTAAAAGACCAAGAAGTCATGCTGAAAAAATGTGAATCTGTATATGATCAACTTGAATCAGTCTATGCTTTGAGGCAGGAAAGGCAGCAGGCTTGAGAAATCTGAGTGTTGTGCGCTTTGCATTCCTTGTGCTGTAAGGCCTTCAAGGGAGGGAATAACTTTCTGTGATGGTGGAAGATGATCTGGATGCTTCCAATAATGAGGTTGTTCTTGGGTAGTTGAGCAGCTGGCTACAATCACAGCAATACCGCACTGGTAGGAGTCTTGAAGACCAGGAAGTGGTAGCACAGTTACCAGACAGGCACAGTGTATCTTCTGTTGAACTTCTGTACCCTATTTAATCCTTAAGAAAATGAGATGACATATAACAGTGCTTTTTAACTAGGAGAATTTCTTAGATGGCAAAAGGAAAAAAGTCCTGCTGCTCAAACAGGCCTCGCAGTAGTGAGGCATCATCAGGAAGGTGCACTGAATCAAGACAGGTTGCCAGAACAGAGCAATGCCTGGTGTTGCTGCTGCTGCTGACTGGGTAGCTGCCTCTGTGAGGCAAAGGGAAATCTGTAAGAAATCAGTGGATGGCTGGGATTATACTTGTTCCTAGAATCAAAACCTGAGGAAAGAGGGCAAGAAATATTTGGGAATATGGTGGGAGGGAAACCCATTTTGCATGAGAACGTCATGTTTGAAGGGCAAGCCTAAAATGGGTATAGTCAGGCATGGGCTACACAGTATGAGAAGGCACAGTTTCATATAGCACTGTATAGTCTTGGGTTTTCTTCAAAAGAAAACAATAGAGAGCTATCTCCCAGGTAACTGTTGAGAAGAGAGGAAAATGTTGCCACGAGGACTAAAAAGAAGCAAATCCAAAGTGTGTATTCTGGCTGTGCACACTAAACTCACAGTAAGCCAGAAATTAAATACAGTTTAGGTTGGCAACCTCACTTAGGGGACAGGGATTACTGTACTGTTATAATTGACTTCAAATGCAGCTTGGTTGATTGTAATGAAAGGACTAGGGAAAACTGGGAAAAACTAATTCTAGTCTCTGTAAGACTTCTGTCATACTCAAAACAAATACTTCAATTTTGATTAAAATCTATGGATTCCTTCCCTGCTTTACTTAAGCGCTTCTTGTATAATGCTGCAACAACTTTTTCTTTATCAGCATAAAATTCTAACCCTGAAGAATTGCTATAGGATTTCTTTATACACTTTTCCTTTCAGCTAAACCATGTAACTCCACATGCATGAAGTAGCTTGTGTGTTTTACAGGATCAGAGCTACACCATGCTAGTAACTTTAACCTTACAAATTCTTCAGTACTGCCATGGTCTGTCTTCCTTGGACGTTTCCATTGATGAATGTTGCTTATTCACAGTAAGCTTCAGCACAGTTCAGCTGGAGGTGCTCTAGTTTTGATCCATTATGCAAAGAGAAATGTCAGTGTACTTCCCTAAATGTTAGCTTTGATTTATGATTTCTTTTTAATCTGTGCTAATTTTGGGGCTACTTGGCAGTAATACGTGGCTTGAAAAAGAGCATTAGTGACTCAAATGTTGTTGCCAGGTTTCTGTGGTTTACTTTTGCCCATACCAAGCATTAAGCAATTAATCTCAAGGTCTTAGGCGTGGAAAAACAAAACAACCTCTCAGATGTGGCTTACTGTCAGTTTGAGAAAACTTTCATTTGCAATGAGGAATTTGAAAGAAAGAAGAACGGAATATTTATAAACAATAACTATATGACAAAATGTTTCTGTAAGCAGAGACTAAACAGCATTTGCAAGATTTTTTACCTGTTTTCCAAGTATTCTGAAGCACAGGTAAACCATTTGATAGGTCAAACTAAAGATCTTTTATGAGTTGTTTACAATTCTTACACATACGTTCTTATAGCCTCTTCCTGAAAACTACATGGGTTTTTTTTCTTTAGAATATTTCTCTCCATTTGAGAAGGTTTGATAGACTCGGGTGAAAAGTTGTCTTTGAAATTGGTGCTAGGTATTGTACAGATGAATTAAACTGCCTACAGCAAATGTTGAGTGAACAGTGGCTATACAGCCTACGGCTATCCACATTAAATCAAAGTGACTTCCTTTTGTGGGTATAGACAGCTACACAGCACCTACAATTCTGGGAGCAGTTGATGAGCCATATCATGGTGCATAGATAAAGCACTCTATTGACTTTTTTTTCATACTACAAAATGGGAGAAATGCACTGGAAAACAATAGAGAAAGACCACAAGAATTTTTTGGTTTTTCTTGCTTTGCACCATCTTAATATGTTGCATATTTTTAACTATGTAAACCAGAATAAACCAGCTACAGAACCATTTTCAAAGCGTTGCATGACATAGGACAGTAAGTACTTGCATATCTGGGCCAGGCATGAACTTTCCAGGACCGCTGCATGACTTTCCTGGCTTGTTTAAAACCAGGCTAAACTATGGGACTCAATAGTTCCCAGGTCCAATAACAAACTGTGCATTGTGCTGAGCTCTGATACTGAGGACACAAGTGTGCATGTATGCTGAGGAATGAGCGAAAGCTTTTCAAAATACTCCTTCTGACAAGCCTCTGAACTACTCACTGCTGGCAGAAGCGAGCAGTTGGACTGGAGCCTACCTGCACATGAATGCCTGGCATGTGGGACATGACACTTCTCACCCGGGACATATAAACCAAGGGCTGAGGATCACTCCCGTGCAATCAGGTTCCAGCCTCAGTTACAAATCGCTGCCCTGTGACTGCAGTGCATGCCAGCTGCTTGTGCCCTGGCCTGGCAGCACAGCAATTAAACAGCTCAGCTGTGACCACAGGTGATGTGGATTGGAGCACATCAGGCTGCCTCCATGGCAAGCAGCAGATGCTGCAGCCTCTGCCTTTCAGCTGAAAGTTGTGTTTCTTCAGCTGTGGTTGAAGACAAGGGCAGCCACTCAGGAAACAACCTCATCTCTCCCATGTTTGCTGCTGAAGTAAGTCTTTTCAGCCTTTATTTTGGGTGCACTTAGGCTTCCTCCCCTTCTTTGGTGAAATCCTGAGACCATACTGAAGCACAAAGTGTGAAAGCTGCAAATCTTCATGAGCCAAACCCTTCAAGGGTTTTTTTCTAATGGGTCAAGAATACCAAGAGCATGTAGAAGCCCACAGACAGACTGGCCAATGACCAGTGCAAAATGCCAAGGCTGGGCAGCCGGACAACAGCTCTGGAAAAGCACTTCTCTCTGCTTGATGACATTCTTTGCTGAGACCCAGGATGACCTCTGTGTGTGTAGGTGACAACATATAAAATAAAGGATATTTAAACCACCAAATTACTTGAAGCAAACAATGTTTTTAATGATACAGGCTGCTTTAAAAATATAGCTGTGCCTTCAACATAAGTACAAACCAGCCCTAACCTTTCTCCTTCCCATCTGTCCAGGCATATATTGTGACTTCATAAGGGATTGGAAAGTTTACTTGTTTTTTGGGTTGGGTTTTTCTTCTGAGAAATAACTGGGAGTTAAGGAAAAATGTTTGAACAATACACTGTTGTTACTGGAAAGTTTCTTAATAACGATAGTTCAGATAAAGCTTAGCAGAGTGTTCACAAAAGTGTAAAAGGAAGCCAGGTAAAAATGGCTTTTGCAGAGAAGGTGGCAAATGTTTTTGGATTTCCTGTCATGGGGCGTGCTTTCAGGTTCTCGTATGGGGAAATCAGAGACTCAGAGGAAACTTAACCATTTGCCAAATACTTTCCATATTTCTAACAGGTGTGCAGAAGAAACATAATCTCTGCTGCAGCTTTTGCAAGCTTCACTAGAATGCAAAGTTAAGGACCTAAAATAACCAAGGTTTGTAGGATTATATTGTCTCATTTTCCCCTGACAGCTTTGGAGTTATTGGCCGCTTTCAGCCAAATTTGTCAGGAGAGTTTTTAAAGATAGTGAAGCTCACCAAAGTTTTATGAGAGCTGTTATATGAGCAGGGAAAAGTGTTCCTGTATCTAGCGCTAGAGAAGTTGCCAATGGGTATGTTCTGTTTTGCCCATGCTGATGCTGGTAAGATTTGAGACAAACTGTAGGATCTTGTCCCAATAAGCATGGTGTGGCACAAGAAACATGGGGACATAGAGTAGGAGAAGCTAAGGGCATGGGTCTGAAGGTAGAAGTATGACTTCTGATTTTCTAACAGAATTGTTCTGTGCTGCTACTGAAGTAATTTTAAACCAGCTTTTTGTAAGAGCTCTCTGATGTACCCTGCCAAAGCTGTAAGTGCCCCAGTTAACATTTTGGAAGTTGTAAGGTTTCGGGACAGTTACGAAGGGGAATTCCTAGCTGGAGATGAGCCTTCTCTCCAAAAAAAAGGAACATACTTGCTCTGCTAGAGAAAGAGCTGTTCTTTCCTCCCAACTGTTCTGCTACTATTTAACAAAGCAGAAATCTCACTTTTCTCCTCCTGTATGAAGCAATGGACCCTGCTTTCTTACAGTCTGTCTGCACCACCACTTTCCTTCTTAATACACGTAACCCAAATAAAGCTCAGCTATGTTGTTCCCCAAAATCCCTTCCCCTATCTTCTTGTAACCTATCCCATTTGTTTTAAATAGTTGGTCTCTACAGTTACCCCTTACCTTTATCCACTTAGGGATCCTATTTGTGTGACATTTGTAGGCCCATTTCCTGTTCTCATGAGCCCTTGGAGTCCTTTATGCCTTTCCATGTACCTGTTTACAAGCTACTTTTGAGGGTCCAGCTGTCACTATAAGACTAAAGACTGAATCCAAAATTAACTAAATATAGCTGTTCCACAGGGAGCAACCTTTACTGATAAGGCCATCAAATTACAGGAAAAAATAGAGATGTAGAACACAAGCCCTGTACAGCCAAGAGCACTTAATAGTATTCAAACAATGGCTAAACCAGCTGGGTAACAAAACAAGGTTCAGTACAGCCAAGAAAAAAACCCTACTTTAACTAAGTAGTGCTGTTCAGGCAGCCTCGTCCTAGCTGTAGTCTGGGGTTTTGCCTACTGCCCAAAATGTGTGCTTATTGTGGGGGCTCCCTTGAGGGAGAAGGCCAGCAATGTGGATGTTGTACTAGGAAACCTATGATGATGGTGGGTATCTGCCACAAATGGGACAAGAAAGATAGCTGCTTCAGGAGTAGGCAGAAGCTCAGACATTTTCCAAAAGACTAGGCAGTTCCTTTTTCTCAACTCTGACTCTCTGTGTACCCTCATGACAAGACACCACAGGGTCATAGGCTGGAAAGAGGAGTTGAGTTTCCACATGAGGAATCTGGCTGTATAGGTAACAAGTATATCAACCCTCGAAGGCAGTGCAGTTGCAGTAATGTAGATTGGCAGGGACCCCTGGAGATCATCTTGTCATCAACACTGGGTCAAATCAGCCGTGGCTCTGTCTATGCAAGTCCTTAAAATCTCCCCAGGTGTGGAGATTCTGCTGTCTCTTTGGATAACTTGTTCTAGTGCTGCACAACTACACCCCTTGTGAAGCTTTTCCTAACATGCATTTTTAATCTGCAGTTTGACCATTACCCTTTGTCATACCACCTGTCGCTATTGAGAGTAGGTTTTTCAAGGAGGGAGAAAAAGCTGTTACTTTCCACATGGAAGGCAAAGAATGAACTTGTATGTGTACGCTGTGGATCACTAGGAAGTAAGAGCTGGAGTGAATAACATGCCACATCAAATTCACCACTAGTTGTGCTCATAATGTGGCACATATTCCACATAATTAATGTATTATAATTAATATATTCCTATACCAAGGAATCCCACCACTCTCCTCCACCTGAATTTTTGATTTAAAACTGAGATCCTATGATGAAGTAAACTCCAAAGATTCACCCTCTTTAATGGGGTTTGCCGGGGTAGGAGGAGGACAGTAAATGAAGTACTAGCTTTATTTCTACAGCTGCCATTTTAAAGTAATATAGAAATGATAGTTGAAGTGACAGTCCTACAATGACTTTGGTAAATTGTTTT
The DNA here is from genome assembly GCF_000708025.1 of Charadrius vociferus. Lineage (NCBI taxonomy): Eukaryota > Metazoa > Chordata > Aves > Charadriiformes > Charadriidae > Charadrius > Charadrius vociferus. Next base: position 3,817,036 of record NW_009649570.1, read on the forward strand.
GGAGAAGTTGTGGAAAGCAAATAATCAGAAAACAGTCTGTAATAGAAATGCTCAATAAGGGTAACCAGCTGCAGGATGCTATGAAGTCTAAGGTTAAATTACTGGCTTGGAATAGGATGGATTGAGTTAGCGAACGTGCATTTAATTTTAAATGTAGGCATTCATTTGCATATTGCCGAGGTTAGGATAAGATTTAGAAAAAAAATCTGGACAACCCATTGTGCTGCTCTCTTTGTTAGTCTGCAGAGCTAGAAAGGAAGGCATTTACAGTTTGCATTCATCCAAAAAAAAAGCTGAATGTAGAGGTTGCTCATATATTTTTAAGTCTTTAACATCAGGGAAATAAGATTTTTCCATTAAAAAAAAAAATTGGGAGCGGGGGAGCTTGCAGACTCACTTCCTACACAATTTTGCGTGGAACCTAGCTAGTACAAAGGCTAGCTTGTTCACAATCAAATAATTAATCTAGTCTTGCAGACCCTTCCTTGACTTTCATTTCATTTGATTCCTCTTCAAAATACTTTTTGGCCTTCAACCTTAAAACTGAAAAGCTTTTTCCTCCTCTTCCTGAATGTCCATAGAAAGACAATCTTTGAGAGTTTAGGAAAAACTGGTAGGCTGCTCCTGCTTTCAGTGCCTTCCCTGGTCCAATGTTATCTGTACTAGGAGTGTCCATCTTTGCCTCTTGCATGAGGGATACACTTTCTAGCGTGAAGAGCTATGAATAGACCCAATCAGTGCCAGGAACTACAATGAACCTGGGCATAAGCAGCAAGTGTAAACCTATACCACTGCCAGATACTAAGATGCTGGGGCAGGGCTGTCCAAGTGGCATTTGTGAGCTTCTATCAAAAACTTATAACTTGGCCAAACTTAGATGGATTTTTTTTTTTTTTTCTTGGAACAGCACAGGATCCTTCCCTGACATGTGTTCCTCTCATTCTGTTTTCATACACATAGTCTGCTGCATGAGGCATAGAAAAAAAATGTTACCATAATTCTTGGTAAATTGCTAGAATTCACAGACCTTTCTACACACACCCATGCACAAAACCCAACTGAAAAAAAAAAAACCACCACACCCCAACTCATCCATGCATTGGGCATAGAATATTTAAGCCCAAATGGCTGAAATCTTGCAAAATTATAAGTAATTGTAAATACATCTTTTGAGGAAGAAGTGATGAGCAGGCATATTAATATGTATTAATGTTACAAGCTTTGCTATTAACCAGTTCAAATTATGCTTTATCTGTTGTGTTCACTTAGCTGTTACGAGACTGTTTAAGTGAGAAAGACAAATGAGATTTGATTCTTAGAGGGTTTAACGCTTGACACCTGAAGTGCAGTCTAATTTTGAAGAGTGATTAGTAAGTATTGGAATACACTATAAAACACTGTATCTGTTTCTCTGTAAGTTCATGTCAAAGGTGATCAATCTTACAAAATAGTGATAATAAGGTTTTCTTTTAAGTGTTAAGCTTGAACTCGGATCAGACTTCAAAGCCAAGGTAGGTTCCTTCATTCCAGTTCATCATCAATAATAAAATATATGTAGGTCAAACTAGACTTTCATTGACAATTGCATAACCTCATAGAGTTGCTGCTGTTTGAAAACAAGCAGTTATCCTCCCAGCCTCCATAATTTTGGTGGTTTTTAATGAAGAACAAGGAAAAAGCAAGTCTTCAGTATATCCTTGGTTGGACCTGTAGAGCTGACAAGATAAAAATAGCAAAACTCTTGCATTAGTAAAGGAAGCTCTTAATCCACCAGGATACAGAATTCAACAAATGCATGAGTTGAATATAAAGGTGAGACAAAGATGGAGTACCAGATACTCTGAAATGTGTTACTATTGATTGGTGTTGTTGGAAACACCCACACCAAGTGGTGCAAAGGTAGTGGAGATGGTGAGCAATGAGGCATTAGTAAAGTGTAATCTTTTCATGTTTTAGAAGTGATAGCATAGAGGCAAAGACCAGGAACTCAACTGCAAGTAATGTACTGGCTATATTTTTCTCTGTAAGTAAATCTACAACTGGGTTTTTCCTAATAAACTCTCCAAAGGTAATCCTACTGGTCTGCATAAATAAACTAGGCATAGTAACAGTAAGACTTCAGGGTCAATGTGCCTTGTGTAGATTTCAAGCCTCCAGTTATGATTTGTGTTGCTCAAAGAACATGGCATCTTATACAGCCTGTCTAATCAAAATATTACAAAAACGCCAACCGTTATTGTTTAGGAAGTAAGCTTTCAACTGCAGAAATGAAAACAGGATGTGAACTAGCACACATTCTACAGCATAAAATGTGCTTACAGTAAAGATCCCCTACAGGATTGCACACAGCTTTGGGCTAGAGGGAAGCTTGATAGATGGAGCAGTTGGTTTCTCTTTCTCTTGCCAGTTTCTCTGTAGTGGGTCAGCTTTGAGCACTTATATACCATATCAGATGCAGTGGGGAGGAAAGGAGATGTGGAAGAGATGTTTCTTGTAAGAATTAAGTGTAGCTACATTTGTTAATCTCTAGCAGTACACTATCTCTATGCGCTGTACTCAAATATTTATTAACATTACAACTGAGCCACAGATGCTCAGTTTAAAATTGGTATAGGAAATCAGGGGCTGGAGCCAAAAAGCTTCCAATTCACAAGTTTTAGGAAAATAAATAAGGGCTAGTGGAGAATGAAGATAAAATTAGGGCAGCACAAAAGTACTCTGCAGAAATCTCAGCACACAAGCAACACTCTGGGAATCTCATGCAGAGTTGGAAGTTACCTTAAAGCTCCTGGGGCACTCTCTGCTCCACTGAAGTAATGGAAATGGACGTGGGAGAAGTATTTGACCTCCTTGACCTACAGGTGGTTGGAGCCTTGCAATTCTTCAGCTAGTGTTGATCTAGTGACATAAAGCTTTCAGAAGATGTAGTAACATAGTTACGATTCAGAGAGGAAACAGACTTCTGTAACAGAAGATAATTAAGTTCTTAAGGGGTGGCAGTTGATGGTCAACTAAAGGACAGAGAGCCAAACACAAGACAGGCAAAGGAGAGAGCACACTTACAAGTGTCCTGATGAAGGGAAAGGCAGCACTCTGGGTTGACATTAGAGAATCTAAATGAGTGAACACACCAGTGACAGAAATTTTACCAGGGCCCCACTGAAGAAGCAAAAGCTTTAATCAGCCTGAAACAACTATGAGAAACGGAGCAGTCAGACGGGAAGGGTTGGCATGTGTGAAATCTTGAATTATTCCTTTGTTTTCTACCCTCCTCAGTCAGATGGCTTCTATTCAGTTTTTGCTTGCCCTCTTTCCCCTTACCAATGAAATTCTTCTGTGGTCACAAATGATTAGTCAATTTTCCTTAGTATCAGTTCTCTCATGATCTGATCTTTAAACCTCACAGCTGAGAAATATTAACATGGTGGGTTCTCAAACATGTTTAAAAAAAAAAAAATGGACATGTGGAGTATCCTGTCTCACATTAGTTCTGCTTGGTCCAAATCAAAATATTTAGTGCTAGATAGTGGTCTGATCTGAATGCTGGTGCATTCAATTAGCTTTTGATTCAGTCTCAGTGTAACTGACAGTAGAACCAGCTCCTTTCCATTGTTGCATCTTTTTATCATTAGCATCTAGCCAAGCTAGCTGAAATCAGACCCCTGTTTTCCTAAATACTATGTCATACACAAAGAAACAATGTAAAACCTTTGCAATACTAAGATTAAGGATAATCAACCCTTAAATAACAGTCTGGTGGGGAGTAGGCTGCTAGTTGAAAATCTGAAATAAGTGAAAGCAAGTCTTTGTTCACAGACTGGCTGAAGTGTGGTTTCAGCACACAATAAAATTACAATATTTTACGAATAGCTGCCTGCCAAATGAATCACAGTAATAGTCTACATGGACACACTTGATCTGTCCCCATAGTGAGGTAATGTGACTTAGACAGAGCTTGCATGGAAAAAAAAAATATACTCTGTCTTTGGAAGCAATCTGCTTCAATGAAGAAACATGGATAGTACCAAGGAAGCTGAACAGACAACAAATCATTCTATTGCTTCTTCAATATAAAACTCAAAAGAGAGCAGAGAGTCTTAGAGCACCAGGGAAATAAATTCTGGTGATCTCCTGACTAAAACACAAGACAAATATTGTGGCAGCCCCCCCAAGAGCAAGTTCTGAAGCTTCTGGAGATATGGTATGAATTTTAGGATAAGAAGATGTGTACAGTAAAAACTGAAAGTCATCTTTTAAGCTGAAAACTCCTAACTAGCTGAAGTTTATTTCACTGCTTCTTTAAAAAAAAATTTCCCTAGTGAACAAGGAACATACTGTTTTACACTCCATGTGACAAATGAGGGGCCTTTAGAGGAATGGAGTGTGCAAGGGACTGGGTCCAGAAAATCCAACTGAAAATCCACGTGCTTAGCTGGGGAACAGATGGGTAAAAACTTGTCCATAGCCTTTGAAGACTTCCATGTATGCTTATTCTATGCACATAAATTGTCTTTTTTTTATTTCACTGGAGAACCTCTTATATAAACCTAAGTAAGTCTATGTGTGCAAGTAAAATGCCTTCTGCTGATCCTGCAGGGAGTGACTCCTTACAAGTATGTATTACTGCATTTAATCCTCTGTGTGTATGTGCATTGTTATGTGACAGTGTTGCGTCCCGGTAAGCATTCCAAAGCATTAACCCATTTCGGAGAATGCTTTATTACTGACCGAATGGTAGGTATGCAGAAACGTGGAGAACTGAGCTGCTGATCTACAGGTTAAAAGATTTAATAAACAGGAATCTTTCACAGTCAAATTGCAATAAATATTGTGGGTTTTCAGTAACAGCAGATTGACCCTACACTAGTGTGAAGCCTAACTGTAGTGTATTTTATCAGTATCATGAGCTATTATCAGCAGTATTTCTTGATGGAGTTGCACTGAAAAAGGTGAATAAACTTTAGTAGTTAGGCCGTTACATAAAATGTAAACATATGATTTAACAGATTGCTGGAACAGATTATGTATTAAAATGAAACTGAATTGTGTTACATCTTTAGAACATTGACTGAGGTTAACAAATGCTGTATGAAGAAAAAGAAATTCCCCAGAATTCCACTGTCAGCAGTTTGAAATGCATTCATCACTAATTGTATGCGACGAGCATACAAACAACTAACCCCAGTTGGAAGAGACCTAGAAGATGGGTTCTTGATTGTGTTGGCAGGTATTTAACATTGTTTTTAAACTGAATTCTGATCCCATCTCCCTGGTTTTGCCATGCTATTACAAAAGGAAAGGCAATTATTATATCAAACTTACAGAGCATTTGTCATCCTCTAGATGTTAAAGAATTTTAGCAAGTGATGTGTTGTTTTATGACTTCAGGATGAAAAATACATGAACTTTGAAAGAAATAAACTTAAAAGTACCTTCTAGCTTTTTGATTCCAAAGGACTTAAAGCAAGGAAACAACAACAACAAAAGATATCAGGTGCTGTTTTGTCATTTAGTCATGTCTAGTGCCAATAGACATTACCATTCCTTCAGCCTTTCTGTCCATATTCCTAGCTGTGCTAAACATTAATTAAGCCAAACATGCTGGCTGTATTTAGAAACTCTGCAGGAATAATTCAGGCCTTAATAGAACTACTTAATCATACCTTCATTCTTGAAACTAGTCTGTCTGCTGGACATGGCATTGGTAACTAGACTTGGCTTTTCCTTTTTGCTCTTTTTCTTTATATATAAATAGTGTTGGGTTGTTTTTTGAGTAGTGATACTTTATGGATAGGGGTTGAAAAGTAAAAGTCCTTTTAAATGTCAAGCAGAAAAATTTAATTCAAGGAACTGAATTTGCAAACTTATAGTGCTGGAATGGAGGGGTTGTTTGGGTTTGGTGTGCTTTTTTCTGTTGTTGTAAGTATTAAAATCTCCATAATATTTGATTTGGTTTGGTTTTCTATTTCACAGGTAGTGTTTTATTGAGAAAACTTAAGAGGTCCAATAGCTTACAAAAGTATAATGCCCAACTGCATTTAGAATTGCTTGTATCTGTACAACAAGTGGGAAACTCAAAGGGGCTAGTTTTTAAATTAACTACCTGAGCCATGTGATCTAGCAAAGCTTCCAAAGAATGAAAAGTATGTTTAATCTGGTAATGACTTGTTTGATCTCTTACTATCAAAGCAACATAATCGGTGTTGATTTCTCAAGAGTTTCTCTCTCAAATCCACTTACCTTTATTCTCAATAACCTGGAAAAATTTTCCCTTACACTTTTAAAGCAAAAACTTAAGGCTGAGATTTTTTCAGAGTCCAGTGAAGCCCAGGTGCCCAATGCCTACTGAATTCTAGTGGAAACAAAAGAGACTTTCATAAGAGGCTCAGCCCAACCTGTTGGTTTCTAGCGGTTTCATTTAAAGACACATTTGACTTTACTATGGCTGTAACTGTCAGAACAGAAAGTTCCGATTAATTAAAATCAGTCTCAACAATCTAGTTATTCTTGGTGTTGCATCTTCCTGCCACCTTGATGTTCCTCTTCTCCCCTGCCCCGCCATCTGCTGCAACCTCTGGAAAAGAGTCAGAAGGACATATGCAAAGGACTGGCACCTCCAGCCTATGGCCCATCTACATGCAAGTGAGAATAACTGAGCTCTTCTCAAGCTATAGTGAACTTGGGAGGGAGCAATTGTACAGGCACACGCTTCTTCTCGTGCTGTACCATATTTCTATCTAGGCCTGCTGAGGTTTGGGGTTTTTTCATTTGGGGTGGGGTTTTTTTTGCGATATGAGAAACTTGCAGTCAGCACTCAGCCTGACAGTCAGGTGGTGAGTTCTCATTGGTACTGCAGTGTGTCCTGCAGAGAATGGATAACCATGGTTAGTCAGTGTTTCAACACCTCACTCATGTCAGTAATTCACTGAAGAATTGGGGAGGGAGGGAAGGTTTCCTTTGTACTCTTTATCCAGCCTCCGCTTCAGAACTTAATGTGTATTGTAACTGCTAGTGGCTGTGGCGTTGATGCCTTCTACATCATCACTTAGTCTACCAGTGAGGGGTTCTCAGTTATTCTATGGTGGAATTTTTTGGGGGTTGTTTTTTGTTTGTTTTTTTTTTTTTTTCCTCTTAGTGCTGCTGGCTTGCTCTCAGTTTTATTTATGGCCTATAATTAGCTGCATATTTTCAGTAGCTTTATGTGGACCTATAGTTAGCTTGGACTCTTAGCATCATAATTCAAAGCATTCCATCCTTTGCTTTCCTACTAGTTTCTCCCAATCTATGGTGGAATTTTTTGGGGGTTGTTTTTTGTTTGTTTTTTTTTTTTTTCCTCTTAGTGCTGCTGGCTTGCTCTCAGTTTTATTTATGGCCTATAATTAGCTGCATATTTTCAGTAGCTTTATGTGGACCTATAGTTAGCTTGGACTCTTAGCTTCATAATTCAAAGCATTCCATCCTTTGCTTTCCTACTAGTTTCTCCCAAATGAGTTCATAAATATATGTCATTTGATAATTATATATAATATGTATTATGTAAAGCTGGCAATATAGTCACTCACAGTTTCTTCTAGATTCTTCATTGAAAATAGATTTATTCTTTGTAGTTTTGGGGTTGTAGTTTGGAGGTTTTGAGTTGTTTTTTTTGTTTGGATTTTTTATTTTAATTATCCTGCTAATCTGTTGTCAAATCCAGATGATGCTGGCACATGTGACAACCTCTGAATGTCAGTGCAGCTATTTCTGTGTTCTTATTTTACTTCCTTTCAGTTCAACATCAATAAGAGCTTGTCATTTTCTCACTTACGAACAAAAGAATGTAAAAACTTTTAAACTCCTTCCTGTAATAGGTCCTGCTAAGGTCTGAAATATGATTTGTTGCCATCATAATAGTAGGTGTTTGGTTTTATTATTTAGGGAAATGAAAGGGCGGTATTCCACACCACTTCAACCTTCTCCCACACTCACACTCTTAGTTTCCATTTCATATGCCAGTAAAGGCCAACATGAATCTGAAACATGGTTTGTTGTCAAATAATAATTAAAAAGTCTCCAAAAGTTCCCATTCTTTCCTGTCTACGCTAGCATACAGCCCCATTTTAGTTCCTTGTACACCCTCCTTACATGCAACTGTTAAAACATTTGTCCAGAAGATTTTGCTGTCTTCATTCTGGAAAAGTAGCACACAAACTCCAGCTCTGTAGAAATACTGGTAATGCTACAGGTTTTTCTTCATAAAAATAATATAGCAAGAGATCCCTTAGAATAGCACATTCCTGGTGGAAATAAGGTGATCAAGCAATCATTTTTTCACATAGCAATTTGTGAATAGTAATTACAGCTAGACTGCAGCAACCAACATTAGGATGTGGCCCTAGACAGAGTTGTCTTCTCTTCTACAACAGATCCTTCAGTGGCTCAGAAAATATAACAAGGTGCGGTGAGAGCAATGATTTCCCTAGCTTTTTGACTGCATGAGAGAAACTTGCATTTCACTTCTTTCTTGCACACAGTGACCTCAATGATGAGGCGAGAGGATGAGAATGTCTTCGTTTTCCACGTCCTTCATCAGTACTGCCTCACCATGCAGTAACCTCTGTCTTCCTTTGCATCTGTTCTCAATCGATAGGCTCACTACCATTTGAAATAAAGTTCAATAATCATTGATGTAGACAGTGAGCATAATACCTCTGTATCTTCAGATCTGTAACTTGGTCCTCGTCACAAGTAACTTCCTACATGGTAAATGGTGCCCAGTTCTGTGTGGAGCACTTGTCTTCAACCCATCGCTTGGGGCAACAGTTTTGAATGGTAAAGCTTCCTATATCAAAAGAAATTAAGTGAATGTGTGTGAATGTTTGTGTGTGGCTATCACTTGCTTGTTTACTGTCCTGCAAACACATACGTAGGCTATATTACATCAGCTTTTATTTTTAAACATATTACATAAAATTCTCAATTAACAATGGTCATGAGCTGCAGGGCTCCAATCTATAAATAAGATTGACACACAGCATAGCTGAAGAGTTGCTTAGATTTTGTTTGGGCCCATCTCAAATAAGTCCATACTAATAGCAGTTTTCTGCCTTTTTTTCTGTTGCCGGTCCGCCAAAGCATTTACAATACTTGCTTACCTGGGGGCTTGGGAGGGAAGCAGTCTCTCCACAGCCAAACCGCTGTGTTAGCCTTTAATCAGTTGTTGGGAGGAGCCAAAGTTAAAACTTTCACTTTTTTCCTAGACTTCCTGGTTTTTCTTCATTCTTTGTTTCTTGTTTATAATCCCAAACCTTTGCTCTTGCACCCACTGAGCACCAAAGGTACATGGGGCTTTGTAGGCCCATGCAATAAGCACTATTTATCTTTTCAACTTAGGAGCTAAAAAGAACAGCAAAGGCTAATCAGGACCTGTTGAACTAGACCGCTTTTATCAAAATGTTTCTAGTCTATTAGTAGTGGAGAAAGTCTAAAACATATAAATTGATCGATAGATTTAAAAGCCTGATGGATTTTCTTTCTTTGAAGCTTTTTCCAAAACTGCCTTTCCCAAAAGCACAGGATAACTTCAGAAACTTCAGATGTGCTCCCTTCAAGCTTGCTAGCAGCAGAGCTAGTGCTTGTGCTGTTTCTATCTTCTTTCTATTTTGGACATGCTAGAAGGAGACTGAGAGCCTAAAGAAGTGGCATCTCAGTAGAATTGTCAGCAAAGTCCTGTGCTCCTACAGGGCTCTTCCACTACCTCTGAAACTGCCTCTCTGTGAGCATGACACCATTTTAGCTCCAGCTGTCTCTTAGTAGTATGACAGGCATGACCTTCCTATTGACAGAAACTCAGGCTTAATATAGGAAAGGACATATTCCATAAAACAAAGATGATAGTCATAAACCTGTGTAGATGGGGAGGGGGACAAGTTTAAAAGTAAAGGGAATAAAATGTCTTCTTCACTGGAAGGTATTTTCAGTTTTACCAGGAATTGCCTCTCTTCCTAATCATTAACCAGAGTATCCACAACCAAAATCCATTGCCTACACTGTCCTCTCTCTCCCCTAATTCCAGTTACAACCAAAAGCAATGAGTAGCCACTACTAGCTGCAATCCTACAGAGCCATGCTTTTTCAGTTACGCTGTCTTCGGTTCTGGTACTGGCCTCAGGATCTTTGCACTATGTTCCAGCATATCATGTAGACAAGTCCTCAGATCATCACACTGCCTCATCTTAAATAGGAGGCTTTCCTTGATTTAGGACCATTGATTGCTTTGTCCTGAATCTCTCTTTCATAGAGCGGTCCCTTTTCCTAACTCAAAAGTTTGAAATGTTGTTAAAAGTATATTCCTGCAGAGAAGGGCAAGGTAAGGTAACATACAATAGCATTAAATCTAGTAGTCTCCATAAACTTTGTACGAACATATGCAGTTTGCTGTGGCTGCTTTTTAATTCAGCTGATTAAAGAGCCTGCAAATAAGTAACGCTTAAACTGTGTACATATATGGGTCTTGACTTTTAAGGATGGAAGAGAGCCTAGAAAATTCTTAATCTATACAAGCTTTTTAACTAGGCTTCACAAACTACTTTCCCTTTGGCCTCAGGCCTGGTGTAACCATATTATGATCTCTTGGCATGAAACTGTGTCTCTGATGTTTTAATTCTTCTGTGAATGACTAACACTTCACCAGAAACTTTATTTAAGCACAGAAGAATGGATGACCTTCAAACAAATAATTTTTCAATACCTGAGAACCTGGCTGGGAACTGTCCTGGAAGCGTGCTGAGCTGGGCATTGTACCACAAGCATTGTTGCTTCCTTTTATCTTGCACCTTATGTTGTACTTAGGCCCTCTCTGATCAGTGTCACCGCAGTGAAGTATCTTTAGCTTATTCTTTGCGAGAACAAAGAGCTTCACAACCTGGTTGCAAACCAGATTACTTGCAGCCTTTCAAAGTAGTTTGCCAGGTGGTAGTTTTCTTGCCAAAAAGGAGGCGAAGCTCAGCTCCTGGGTTCCTGTTGACTTCCAGACTCACGAGCAACCGGATGATGCTGAATGTCCTCCCAGTTCTCAGTAAAGCATAAAGATACTTCCTTGGTAACCAAACGTTCATTATCTGCCCTTTAGCTGCTCATTGGTAAAAGAGGTAAATGGCTGCAGTGCTTGAGGGGAATGGCAAAAAGAAAAATAAACATTTCTGTGTTCATCCGAGTTGTTTCCTTGCTCACAAAAGCCGAAGTTTCAAATACGCTGTTAGCATGATCTTTTGATGCTGATGTTGCATCTTTCCACGTAGGAGTGAACTAGGCTTTACATTCCTGTGGGGAAGTACGTGTCTGGTCTACAAAGGGATGCAAAAGGTATCAGCAGTAACACCTACGCAATTCAGAAATCCCATTTCCTCCAAACCATCAATAACCTTGCATGCTAGCAGCTTTCTCCGTCAAAAAAATTAACTTTTATAGGGACAGCTACTGATTGTCATTGCTCAAACCAAAGAGATGCTGGATGAAAGGAGTGAGATCTGGCAACCTCCTGTTCTTGAGTATCTTCTGAAGCCCCAGATTCCAGTGTGATGCTCTTGCTGCTGCTGAGCATCACAACTCTATGTTGACTTCACGATATGCGATGAATTACTCTGTTCCCTTCCTTCAATGCTAATTAGCCTAACGTAGATGCAGTGCTGCTGAGTGAAGCAGCTCCAGGCATAGGCTCTGTGGAGGTGACTTTGTCCTCAGAAAATAGACCAGATTCAGATTTTTAAACACACTGCGTAGATGAGTTAAGGCCACTGTGTTCCTAATTAAGTTGATGAATATGGGCCAGTGCTAGTCATCTCTGTGAGAGACGGTTCTAACCGCTTTGGGATCTTACTGAAACTCAGTAGTCAAAAAACAGGGAACACTTAAAATTCTGGGATCCTTCAACACTGGGCTTCCTTGTTGTGAAATGCAAAGGTATTGCAAAAGGTGTACGTGATAATAAGTACATTAACTATCAAATGCATACCCTGAAGCATGACGTTCTTTCCAATAAAACAGGTGGTAACAAAACCAGACTGCACTGGATAGGGAGTGTTCAACAGCCCAAACTGGATTTTGGCAGGAAGAACACCACAAACAGTAACACGCCTCCTCTTGCAAAAAAAAAAAAAAAAAAAAGAAAAACCAAACCAAAAAAAACACCTCAGAAAAAGGCATTAAGTTGTTAATGACCATGTATAATCGGAACTTTGATCTTGATTCCAACAGAAGGCACCTCAAGCCATTAGTTGATATCTCAAAAAGCAGGCACGGGCATTGGTTTAATAATGGCACAGACTAAGCTTCATGATGCTGTCTGCTGGTGGTTCTCCCATTTTGCTTAGCCTATGACTACCTACTTAATCTACAAAATCTAAGAGGCTGTTTGGTTTTTATTGATAGCCAAAGACACTTATGGTTTATAAAAGCATTCTACAAAACCAATGATAAACCTCTGTTCTTCAAGAAATGATGTTCCATGGTAGTAAGAGGCAGTATGGTTAGTGTGAATACTTGTTCTTACCCCAGTTTGATACTGTCTTTATTAAATACTGCCTCTCAAACTTGGGTCTCAGAATTCCTATTGTGAGTATAAAATCAGCAAATGATAAACAGAAGGCCATTGTTTTTAGTGAGTATTTAGCATTTGATAAATAAGCTTGGAAGTACTTGTGTGTAGCTCGCAGAAGTCATATCTAAAAACCGAGACCATATGTAAGAAGCTGCCGAATATGAAACCAAATAAATCTAAATACTTACTGGCATAAACATACAACTGCTGCCTGCCACCAGTGGTGAGGAGGGTGGAGGTGGGAACAAGGGTCCCTTGAAAAAAATTTTCTCAGTCTCCAGGGGAAAAAATCAAAACAACTTGTGCATAAGCTAGGATTTCACTGAGGAGAACAATTCTGGTGAACAACACAGAATGGTAGAGCAGAGGGATGGAGAGAAAGGGCAGAGAGGTCCATGGCCTTCTCAACAACAGAGATCATGATCTAGAAAGAGCATGGACAGACAACCCCTGGCATGTGAGCTACTAACAATACAAGAGCTGACAGGGTGGGTTTGAGTGTGTGCACAGCATTTGTAACAATCCAGTCCTTTTAACTTTACTGCCTTTGAGCAGTGACCTACTGGATGCCCAGCAGTGCAGACCACTGGATCCCCACGTATCCAGAGGAAGATGAGTTTAGAACTAGAGCAACTTCATACTGACCAGCACAGTAAGACAGATCAGTTGCACAGCAGCATGCTATAAATGTGCTGTGCAGCATGCGGGTAGTACATCCTAACAGATTTCCAGTGGGCAGATGACTCGCATGTGCGCAGTGTACCCATCAGGCTTACTGCAACCTGTACCTGAGAGGCTCAGTCACGGAGGACACAGTTCAGCTGGACTGAAGCACACAACCTAGTTCAGGTGCCTCTAACCAGAAGTGTTGGTGAAGGCCAAAAAGGGAATGAATGTGAAGTGACATGCACTTCTTTTCAAATAAAGCTTAGGCGAGAAGAGGGAAGAATAATGGAAATCGAAGGAACACTTTGGTTTTATAAATATGAATAGCTGGCACCAGCTAAGCCATACCTGTAGCAAGCACAGAGCTCATGGGAACTGCTGAAGAAAAATGCAGGTATTACCATTTTCAAAGATCGTGATGCTGTTTGAGTTAAGGAAAGTTGAGTGGCTCAAACTGCATCTGAAGAGTGAAAGTTTAAATGCTATCATAGCAATACTTAAGATCTTGTTCCAGATCATATAATCACATAACTTAACCAAGTACCTCTGGCAATCCAAAACACTAAGTTGCATAGAAAAGTCATTCAACTTTTTTATTATTACTATTATTTCATGCACACCAAATACATTCCACTTTCTACAGTCAAATATGCTGTGGGGTTGTTTTGTTGGGGTTTGTTTGTTGGTGTTTTTTTTTTTTTTTGGGGGGGGGGGGTTGTTTGTTTATTTTGGTGTTTAGGGTTTTTTTTTAAGTATTTCCTAAGAAAATGTAAGATCAAGCTCTAGGGGCTCTAATCTCCTGTAGTTTTCACCATTCTAAAACTAAGGGAAATTCCAAGTGCTTTTATGAGTTAATTGTCTTCATCCTTCTTTGTTTTGGTGATAGGGCCTGTCCTACTGATTTTTACAAGATAATTGCTATGTTCCTGCTAATAGTTCCCTTTACGGGGGTAAAATGCAGCATGTCCTTCCTCTCCTTACCTATGGGATACACCTTGAGTGATTAATTGCAGGTCTGTTTCAGCCATTGCTCCCTTTGCTTCTAAAGCAAATCTGTAATGATTTTGCCAAAGTTTGCTTTCAAATAAGCAAGTTAATTAATAGGTCTGTTTTGGGGTAAGGGGGAGTGGGGGTGATATTTTTTTGGTTACATGTTGCATGTCAAATTGTAAATGTTCCAAATCTGACCATCATGAAAACAAAGTAATTCTCTTGTTATATCATATTGGGAAAAAAAAAAAATTAACAAAAAAAAAAAGGTCAAACTGTTCTCTGGCTATGCTTCAGACAACTAAAAAATGGTTTCCAGGGCTGCAGTTTTAGGGTATGTGGGTTTTTGTTAAACAACTTCTAGAAAACTCCTGTCAGCTGGCAAATGCAAGGTGAATCATCAGGGCAATTGAATGACAACAAGGAAGGGAGAGATTCAACAGAAGTGAATTGAGGCATTGAAATTACTAAGATTACAGTAAAAGTCAAGTACTAGACCTTAAGTAACTGTTTTGATTTTGTTGTAAAGGTTCCTTGCACTGCTGTTGTTATAGTTCTTAAGCATTTTGAAATATATTTACATCTAAAGTCTGTTTTGTGTGGTATTTCAGAAAAAGGGTTGTATTCAGGGGAGATCTGAAAAAGTATAAAATCAGGCTACTGCTGCTGTTTCTTATGCAAAAGGCACCTCAGGCATTTCTTTGCTATAATCCACCCTCATTACTTACTGATGTTCTCCTTAATTATTTTGGCCATTTTAGGTGTATCATGAATGGAAGATGTGCCTTTTTCTATTTCCCCTGTGCTCACATGTCTTTTGTTTCTTTCTTATCAGCAAATATCTATTCATTGATCCTATCTCATTTGGTTACATTTATCTGCATTAAAATGTGTGTCACTCAATTCCTCAGGGGTTGTACATAAATTAAAGTCTCCTGCATCTAGCAATTTTATTCTTCCTGGTTATTGTGTCACCTAAAAATAAAATTATTTTTAATTTATAACAGATACTTGAATTTCTATCCCTTAACTATTTCTTAGTTCAATCAGTCAATTTTTGCAATTAGATTGTGTTGAAGTCCCGTGAGTTTGACAGAATAATTGCGATCAGAACATTCTTCTCCTTCCAAACTTGAGGGACCTAGAGATTTCTTTTTAGTGCAAGAAAAAAAGTTTCTGACCCTTTTCTAAAAAGAGCTTTGAGAGTTATTTAGATGGAAAACTCACAGGTTTACAAGCCTAAGCTGTATCAGTCTTACCCTGTAATAAAGTCCAGCACCTAGAAGGAAGTCGTATTTTAATGTGCATTTCTGGTGAGCTACTTGTTATTGTTTTCTGTCCTAGGAGTCTACTTGAGAGAAAATCTTTGAGCAGTCCTGCTAACTGCTCTGTAATCATAATGATTTTTTACTTCTCAGAGTACTAATATATTCTGTATATAGGTATGTTCATGTTAATTTTTCACACAATTTAAAAATCTTACCATACATAATATTTCTTGTAATAACATAAGATGTTCACAGCAAAACGTTAAATTATACAGAGAATGTATTAGTACAAAAATGAAAAGTAAATTTGATTATCAAAATTAGGTCTTGATAATTAATGCTGTTCTGTAATCTTTCCCTATAGATATGTAATAAACCTTCCCAAAACAGTTGTAGCATTTTATCCATCTAGGAGAACCAAATGCAACTATTATTTGACTCTATAATCATATGATTAAACAACTCCAAGCCCACTAGCACTACTAGAAAGACTTGGATAGGCAGCCTTCCCGGATGGAGGAACATCCCTTCCTTCATGCCACTCTTTTGACTAACACAATCTATCCCCTTTTGCCAACCTCAGCTACTGTTCCTCCCAACTGCCACGCTGCCCAGTGGGTGCATCACTCTCCACCGACTGCAGCTATTTTGACAGGTGTAGAGGTGGGGGGGATTGTTAGTTCCTACTGTGAAGAAAGTGCTTCTTGGTGCTTGACTGGTATCAGCTTCTGGGCATAATGTGAATTTGATGGTGAAAACAAACTAGTTTAGGAACATCGGAACAGACTTTAAAATGTGGCACAGAACAGCCTGGCTTTATTTCCCAACCATGTCACTTTTCACGTAGGTATATAAGTCTATCCCAGCTGAGAAATTAAATATTTAGCACTGAAATATGGTTTTTCTAATGGGGAGAGTTCAATTTGTTACAGTTACCTGTACAAATAACTCTAATCTACAGATCAGTTGCCCTGGTTTGAATAATGTGCATGTTTAACACCAAAACATGTATAATCTTAGCTCGCAAAGTTGAAGCAACTTATTAAGACAAACAGATATTTGATATATATTAGGTATCGTAAATATGTACAACTGATAATTAAAGTTTATCATACTCATTCTGTTTAGTTAAATGTGCAGTTTTTCCAGCAGAAACACAAATAATATTTGTATGGTGTCTGAACAAACTACCTGTAATTGCTTCCTGTCAAAACTGACGTAAAAGCAACAGGAAACAAGTTAACTCTCTTACTTCTTTGATATTTGATGTTCTATTGTCTGATGCAAGAAGAAAAAAAAAAAAAAAAAAGAATTTACTACTACCATAATCTTATTTCTGTAGTACAGAAATTACTTCACAGTTACATAACCATGTCTTTTGCACACTTTGGTGTCTTTTGTTTGTAAGTCATCTCAAGGGAATCCACGAAGCTGCTACAGGCAGTTAGAGAGGCAGGAATTTTACGTAGTTTTCATGACAAGCATTTTCCCAAAAGCGCTGTGTTTCATGGTCAGTTCCTGGTAGCAGCCTCATTTGATAAACATCCCCCATGTGTTTTGGACCTCCTTGTCCATGAAATGTTACCCTAGTAGTCTTCCGTGGCACTGCTGTGGATAAGAGGCTTAGGGAATGCTTTACATATATTAGAGTAAAATCTCGTCTCTTTTCTCCTCCTGTGAAGACAGAGTCCAGTCATCTCCAGGATAGCCAGTAAGTATAATAGGACATTTCATTTCTTTCTGTTATGCTAGCTGAGCAGACAGTATGTTATCAGACAATAAAATCATGAAATATAATAAACTTGTACAGAATTGTTAAGAAAGTTGCAGTTGCAGAGCAAGAATTCAAGTTTCATCTCCCTAGGTAAGGTGTAAACTTGAAGGCAGAATTTGGTTACTTTGTTAAACCAGGAGTTACAGGAAGTCAATTAGCTTTTCCTGTCCCACAGACTGTTTATGGAACATCAGGAGTAGCAAAGAGAGAGAAGTATTCCTTCAGCTTGTCTACAGAAGCAATAAACCTGGAAATTTAGGATTATATTTTTAGATTAAAATTTGTTGTGGGCATAAAATACACTCCCAGGAGGCTGGTTCACAGGTGGGAACCGTGATATCAGATGAAATAATGACACATTGGACCATATGTTGTATTAATTCAGAACCGTTGCAAGTTTTGCAACTTCTTGACATAGCAGGGTTGGGTGTTAAAGCTCTAAACATGGTGCAGGCAGTATGAAAGCCTCTTGCACACTAATTGCACTCAGCAGCTTCATAAATAGCATGTAGCTGGGCCAGCAGCATGTATCATTTACTTTGTAAAACAACCGTTTGACTGGTAAAAACTTGCTGGTTAATCAGGAAAAAAAGAGTAGACACATACAGAATAAGTGAAGAATACAGAAGAATCGGGTATGTTAAGCAGTAATGAATGAGAGAAACGTGCTCTTAGTGTGATCATCATCAATCTTTAATGGCACATCATAACTGTTTTCCCACGATTCGTGTATACAGTGTTAATGGCATACACTCAGAAGCAGCTCAAAAAAACCAATTAAATTACATCATTTCCTCTTGAACTGTTCTTTAGAGTTGTTTTAGACATGAAACAGATGAATAGTAATGTGAGTGGTAGAGCAGAACATAACTTAGCTTTCTAAAAGGATACACCTAACTCCAGTATTTAAAAGGGTTATGGTAAATTCATTACACTTTTATCAGGCAATGAATGTTATATAGTGTGCTTAAAAATGTTTGGGGTTTTTTTTACATTAAGAAATGCGTCTTATAATTGAAAATGTAATTTGCCAGTGATCGATTATCAGTAACTAAAGGCAAGCAAGGGTTAGGGCTGCCACCTCAAGTTAGGTAAGAAATCTAGGGGTGGCAAGATCATGTTGTTCCCCAAAAACAATTTTTGGAGGGAAATGGTTTGGGGTGCAGAAAGGGTAGTCTTCCCAAACCCATTTTCACAAAATGCTGCAGTGTTTGATTCAGATAAGATCTGATCTTGGATAAACTGCAAGTAAACGGAGTTACGCAATTATATCAAATAAGACTGGCAGGTTTGGTATGCACGTAAAATATCAGGTTGCATGATAAACTGTGTGAATAAAGCATCAGCCTGGGTATTGAATGGCTTGACAAGAAAGGGTGTTTTGCATCACAGCAGGTTAAAACTTTAGGATTCTGGAGCACCATCAGCATAATCTGTTTACTGGTTAGGCAGGTGATAATTGCTCCTGGATAGGCCTAAGGGAAATGAACATTTTGACAGCATAAAGGGGCTCTCAGTGGCAAGGAGAGAGAAATTCTGAAGTTACCTGGAACTGAATGAATATTAAGAAATCATTCTCATCAGGGTGGAGTAAGGAGGAAGCCTTGAATCTTAATAACTCCCCAAGAAGGGTGTTAAGGTGTTGGTAGTAAAAAAAAAAAGAAAAAGGACAAAGGAAGGATTCCTGAACCTAGACTCCCTGTATCCCTCAGGATATAAGCTATGCATATGGACTGCATATTGGTTGGATAGAAGGGAAGTGGAAAAAACTTCTGGTCATGCGATAAGTAGATTTTGTATGGTTCCCTCTCATTTCTGTCCTCTGTCTGTAAATACTCTGTATGTAATTCAGTTATCTATTTTGGCTTTTGTATAAACAATCTTGCTACTTGTTCTTAAATAACCTGTATTTTAATGACTTCAAGATACCTAACTAATATCAAGGTATTCCACCCTTTACAGGCATGATAAACCTGAAACTGGGATGCTGGACCATTTTCATAGTGTGCCCTCCCCACTCCCTTCCAATATCACCCTCAGGTATCCAAAGGATAACCAAGTGCACCTCCATTAAGGTGCATGAACTACTGTAGAGATGGCAATTCAGAGCTGCGTGTCAAAGAAACATCTTTGGATTGGCAGCATTATCCAAAAAGCTCCTTGGTATATACATTAAGATATCGGTGCCTGTGCAACTAGTAATACTTAATGTTTCCTCCCACTGAATTTTGGCAGCTTTCTGCTCAGTGTGTCAGCTGCTATGAATGGTATTCCACAACGTATAGGAACATAGGTTGTATTTTAGGGAGAGGATACATTGACTTAGGCATTGAAACATTCACCACATATATTCTTTTTGAGAATCTAGTCCTAGATGATATAGAGGCTTTCAAAAGTGTTGTTACCTTGCTTAGATTGTGCCCACGTAAATCTTTTTACAGATTTACTTCTATATGATGAATATACAGGCTCCTAACCAAAACTGCTAACTAATATTGTAGCAATTCTACCTAGAATACCAAAGGTATGGATTAATCAACAATACCCTCTTTCAAAGTTATATGTTTTGGCATCTTTCAGGGGATTCAGGAGCAAAGTCATAATCAAAGGGGACTTTAGGGTTTCTTTCTTTTCCTGAACTGGAACTGTACAAACTCGAATCCTAATTAAAATTGCTCTCGATAAATTCTAAAGAGTGTCTCTCCTGGTAAAATATCTCCTTAAGGTTTTGAGTACTACTTAGTCTTTCACTGTATCAAACTTGTTCTTTTAAGGTCACTGCACTTGTTCAGTCAACAAAACTTCCCCATGACTTTTTCCCTAATCACTTTTCCTGCCTCTTTCTCAGTTCCTTTTTCTTTTCATCTCATATTTTCATTTTTAAAATCTATTCCTATTCATCCAATTTACACCCTTATGCGTATTCCAGAATATCCATTGCCTTTATGATTTCTTACTTGATCCAACAGACTTCTCTTTTTTTAGTATTTCTGATTGTCATTATCCCTCCCCCCCCCCCCCCCCCCCAGCCAATCATTTGATCTAGTCCCTTCACTATTCTCTCTCACTCATTCTATTAAGCTTCCAATTAGACACTAATGTGTCATTCCAGGTGCAGCTATGTTAAAGAAGTACTGATCATTACATTACTTTAAAGCAATAGGTATGAGTTTTAATCCTTTCTTCTAAAGAAAATCAGGCTTTATTGGTAAGGAGACAGAGTGGAATTGACTGTCAGAAATTCTGTATTGTATTTCCAGTTGTGCATCTGTCCCGGTATGTAACTTACTGGGATTCTCTTGTGCTTTTAATTTCAACCTCCAAGCCCAGGTATTACAATGCTTGTCTTAATTCTTGCTAGCATACTTTAATTATTTGCATTCATTTACAAGTCTTGTTCCTCAGACTAGTAGAAATGACAATGCTAATTCAGTATGTCTAACTTTGAAGCACTAAATGCACTTTTAGCTCCATACAGGAAATCTACTAAAAATCAAAGATAGTAAATTTTTTGAGATTTGAAGGTTAGATGTATTAAATGGCTTCTCGATTTTGCCTCTCCTTTCTCATCACTGGTTTTAAGTCACTTTTACAGTTTCTTCATAGGGCTGCAGTAGCATCAGAAATGACAATGTGCTGGTCTTTTTTTATGTCATCATTTATAATGCCGTTAATATTAAATTCAAATGTCAAGTTAATGTTCATTGTCCAAAACAAGATCATCTAGATACCATTGGAAGAAAGCTCTAGAAAATATTTTCCTTCGTGTTCCTGTTAGTTCAAGGCTCAGTTTTCCACTAGATTTAGGGTGAAAAGAGGTTTTATGGAGGTTAAAGGGTCTTTAAGGTTTTATGGAGGTTAAAGGGTCTGTCTGCCCAAAGCTGATTTTAAGGGGAAGATTTCAATCGCTGTATCTTCCTCTTCTTGTCTGGGGAGAAGTGGCCTATATGGAAACTCTGTAATACTTCAGGGTTACTGTCTGCCAGTATAGGATATCTATGAGGACAGTATTGCAACGGCACCCTTTGCTATGTCGCACAATAAATGACACATGTAGGGAACTTCCTGCATTTAAGCTGCAATAGGATGCCACAGATTTGCAGATAAAAGCCAATCATGGGGAAAAGAGCTTGTGCTGTTGCACATATCTTCAATAACTGCACAGGAGAAGGACCTCTGAAGTCTTTCACTGAGAATGGGACCAATATACCGAAGTGGTTCATTCTCTCAAACAAGGTTCTATCTAGGAGCAGACGAGTCTCCTGAAAAGCATAAAAGTGTCATTGGCCTGATTGTCTCATACTGGTAGATCTTCCAGGGGCCCTCCATGTATGTAATGCATGGATATTAAGAGTGTTAAAAAGTTTCCCATTGCTGAGGTAATTCTCTATTGTTAAAGCAACTTCTCAAACTTTTTCCCAGAGATACAACAGTGAGAGAAATTTAGGAGCAGGAATCTTAATCTAGTCAGGGCCTGAACACTGGGAAGAAGGACGTATGAATGACAAATAGCTAGAACTGCTTTCCAAGAGCTTCAGGGACTTTATTGTACAGTATGAAAATTGGCAAAGCGGAAGATAAAAAGAATTTCTCATAACCTGTGTCACTTCAAAAAATTGGTTAAATGTGTCAAATGAGCTACTTTCATGTTCTCAGACGCTTCCTTTGAGGCAGTCTTCCAGCTCAGTAATACCTTCTGAATTTTCCCTAAAATACTGCTTCAGTGTACCTGCCATCCACCTTCATGAAGGGGCAGGTGGGAACAGAAAGCTTTTTGACACCACCAATTCCTTCAGGCACCTGATTCAAGTACCACTTGTCTGTTGCAGATTAGTTTCCATTTTGCCTCCCTTTGGGTTAAAACTTCTATTTTGTTCTATTAAAGCAGTGAACATATAATCATGTGCATATTTCACTCTTTAATTTTGTCTGAAACTGATTCTGACCCTTGGGTTTTAAATACCCTGAGACAATCTTGAACTACATTCAAAAACCTTCTGTGAAGCAAGCCCATGCTGCACATCTTAATTGTATTTTTCAAATTGAGGATTCCCACAGTCCAGTCTTCAGATATATTTGAACTGCATCCTGAAATAGAAGCTTGTAGTTAACACCCACCCCCTCATCCCCCCAAAAAGTCTTTCTATAGAGCAGTATCTCTAGTTCATAAGAACCCAATTTTGGTTCAAACATGGAGTAGCTAGTAGATCATTACTCCTTCAGTTCTCTCAGGAAATAAGTGAGGGCAAGGCAGTGTATCCGGTTCAGAGCATTAATTGTTCACTTTGTGCCTTTCTTCTATTACGATTTTCAAATGTGTACCCATCATTATAATCAAATTGGGCTCACAAGAGCAATTACATTAGCAGAATTTCAAAACTCGTGGCTTTTTATGACTGTATCTGTCTTCTCTTGGCCAAGAAGAATTATTATTATAATTCTATCTGTATAAAGGATGCTTACCATCTCCTCAATAATTTGTTCATTATTATTATCTCTATCGGTATGCATTCACATACTCTTCTCCAATTTCTTATCACTGGTTGCTAGCTCTGGAGGAAAACAGCAAGAGGCAGAACTAACAGGAGAGTTAGATTAGCCCACTTTCACACACCACTTTCAGTAAATCTGCACCTGAATAAAAGTTTTCAGTAGCCAGAAGGGAGAACAGAAGCTCAAGAGAGGCAAATCTGTGACTGACTCCTCAGATGAAGGTCATTGCAGGTGTTCCCTGCAATGCTATTCAATCTGTATCTCTCTGGCATAATTATTGGCTTAACCTTAGACCTTCATCTCTCGCACAAAAGAAGAGAGCACCTTGGCTTTGCAGAGATGGGGTGTCTACAGTGAAGCACCACTCTTGTTACTGCAAGAAGAAACCTCATGCTGATAGTGGAATTAAGCTAATCTACAAATACAACATCCAGCATCTTCTCTTTAACAGAGAAAGGCAGATCACTCCTGGAATTAAAAACACAGCTTTACTGCCTGAAAGGGTTTTTGGTTTTCCTGTATGTCATTCTGTGTCCAAAAATTCAACCTGAAAAACTCAGACCTTTAACAGCCTCTCCTTGTTTGAGATAGAACAGAACCAATTTTCCTTGCAGTCATTTTACTCTTCAGTTGAGTCTTTTCTAACTGAACGCACTCTCTGAAATTAACAGCTTATTTTTTCAGACACTGTCTGCTTCTAGCAGATAAGGTCTGATGTTTATAGTTAATTCCAAAGAATGGTATGCAGAGGCTCTTGCTTATACTTACTGCCATAACAACCAATGTCAGCTAACTTTATGTGCCACGTTGGAGGGTCAGAAGCAGAAAAGTGTAGCGGGGTCGCACCTGTGGGGAGGAGCAGACAGGACAGGTGACCCAAAACTGACCAATGGGGTATTCCATCCCATCTGCCACATGCTCAGTATAACAGCTGAAGGATCAAAGCCTCTTTCTTGAATGGCCGACGTCCAAAGAGGACTCTGTTCATCTGCCTTTCATCTGAATCTGTGCATTCCTAAATCCAGTTCCTGTTTATCGCTGAGTCCAGTCTGGGACTTTCCCAGTGCCTGCCAACAATGTGATCATTATCCTGGGACCCCGATAGTGGTTTTGTATACATTTTGTTATTTTCTTATTAGTATTATTACCTTTTCTTTTTATGGTTAATAGTCTTAGTTTCATATTTCACCAAAGTAGTTTTAGTTTCTTTTCAATCCATAAGTGTCTCTCCCTTATTCTCTCTCCCCTCTCTTCTAGGAGGGGGGAGAGGTTAAGAGAGACCATCTGTCATTGATTTATTGGCCATCCCCGCCTAAACCATGACACAGCCTGTTGTGAGAACCATAACAAAAGCAAATTTTGTGCTTCATTTTTCAATGTTAAATAAATATATTTACTATTTTTTCTATTTATTCTTGAAGTGCTAGGTAAGCTATTATTAACCCAAATCACTACATTTGACAACATTAAATTATTGTCCCCCATAAGTAAATGGAAACCATCCCAACGAATTCACAGGACACTGAAACAGGACAAAAAGCAGTAATTATTATTACAGTGTACGCTTGTATACTTTGGGGAATGTTGTAGGCAGTGTTCTTGTGTTTCTTAAAGTAATTATAAATATTTAAAAGGTATTTTGGAGGGGCTTTTTAACATTGCAATTTTAAATTTGCAAAGTCTCTTTGGTGTGTAGCTTAGAGCTGAATGTACAAATAAATGTTCTAAGTATGGAAATAGAAGAAAATACCATTATTAGTTTTAGTTAATGCACAACCATTGAGAAGAATCCTAAAACAAACCAGTTACTCTCACAACAGATATCCCACTCTGGAAACAGCACGGTAATTTATGCTTGACAATACAAAGTTAAAATGCATGTATTTTTCAGATTTGTACCAGATAAACTGAGATGCTATAATTCATCTTCAGGTTATTGACCTTTAATCTATCTCATAAAACCCCAACCTTCTAATAAAAAAATCTGATCATATGAGAAGTGTCCATCAATGGAGACAGAGTCTATTAAGAAGCTGAATGCTGTGTACCTAATTAGGTTTGGCTGAGCTAACTGCTCTCTGAACACGTCTTCCTGTGCTTTGGCTAGAAAGCCATCCTCGGGGCACAGCTAGTTTTCTATTCCTGCTGTGCTGCCACAATCTAGTAAACTTCCACCTCTGAACTCGTTAAAATATTTTATTTCCTTAATTACAAGATGCTTGCTCCTTTCTTCTGCAAGACCACTTACCCTGATTCCATCTCTGCATGAAATGTTTTTAGATTTGAGCATATCTAAGCACTAGTGAAACAGAATCAGAATTCATTTTGATTGTGACTAAGTGGAGTGATCTGATCCCTGGAAAAGGAGCTGTGCTTGTTTGAGCTAAAGCTAATGAGATATTCTTGTAAGTCTTCAGGCATTGCTGGAGTAGTGATAACTTAGATATGGAAAAGGTGTTTGTCCACATTAATAGTTTTTCCTGTCAGAATTATTATAAACTGCCTTGAGGACATAAAGCATAGAATTACAGTAGCTAGACACAGTTCTTTTTTTTTGCCCAAATTTGAGGGAGTATCAGGCTTTGGTTTTTAGCTAACTTCATAACATCATGCACTGTAGCTAGAAAAGTGGCACTGGGCTTTGATTCATGGTGTTAGCAGAGTCTTTGGGTATCATAGTCTAAGTATTTTGGTCTTCTGTAAATGGTCATGACTTCACTTTTTATGCTGCATAACTTGATTCAAAACACATTTTAAAGATTCCCATAAGAACTTGCAAAGGTCACACTAAAATGGCGTAGTCAGTCAAATGTGAAGCAGCTTCAAATATTCTGCATTCCAACGTTGTCTACTGTCATGGCACAGAAATTCTATGAAAACAGTATCAATGGTTTCTGTTTAGTGTGCTGCACTGCTAGTTCAAGCACAAAAACTGAGTAGCTGAAAACTAAATAGTCACCTAATATTTTTAATCTTAAAAATTAGGAGGGAAAGACAACCAAAAGAACTGGCTAAACAATGTATTTAGCCTTGCAAAGAGGAATGAACAGAACGCTGCTATTCCTTTTGGCACATTCTTATGGACTCTCAGAGAACCTATTGCTCTGTGTATCTTGGGGGGGGGGAAGAGGAAAAAAAGGTATTGCATTTGAGTTTCTAAGTAGTGTTTTATTTGTAAAACAAAGTGCCTTTTCTGATCAAATTCCAGGTCTACAGCACTGGATCTGAAATTAATTGTGATCCAAATACAATCTGTCATAAATTTATATGGTGCCAGTCAGCCTAAATGTAGGTTTTGCTTCCTATAAATCTAGAACCAAGAGATTTTGGTGGCTTTGAAACTTAGCAAATGGTTAACATCAACACAAAGTAATGATAAGAAAATTACCTAAACTTCTGCAAAAATACAAGTGCCCATGCTTTTGGACATATCACAATCTTCCTCTGTATTTAGTTCATATTATTTATTCTCCTCTATGTATCTTTTTACTCATAGTGGTATCTTGTTTGTTTATTTTACTTTGAACTTTTGGGGGGAGGGGCCTGTGCTTAATTTATTTGTAAAGAATAGGCTAGTACATGCAGCTCAATG
Source organism: Charadrius vociferus (assembly GCF_000708025.1). Lineage (NCBI taxonomy): Eukaryota > Metazoa > Chordata > Aves > Charadriiformes > Charadriidae > Charadrius > Charadrius vociferus. Next base: position 3,843,396 of record NW_009649570.1, read on the forward strand.
TGTCTGGAGCCTCAACTCCTGCCTCCTTGACAGTATGTACGATAGCAGCTTCATTCACCTGCTATCCCTGATGATTCCAGTTAGACTTTTCCTTCAGCTGAACTACAGGAGTGGGCCCCAAAACAGCAAAGGAAGAATTTCTACAAAGTTGCAAAACAAGAAGAACTTGCTCTTGAATTGAATGTTCTAACTAAATCTCCTCAGCACAGAAATAGAAAGGTTTTTCTTGACATAAAATTGTAATCATGAGTAAACTGGACATAATAATTATAGGCTAATAATACGAACATGAGCAAATGAAGGCAAAGCAAAGGGCAATGTATTAAGGCAGACAGTATGTAATTTCTGGAATATCTATGCTGTGTACTTTTCTGCAACAACTTCTCGCAGTTGAAAGCAATGAAACACCTTGCTGCTTACAACGAAATATACTCTGACATTTTCCGTGATGGCTCAAAGAAATGAAAAGCTAAAACAGTTTTCTTGGAGGAGTGAGAAGCAAGGGAGCCTTTCTTCATGTGCAAAGATCTGTATGGGAAAGAAACCAAGCCGTGCCATTTATTTAATGATAGCTGTGCACTACTGCTTAGATGTTGATTTTATCTTTCATATTTTTTCTCTTAGGTTGCTATTTTAAAAAAACTCTATTGAAACTGAAACTTGAGAAACAAAACTAACTTTGAAGTTTAATCCAGAGTTTATTGAAATGAGCATATTCATTTTAGTAGGTTTTGCATCAGTCATTTAGTATACTGCTTTTCTCATAGAGGCATGTAATATTTGGGAGCAGTATACGTATAATTCTCTGCACACTAGAGAAGTCTAAATATATCAAATAGAGAAAGAAACAATGTCACATTGGTTCCTACTGAATTCAGCGTGTATGAAGCATTTCATAAAAAAACAGATTTGTTATGTTGTTATGGTAGTTGTTATGGTGTCACATACCTGGCAGAAATCAAGATTACTTTTTTACTTTTTTTTTTTTAATGTATATGCAATGTACCTGAAGAAATAATGTGGCTTTCAAAATGCTTGGCTTCTAGCATCTAGGACTTCTCCAGAAATGGCACAATCTGGCAAAGGTCTAAATGCTTGGTAGTCTCACAGCAGGAAACACACACGCACACCCCCATTCACATGCACACCAGCTTCATGTCCTGCCACACTCTACCTTCTCTAACAAATGCTCTTGTCCTAATTTGGTGTATGGTCACAACCACGTTTTTCAGTAATGATTGTGACATGCAGAGGACATGATTCAGCAAGACCCTAAAGCATGTGCCTCACTCATAGCACATTTACATTCCCATTGATTTGAAAGGAACTACGAAGCAACTGAGTCGAGGTAAATACTTGCCAGTGTAAAGTCAGCAATATGTTTTAAACTCTGGAATTGGAGCCTGAGAAAGGGTGAGTACCGTGTTCCTTTATAAACTTGTTTTATCATCGTTTTCAGGGAAAAAATTAAACCAAGCAGACTTCCTTTAGGTTCACTGAGTGACTACTGGAAATGACTGCTTTAGGGTAATAGAAACCAAATAATCTTTTTTCCACATTCTCCTGGAACTCCACCAGCCACAAGCACAATGGGGGGTGGAGGGAGGAAAGTCTTACATCCCATTGTCTCCACAGGACTCGCTGTTCCCTACTGAACATCAGTGTCAGTTTTTCCAACAGCTTACAGATTTATCAGATGGAAGGTATCTTTCTGCCAAAGATAATGTATATGTTTTGAGTGTATGGGCAAAGAAGAAAATTGTGTCACTCACATGTGCCTTGCTTGTTTTTTAAGCACTTCGGTAATCATTCCTACCTCGTAGTTTGTGGATGTTTTGCAGTACTTAAGACTAAATTGTATTGACTCCTATCTTCAAATCTCTCAACAAAGTAGTATTGCTATATGTGTCTCAAAATTATGTACAACTTTTTTTATACCTTTTTTAAAGATCAATGCGAAAAGTTCTCTAAAAAAGCTCTTAGCAGTCAGTTGTTGGTTTGGGGTTTTTTTTGTGGGAGGTTTCTGGTGTCTGATTTGCTCCTCCTAGAATGTGACAAAGTGAAACTAAAGGAAATTTTTTTGCCTCCTCTCTGAACTTACATTAACAAAGTGCTTTTTTTCTGAAAACAGAAGAGAGTTTCAAAACCATACAAATATTAATGCTAAGCTTTAATCCCCTGAAAATAAAGTCTGGCTAAAGCAAACAGAGTCCACTGAGGAGAAGCTGTTTTTATTAGGGCAGTAACTCCAGCAGCAGTGTGAAAGGCTGTTGTGGGTGTGTGTCACTATGCAAGCATCAAATAGGAAGGCGTTCTCAAGCTGCTTCTTCCTGTATGATACTGAAGGAAAACTGTTTTAAAGCTTAATTCTGTGAAGACTATTCCTTATCTTTATCTCATAAATGGAACAGATCCCTAGCCTATGTCCTCTACATCACCAGGGCATGGCTGTCTGAGCGAGATGCTATGTAATAAGTCAGTGGTTAAAGACTTCAAAGGCTTGCAGTGAGAAGAATGACTGGGCAGTGAAGAGATGTAGATAGCTTAAGGTTTACAGTTGAGCCCTTATCATCAACAGATTTGTTTTCTTATTGATTCCTCTGTATTTGTCACTATTCAATTACAATTCCAACTTGGCCAATGCTGTTGCAGAGGAACCCTCAGCGCTAGCTTAAGTACTGTGTTTCCTGACCTTCAAAAGAACCTCAAAGGACAATTTGGTAATGTGCAAATACCAACATGACTTCTGGAGCTGCACTGGTAATAGCAGTAGGAGGAATAGCAGGAGAGAAGAAAGAATCAGAGAGGCAAAACTACTTCAGAGGTGGAAATCTATTGTAGAGCACCTCCTAGATTGAATGTGTTCGGATTTGTAGCATTCCAAGGCAGTGGTCTGTTGTGAACATGACTGTCCCTAACTTGCACACACCTCACCACCAGCACAGACAACCAATGTATTTTTTTTCTGGCATCATTAAAGAGAAAGACTGTTTGCAGGGGGAAAAGAAAAAACAACAAAACAAACCAAAATGCATGCACACAACCAGGAGGTTGCTGTCAATCATTTCTCCTACTCTTCTATTACACCAAGATATTTTGATGTTATACGCCACACACAAAAAAAAAAAAAGTCCAGTTTCATCCAACCCATGATCTCCACCCCAGCACAGGTTATTGAAAACAGTAATACACTGCTCTTCTCTGCTCTACCTAAAGACTAGATGAATTGTTATTTACATTGGCAAATGTTTTTTCCACCTGCCTCACAGATTAAGTTCTATTGAAGTATACACTGTCAGAAAATGACATGGCAATGCTGTCCCCAGAAGGTACAGAACTGCTGGCCTGGTTTCCTGCAACTGGAAACCAGAATGTCTGTCTCTTTGGGGCCTCTGCACAGATGAGACCATAAATTTAAGTCATGTTGGAGAAAAAAAAAAGGTGGGTTCCTTTTGCTGAGATTCTTGAAAATACAAACTACTGCTTTACGAAGATCGAACCATCTCTGAAAAGGTTCCTGTGGCCAAGTTATTTTCACTATATTTCAGACTTTAGGAAAGCAGACTTTCTGAGGATAAGAGAGCACAGTTGTGTGTTGTCTTTATTTCAATGGAATTATAACAAAAAATAGCTGGGTGACCTTGATGGTGGTTCCAGTCAGAGGGCTGAACATGAGCCATAGGAAGACAGAAAGCTGTGGGATACCCGAGGAAGACAGGATTGCTTCAGGTGCAATAAATAGAGAGATGTTTTGGGCACTTCCATCTGCCTCTGCTAAATTCCTGAAATCTTATTATTTCCTCCCCACTCAGCTTTCTGAACAATTGCTGATCAGGTTATATTAGCATGAAGACTGACTCTCTGTCTTTTGCCCTCAAGAGATCATTGACTTTTAAGATGAATGCTGCTTCTGTGCTGGCTTGCAGTGTGACACAAGTGACACTTAAAAAAAAAAAAAGGAAAAAGTTGCAGTAATTTTGATCCACCCCACCCTTCCCTGAAAAAAATCATTTTTCTGTGCATTGAGATTACAATTAAAACTTTCAGCAATAACCTCTGAAGCTGCTTCTGCTACTTCTGCCTTCTGCTACTTTGCTATTTGCAATAAGTGGGGCTTGTACACTGCACACATCTCAGTGCTCAACAGTTAAAAGCTTTGCACAGCAATTTGAAGTGTCCTCCTGTGAAAACAGCAGCTCTGGTTTTAGAACTAGAGCACTACCATAATATTATTTTTACTAGCTCAAGGTTCAATTTCAATATAATAATAAATAAAAACACCCTGTTCAAACAGTTCCTTAAAAATACTTCAGTTCAAAAAAGAAACTGCGTAGATAGCAACTATTCCCGTTGCGGGAAGTGACTATAGGCCATGCAGTCTCTCCCTCCTGTAAATGAGGAAGAGGAGAAAGAGACAAATTACAAGATTTGCACACTGCTGTCCTGAATGATGAAGTTGGCACTCAACATTGTGTAAGTGGACTGGTCTGTTCTGTAATGTGTGTGTGCTGCTCTCAGGAAGGGGGTATGTGCAGTAGTTTCAGGTGCGTGATGGCTGGCAGTTCATTTTCTCATTCACTGCTGTTTAGAAGCTGCATAATCAAACCTGGTTTTGTCTAACTAGTGATAGCTGTGACATTGTCAGTATCTTCTGAAACAATGGGGGCAAAATTTGTATGCCTTTATTTTAGGGTAAGAAGTGTAGATTACATTAAAACGGAAGCACCCTTGGCAAAACAGCAATGACTTCTTCTCATTCTTATGCTACGAATTTGGCACACCCTGTAATATAAATAACGTTATCCCGGTATCACACTGTCCAAAACAAGTACTTTTCAGGCATCTGAGATAAACTTAAGTAAAACTCCGTGAGCTGGTTTTGGGATGAGAATTTCCCAGGATCTGGCCTCTGCATCACATGAGAATTAGGCAATGAGCCAGCCCAGCCCAGGTACATGTAAGCTGGGGAGCCTCAAGCAGTCTCTTTGCAAGTAACTGGCTTGCCTAAAATACTCTTATTCCAAGCTTCCTTGCAAATTATTAGTAAGTATTGACTTTCATTTTAGCTTCTGTTTAGTTTTAAGAAACAATGTCTTGAAGCTCCTGTGTACAATGTCCTTCTTTTCATTATATATATTGATTTGCCAAAGGATATTATGTTGTTCTTCAGAAACTTATTCTCAGAATTTCAGTGAACTGGAAATTTGATAGATTACAAGCTTTCAAACTTCAGATTTCACTTGCAATTAATCCAGCGGATTTGTCTCTCATATATGTAACATTTAATTATTAGAAAAGTAATTCTGAAAATGTGAATGAAATTACAGTGTTTACCCAGTTGCAAAGACACTAAACTATCAGCAAAAAATAGAGAAAGATGATTGTCTGAAGTAAGTACTGTTCGAAGTAAGCATTGTTCAAACTAAGGCTATGGTTCAAACAACTGTGTTAAGGTACCAGGTTTTGGTAACTACATAACTGGTCTGATAGCCAAAAGCCACTCACTTTAGTGTACGAACAGGGTGAAGCACCTTCATGGGTGATTATTTTTCTTCTAAGAAATCGCTAAGAAACCTCAGCAGTAACTTATAATGAAAAACTGTTCAGAAGTTATCCAGAAAAAGTCTTCACATGTTTAGAGAAACCCACCTGTTGGAAGAAGTTCCACAAGCAGACACATTTGAACAATTGAGAGATTGCACCATGATTAAATGATAAAGTAAATAGTCATTTGCTACCAAGACCTTGAATTTTGGCCCTACCTGTCCAAAAGGCAGTAGTATTTGCTTTCTTTTTCGATTGATTTTCAGCCTTGAATTACATCCCTGTATGCTTGTGGAGCATTTTGGTATGGATTCAATAATGTTAACCTGGTTTTGCTATTCAATGTTTTATTTTATTTTAAATCTCCTTGGAATGCACTGCTTTACCAACAGAAGGCATGAACTCGTATGTTTTTCTTGGAGAAGTCCACAAGAATTTCGCTAGAGTTATCACTGAGGCTCATCTGAGTTTACCCTTTGTGTATATGGGAATGAATTTTTAGTTATATTTATAAAGTGAGAGGCAAGAGATAAGAGAAGGAGAGGTCATCTGAGAGGGGTGGAAAGACATAAATACTGCGAGTGAAATCAAGCATTTTCAAGTGTAACATTTTCTTTTTTTTTCTTCCCAATTGCCAAAACTGTTGGCAAAACTGCCATTAATTTTGTCTCAGACTGGTTTGCTTCCCCTGAGTTTGACAGTCCGTTAGTTATCTTAGCAATGTTAGTCCAACCCAACCATTACAGAAATGGCTTTCTTTTCTCTCCGCTTGTTTACTGGCATTCCCACCCTTGAGTCTTCTCTCTCAGTGGTCTAATACATGCCGAACACATCACCTGACATGTCAGCAAGGACGCGTGACCACATCCCCTCTTCCACAAACAGTCTCACTAGTCCCATGCTTGCTTAAGGAAATGCTTCAAAACTTCACTTCCTTTTCTAAAGAATAATGGGATTTATTCATCACTGTGTTACTCTATCCTCCTGCTATAGCTTGCTCTCAGTGGAGTTACTACTGGTTTACACCAACAGGCATCAAGTGAGGTTGCTACATCATGCAGCTGAAAAATAGCAATGAAACAGGGCCCCCCCATTTCTCTACCTCTCTTCCCAGCTTCTAGCTGTGCAACGTCCACATGGCCTGTCTCTCCATCTAATTTCACTGGTATTCACCTCCGATTTTCACATTTCTTGTCATTATTCTATGCGTCCCTATGCTTCGTCTTTTTGTGTACCAGCTGAAGTTTACTCTCTTCTTCATAGCTGTTTATGCTTAAATTCACATTCCTATTTGTGTCATTAAAACTGTAATTACCATCCAACTCTGCAAAGTCTTTTGAAAAAGTAACATGGGAAATAAAGCTGCAGCACCTAGTAGTATTGTCAAATGGTTGTAGTTAAAGATTCAGAATTCTGGGTTTCCTAATGTGATTCATACTTCTCCTGTTGCCTCCCTGTTTATTTTCTGCAGAAATGGGTGGTTTTAACATGCTTTTCACATCGTGGAATACAGGTGGAACAAATACAAAAATGTAAATTATGGGCAAAAACCCCAATAACTTCAGTATGTGCCAATATTTCAAAGCCAAGGTCATGTACTTTTAAGGTTGATGGCACTGTGAAGGCCAGCATCCTACTGCTAACTCTAATTCCCATTTATGTAATTATCAGGCATGGAAGGATAAACACAGCTAAGTGTAAGCTAACTCTTACCCTAAACTGTGGGCCAGTCATCAATCATTTTGATTTTGATAGCCTTTCTGTTGATTTTAGATTTTGTAACTGGTACAGTTGATTTAAAGAAAAACAAACAAAACAACAAAACACCCGTTTCATAATTTGCTTTATTTCTGCAAACAATATCTTTGTTTGTTTTCCCTGCCAGTGCATGTTCTTGTCTCCTATCTTCTCTGTACGCGTCCCTTTGAGGCTTCCAACCTGTGATAAAGAAGGGGTGAGGCTGTATAACATCCTTGCCCATTCGTTCAAGTTTAAGTTACTGAAACATGTCTACAGTAGCTCATATTGGCTCCCTTTTCCACTGCTGAAATTTCATAGGCGATCAGTCCCTCCTGAGGTATTCAAAACAGGCAGCCAGTAACTTACAGATGTCTTGGCTTCCTGATTCTGCCTGCCAATAATGGAGGAATTGCAGTTGGAGTTTAAAATTTGCAATTGGAGTTTAAAATTTGTCATTTCCACTTCCATGTGCAACAGAGGTGAAAGAAATGGGGAACTTCACCCCAGCTGCCTACTAGAATCCAGCTTTGGAAGAGTTACGCTTGCATTGCTCAGCTAAGCCTAGGTCATATATAAAGACTGCCAATCACCAAACTAGTGGTTAAAAATTGGCAGGGACTGACATAAAAGATAGTGACCTTCATTTTCTTACTTTAATCTGCTCACTCATTCTTTCAAATAATGTCAGGGACAGTATCATTAAATTTTTCCATTCTGTTTGAGAAAAGGGTGTAAAACAAGTTCCTCAGCATGTAAAGAGATTACATTAAAGTCAATATTTCCTCTTTGGTGAGGTGGGTCAGTTTTGGAATCAATCCAGTTTGCTTTTATAAGTGTAAGCGTTTTAGAGGAATTTTCAGTTTACCCCACCCAGCCAGCTAACACAGCTTTGTTTAATGTTTTGAACCCTGCCTGGCTCCAGCAGAGAATATCCCATATTTATTGATACAGAGCTCGTTTATGGATATGACTGTAAGTTCCTTGTGCTCAGCAATTACACCCCCGTCTTGTGCTGAAGGAAACAGCTGACTGGCCTTTGTCTCATCATGACATTTTTGCTGTGTTGTCCTAAAAAAAAAATTATAAATCTCGTAACCCTATGAAATATGTCAATCCAAAACCTATGTTCTGCTTCCTTGTTATATAAAAGAAGTGAAAAGCTGAAAAGGAAAAGGTGTGACAGAGCAGTATAAACTATGCACATGACAAATCATACAATACAGCATACAGACAAGATTGTATCCTTTGGTATGATGATGAGAGCTTTCTGCAACCACTGCATACAGGTGTTTTCAACAGGCAGGAAGGAAGGGAGAAAAATAAATAAACCCGAGTCTGCAAGAGAGGAAGGAGGCTGTGACACGCTGTCCTTTCTTTCATTTTGAATCTTACCCCAGCCCTGCTACCACAAAATCCTGTGTGTCTCAGATCCAATCAAAGGGCTTTTGGCTGCTTTAGACAGTAGGAATGGCAAGTTGTGTATAAAACAAGTAAGAACAAAACAAAGGAAGGCTCATTTAATAAAGTAAAGTTTCCCCAGCAAGAGTTTTCCTGTGGATAAACTATACTAGTGTTTGCTCGCTTCGCAAAATTAACCAAAGGTCTATGAGTCATATTGTCTTTTTTTCATATTGCAGAAAAAACTTTTGTGTGAAACAAATACTTCAGTTGTTGCTGCAGTATCACGCCTTTTTGCTTATGTCCATTGATGTTTATGTAACCTGAAGTCTAGAGCCAATGGAAAAGATTTAAAATTTTTTTCACTAAAAATGTCAGTTTGTATTTGAAAACAAAACCTAACCCTTTCCCATACAGAGACCAACTCATAAACTTCTGAAACAAAGATCTTTAAAACCTGTATCTTGTTTTGGCAGTTTAAAAAAAAAACAAACAACAAAACAAAACCCAAAAAATCATGAACTTCTGTTTAAACTAATTTCCTGTCCATATTTACTAGTACCATATTTCAAATTATACAGACTGTCTCATTGACATCAGTACTTTTGCTTCAAAAACTATACATATGGCCACACATGTTTATATACTGTCCAAACAGGGAAGTATGTACATGCTGCTGTAAAAGAAGGGCAAGAATTGTTTAAAAAAAAAAAAAACTCAGATGGATTTCCCTTTTTGTCCCATCTTATGTGTAAAGAAACTTTCAAATTACACTATCTAGTTGGTGCACAACTAGCCAGATCTACTTTGAAGTATCATTAGAATTTATACAGTTGAAACCAATTAGAAGTAACTAAACAAATCTGCCGAGCTTAAACAAGATCACCCAGTTTAGCAGGAATAAAAAAAAACCAAGTTAGCAAGAATGTGAAAAAAGCATATATACTCTCTGCTAAAAGTACCGTTTTTATATACAGCCTTGGAGTTATAGAAACTTGAGCTTTAAATTCATTGCAAACAAACCAAGTAGCCCTGAGGCAGTGAAATCCCCCAGAGGACATCACTGCCTATTTCCAAGCATGAGCTTTAATCACAGCTCACCCTGATGCTTAAACACCTTCATTTACATCCTTGCCATAAGCAAAGTTTAGCTGCTTCAGCACCCGATCTCAGTGCCCTTTTATATAGCCTGGGAATGAGTATGTATCAAACCACTATACCAAATTGTGAAGGCAGAAATAAATCTGTACAATACAACTAACCACATATGCTTATATAGTAAGTACGTTGGTAAATGAAAGCAGAGGAGAGAACAGTCAACAGGTCGTATTTTGAGATCCTGATTAGGAAATTACATAATGAGGAAAGAAAATGTCTTCTGTATGATTTCCTGACATTTCACTTCAGCAGCTCTTGTTAGTGCACTTCTGAGCAAAGCCTCCTGTAGAAAAGCTCTTTCACTCCTGTGGAATTTGGTAAAATCTTTCTGCTTGGCAACAATAGCTGCGCCCTGTTAGCCATTCTCTACATCCTCAAGGTTAATTCTGCCACTTGCAATCTCCATTAATCTCTTTAGCAAGCTGAATACTACTTGTTGGCCATTGTCAAATAAGAAATGGCATTTCTGACTTGGATTCAGGCTCTTAGAATGAATGAAAGGCAAGGAGAGAAGCTAGAAAAACGTTTTAAAGAACAGCAAAGAAAATATACATGCAGCATATACACCACAAACCCAGCTATGTTGGCATTCAAACTGCCCTAAATTCTGATTAAGTTTTTGGACAAGATGATTTCAAATAAAGGAGGAACTTGATGTTTCAGGTCATCATCTTGGCTTGTTCTCAAGACATCAGTATTTCAAAAGTAAGAAAATTAGGTGGGGTTGTTCAACAAAAAGAGTTGAATTTGCCAGGGACTTGTGCTTTAGGGGGTAAATTAACAGCAAGAAAAACTTGCTTCTAAACAAACTACTTTTGTGTATACGTACATATGTCAACCTTCTATCCCTTACAAGCAATTGAGTTGTTACGAGGTAGGACAGGAAGAGAAATGGGCGTATGAGATCTGTAAAAGTCTGTCCAATCTCACACGTCTTCTTTTTAGGCCTGTGTCTCACAACTGAAGCACCACGCTATAGCCTGTCTCCTCCTTTACCGTCTGCTGTGCCAACACAGCTAGCTGACCTGAACAAGAGTCTGCTGACCAAATGCATCAGGTCCACGGGGTACTGGGAAGAGGTCATAGCACTGTACTGGAGCTGGAGATGTGCCTCTAGACAGGACCCCATCTTGAGCCCAGGTCTGCTAGAAGCCACCATCTGCTTTTGCAGCATTATACCCTAAGCCCTGCTATATTACTTGACAGGATATATTCTCTTGCTGCAGCCCAATGTACAAGCGTGTACCATGCGTTGTTACTCAGCAAGCAAGTGCCCTGTGAGAGGAGAGGGGGAAAAAAGTTCTGCTCTATAAGTATAATAACATATCGTTCTGTTTGAACCTTGAAAAGTCAATCTGGATTTGTTGCATGCATTTGTGTTCTCTCAAGCTACCAGCACTCTTGCAGCGCTGGCTATCCTGCTCTGTTGTACCAGCTTCCCTGCAGCACAGAAAGTTGTTCCACGTGCTCTACAGGGAAGCATACTTCTCAGCTCCATGCTTTTCATAGTAATGCCTGATTTAATAGTTTTTGTTCTGCGTTTCTGAAGCTGAGGTATAGAAACTCATACTTTCTCTAAGTATTGATGTGCAGGCAGATCTTGTACTAAAATATATGATTAAAACTACAGAGAAGTAACCTAACTGCAAGATATAATGTACAACTATAGGGAAAACATTCTAGATACAAACAAGCTTTTCGATGCATCAAGAGAAAAGCAACCAGCAGACTAACTGGGAAGGTTCTAGCCTAACTCCAAACACAAATGAGACTCTCATTTATTAACAGGAAAGGATACCTCATCTCATAGCGCTGGCAGGCCTACTAATGGTCCCTTCTGGATTTAAACTACACAGTTAGAGCATCTAACAGCTGGAGAGGAGGAGGACTTCTCCTGCACAGAGAAGCCACTAATATAGAGATTTTTTTATTGGTATACCTTGTTGGGGTGAATCTCTGGAAAACAGCTATGTAGCACCAGTACCTCTACAATAAGGCAAAGTTGCCTTCAGAAAACCTTCCTTACCCACCTACCTAAATTTTCTAAGTTTTCTAAATACAGTAAAACTAGTGCGATATCAATTGATCCTGACATTTTAAAGGACCTTTCTGTATTAAAACATCTTCACTTCAATTCATCCATTGTAGCGCTCTTTCTGGAGTTCTTGATTTTTTTTATGAGATTTATACATTATTTGGATTTTACTCAGAAAAGATAACGAACCCCTTATGCTCTATTTTATTACCTTGTAAAATTCACTCAGAATAAACTCTGAAGGAAGAAGACACAAAACTTAACATTTCTTACATTCTTTGCACTCAGTGAATTTCTTTCTAGACCAAGTAGCAACACAAATGTCATGCCTAGTGATCAAGAGTGGGTATTGTGGTAGGGGTCTAATGACCAATGTCAGAATCAGATCTGTATTTCATTTGCTGTACACAAATTCTGAGAGGTGAAGGACCTGTTTTGAGGCAGAAATCATTCAAATCAATGTAGAAATGACCTGCTGCAACCTCATAATCACTTAACCAGTCCCTAAAATTTGACCTGAGCAGAGGTGGTCAAATTTTTGGACTAGCATGTTTTGTATGTTTTGTTTATTTATTTATTTTATGTATATATTATAATTATATTAAATATATTTATATTTATTTATAAACCCAGTATGTTTTATTCTAGTGATTGATTCAGTAAGATATGTGGAAAAAATGAGGGAGGGAACATAGGTGTTATTTTTTCCCCTCAAATACTAAAGAGAGAAAAAGGTGTTGGTGGAGATTTGAAATTAGAAAGTCTGTCACTGCGAGAAAAAAAAGGAGTAATTGGAAAAGTTCAGTAAAGATTCAGCATCACATACCAAAAGATATGGTGTAGCATAACACACAAAGCTGATGTGGTCTTAGGTCCAGAACTGTTTCACGGGTCTACGTGTCTTTCTCTATCAGCTTGTTACAGTATCTGCATTATACTGAATATTCATCTTATCTAGAAAAGTTTATTCAGGTTCTTTTTTGCACTGTGACTTCAGCTTTATGCTTACGTGTTATTTGGGGTTTTACAAGTACCAACTTTCTTTTGGTTTCTAAACAAACATTGTTAATCCTTTACACTTCTAGTATATTTAACTGGTTTTGTTTTCTAGTGATATGTCGCTAAGCAAAAATTCACATAATGACTTTGGGAGGCTGTCTGGGTGGATAGCCATGGGGTAAGGCACAGATTGAGACAGGACTGCGGACAAGCTTCGATTCTAGCTCTGCCAGGCCAGACGTGGGGCAGTGCTAGTGTCAGTCATCTGGTTTAACGGAGGGACAAGTTTAGAAAGGATTAGGTGAATTAGTTCAACTCAGTAACATAAGAGTCTAAAAGAAAAACGCATGCCTTCCTAACGAATAGGCGGGAGGCTGGCTTGCTTGTAGATCGAAGCCTGCTATGGAAACATCAGTTATTTTTGGAGGAAAATGTAGTGAAAATCGTATGCAGCTTTCTCAGAAAGAAAAATGAAACAGCCTAAAACTTATTTTAAATTTTCCTAAGACTGCATTTCAGCCTTTGAACATACTTTCTATAAATAACCATTACAAAATACGCTGGTTTATTTTCAACTAGTATTCGATGTGAAGGACTCCTATTTATTGTTGGTCTTACATTATAGACCAAGATGTCCACTGATCCTCAGCGTTGTTCTCGTCAGAGGTTTAATTTACATAAGGCATTACATTCTGGCGCGGTTTTTTTAGTTCTATAGCTGCTGTCTAGGAATCGAGTGTATCGTGATGAGGGGCTCCACCAAAAAAAAAAGAGCGGGCACGTTTATCATCTAGGCAGACGGGGCTTGCTTTTATTTCATAGGTAAGCCTGGCAGGATTTTCTAGAGTTAAATAAACGTCGGGCAATACGCATCTCGTTCTCGGAAAGGTATCTCGGTACGAGAGCCAAGCTCTGACCTACGGAACACGTCTTT
>NW_009649570.1:3858496-3974751 GCF_000708025.1 Charadrius vociferus
GGCGGCCCGGTCTGCCCGTGGTGCGCCTCCGCGTCTGCTCTTCCCTCTCCCCTCTCGCACCCTTCCTGTCGGGAGCGCCCTGTCCCCGCCGAGCTCTCCGCGCGGCCACGTGGAGGCCCCCAGTGTAGATAGCATGTGCTGTCCCTCGCCGTCTGGCACAGGGTGCTGCTGCTGCACTGAAAGAGTCGCGTACGGGGGGGCTACAGGGGGGTCTGTGAGGACTCTGGTAGTATTTTGTCATGTTTGTGTAAGGGCAGTAATGGTGATCGCGGATGATGAACGAGCCGCGCGATTACATCTTGCTTCCACGTGGAGGCCCCCAGTGTAGATAGCATGTGCTGTCCCTCGCCGTCTGGCACAGGGTGCTGCTGCTGCACTGAAAGAGTCGCGTACGGGGGGGCTACAGGGGGGTCTGTGAGGACTCTGGTAGTATTTTGTCATGTTTGTGTAAGGGCAGTAATGGTGATCGCGGATGATGAACGAGCCGCGCGATTACATCTTGCTTGGCTTGAAGTTCCTAGTTAGCAGAAATTGCTGTAACCTGCATATAACCTTAAGCAAAGGTAAGAGAGGGTCAGGAGATTTTGTCAGTGGCTGTAGTATACCGTACACGGAAATCGTGAGCGAAAGGAATTGATTTACTGTTCTGCTGCTTATGCTGCATCCTTTGGAAACGTATACTTAACGTTGAAACTTTGGAATAAAATTACTCTTTAAATCTCTAGTTATCTTTGTCTTTTTTTGTGGGGGGTTCTGTTAGTGTTCATACCTGCTCACTCTTAAAATCTTGGCTCTGAGCAAGAGTTGCCCGAATTTGAAATAATTCTGGTTTCTAGCACTCCAAATGCTCTACGTCTTTAAATAATACGTCTTTAAATAACAATCACAATTTTTTTTATTAAGATGGGATGTCATACCACAATGCTGAGGGAACCTGTCATACATGAAGCCTGATACAGCATTGAGAAATGCACACTGGAAGGCCTGGTTAGTTTTCAGAAATGTGGAAGCAGTCACCGTCTAGTTAACAAAAGTAATTCCTGGGGTTTTCCAACTGGTATGTTCTAGTGTCCCTTTGGGTAGTAGTAACTGAAATAAAAAACTGTTTCTGTACAAAACGCGTGTCTTGTTAGGTTTTAAAAATTCTATTTTAACAGAGAATGCACTCGAATTTTCCTGTACTTACAAATGTGCTTTCCATTAGGTGTGTAGGGGAATAAGTATTCTGTGTGGGCTGGAGAGGCATACTACTCGACTCCAAACCAAGAATTAGGCTTACTAATGGTTACTTCTGAAGTTAATACTCTGGTATGATAATGTAAGAAAACAATGTGGCAAAAGTTACCTGGTTCCCAAGAACACGGAGACCAGCATGACTATAGATGTTCCTACCTAAATTTTTGTTCTAAATCAACTGCTGTAATAGAATCGGTGGCATTGTCCTGCAGCACTTCTTTTTAAACGGCTTTCAACACCTACATATGAGGAAAAAAGTATGCAGCCATGCAATCGATTTCTAAGAAAATGGGGCTTGTATATAGACTATGAATTAATTGTGTATATTTTACAACAATTATGGTGGTGGTTCCATATGGGGATGTGCCTTAGTGTCCACAGAAGGCGGATATAGAAGAATCATAAACAACTGCCTATCTGGAATAAGCAACATGAAAGGAGATTCTGCCTACGTAAAAAAACCCAACAAAACAAGCCTCTCCAAAACAATGAGGTTTGTTTTAATTATTATTCCTTGCTTTTGTGTAGGTCTGTGTACTTTCAGGTTGGCTTAAATAAAAACCAGGTACAAAGTTTGGAGTGTGTATGCAGACAGCCATAAAGTGCAGTTAAAGAAAAGTTGTGGTTTAAAGTGGCATGAATATGCTCACAGGCTTAGCTGTCTTAACATTTGTTTCTCCCATTACAAAAAAAAAAAAAAATTCTAGTGAAATTGGATTATCGGGGTAATTCAGGCATGTTCCAGAAAGTTTACGTGAAAAAGCACAGATCCTGGTGCTGACCTTCATTTACTACAGTGCTTGGAAATACTCCTTTTTAATTACTGATCTCAAACTAAAATTTATGTGACGTAGTGATACTCGTCTTCTACGGTTGTATCATGAAAAGTCAGCAGGAGAGTATTGAGTTCATATGGTACTTAGGCCTTATAGGTTAATAAATTACCTTTTGAATATTCAGTAGGAAACCTTAGTAAGACAAATACTTTCTGTGTAGTTTGATTTATACAAATAAGATAAATGTATACACGTGGAAAAATGAGTATATCCAGCCTGGCATAGATATCCTTAGTGGTCTTCACTAAGTCAGTCAAACAACTGTAATTTGGATACTTCTATTCATAATACATTTTCTACAAAGCGATGGCTGATTCAAGTAGGAAGAAACTTTAGGTAGTGCCCAGATCACATGGACTTCAAGCTTGGGTGTATATAGACCCAAAGGAAGTGTGTTTGGACTTGTTTGCTTTGGCTGTCCAGTTTTAATGTTGTTTGATCATGATTGTGCCTATTGTAATGACTATTGTAATTCCTGTCTCTGCCACAGTTTCTACAGAAGTCGAAGTTTATTTGACGTATGATGGGCATTTGATAAATTAGTGATAAGATAAATCAGTCTGGATTTGGAAACAGTTGGGTGTTTTCATCAGATTGAATTACTGAATTAAAATGACACAAGCTACTTAAAAGCTAAGCTGCATGAAAGTTTTCCTGTAAGTTACGATTTGGTCCTTAACCGTAGTGAAACTTAGTAGAAAGACTCTGGCATCTTTACAAACTACAGAATCGGGGACGGACAGGCGTAACTGCGTGTGTCAACAATGAAAATGATACCAGAACAAGAAAACCTCATTCCATTTTCTTCACAGTTTGACTATTGACTGTCAGAATATTTGCAATTTTATAACATGTTATTTTATAGCGTGTTTTCAGAATTGTCAAATGAACATATCCTGACTTTTTTCTTAACACATTTAAAAATGTCAGTAGAAGTTTCAAAGAATAAAAGCTTAATTGCAGTTCTTCTGCTCCTTGTGTAGGTATGCTTTTCATAGCATTGAGCTTTAGTTGCAGGGAGAGTTCTGTGAATACCAATAACATAGTCCTTTTGGGAAGCAACTTCTGTTCACCTAATGGGAAGAAAATCAGTGTAACCTGTTTTTCCTCTGTAGGAGTCCAACTTAATTTAGAGAGCAGTTATTTAAAACAATTTTATCATGAAAATTACTCATCATTGGGGGAGGGCTACCAAAGTTATTGTAAATGAGAACTAGTGATTTTAGCTTGCTGATAAAGGCCTGAAGTAACACCTGATGCAGAAAGAATTTCAATTGGTTTTAGGTCATTCTTAAATTGCAACTGAGATACTATTTGAAATATACCTAATAAAGTCTGGTAATGAAATGTGTACCAATTAGACAAAGCTAATAAAAACAAATGGTTTTTTTAAGTTTCAAAAACTGATTGAAATGCTGGGAACCATACCCTGCCTACGTTGTAATCTCCTAAAGGAAAGGAAGGTACGCGCTACATTAGCCCACCTATTCATATTTTATGTGCTGTTGTATCAGTGCCATTTCTCCAGTTTTTTTGATGTAACAGAAATCTGAGGAGTAAAGAAGTTAAAAAAACAGTGGTTTAAAATCACTTCTGTTTTGTTACCTCTTGTCATAATTCAAACCCTGTACAGGTTTTAATACCCCAAAAGCTGGAAGCCAGCATGAAAGACTGGGAAGATGATGGTTTCCTGATGCCAGTCTCAAAGGCTTATGAGAAGAAGGGATGTTGAAATTACATGTAGGGTGTTGTACCCATGCTGGGGGACACGGCTCGTTACACTGGAAATGTTTTCATCTTTTCGGTGTCACATTGTGCTGCCTCATCTCCTCTCTTCTCATTTTCTGACTTCTTGTTGCTGCAGGGGAGGAGTGACTCAGCTGTTGTCTTTTCTCTCTCAGCTTTTGATGACCTAGGAGCTTCATTCTCATCTGGCTATCACCTTTTCTATAGCGTGCTGCTTTCCAAAGCAGTAGGGTGAGAGTGAAGAAAATCTGCTGGTTTTACTAATGCAAAATTAGACTGCTACCAAAACAGATGGACCTATTACAGAATTTATACTGCATTGTCTATTGGAGAGACTGAACGTAGGTATATTTGCCTGTTACTGCTGCTCTGTGGACAACATGAGCAGAGTAAGAAATATTCCTGAACAGATCTTGAACATCAGCAAAATGAACCTAGCAAGCCATGGATCAGTTTGCTTGTGTTTAGTAGAAATTTTTGGCTGTGAAAATTAATTTTATTAATCTCCAGGGTTGTTTTGGGGGATTTTGTTTGGTTTTGTTTTTTCTTTTGGGTTTGTAGTTTTGGGTTTTGTGGTTTGGGTTTGTTTTTGTGGGGGTTTTTTTGGGGTTTTTTTTTTTTTTTGAAGAGCAATCTGAAGAGAAATCTCATTTTCACTTGAGGAATATATCTGTAGTCTTATGATCAAGTTTGCTATAGAAACCTCCCCCTCCTTTTCTTCTGTGTTGACAATCACATCATCTCAGAATTAAAGTATCAAGTATGTACACAATGTGGAATATTAACTAGGGAGGAGTTAGAGCTTCTGAAGTGTTTAGAAGTACACAAAATTGTATTCTGTAAGCATTCAATTTGGTGCCTAAGTGACAAAGAGACTTCTTTTTGTAGTCATTGATATTAGGAAGCTAAATTGATCTAGAACTGAGATAAAGTCTGCATAATACTGGAAGTTAATGAATAACGATGATCATGTCTGAAACTCATTAATCAAATGAAGTCCTGTAAGAGTATTCCTGTGGTTAATCTTTGTAAGATAAAATGCATATGTGAGATAAAAAGCTCTTCAGATTAAGAATGTACGAAGGAAGTTTTATACAAGATTGCAGGATTTGCATAAAATCATAAATATACTCCTCAACAGAGACTTCATGCAGTGTTTCAGCATGTGGGTTATAAACGCCTTAGAAATAGTTTCGAGTCACAGCTCCTGGTAAAGACTGCTATAAAAAAACGTGAATTCCAGATAGGTGCTGTCATACAGTTTACATATAAAGATAAATATCTCAAGATTATCTGACTTGTACCACATCCATAAAGTGATCTTTGTGCATTTTTATTACAGCTGCATTTTTATTACTGCAATGTGATGATTATTAATGGACAAAAATAATACCTTGAATTCTGAAGGATAGCTGTAAATGATAATTGATTTACAGCTTGTGATTGGATGTCTATAAATAGTTACTCTTTTAACCAAGCTAATTGATGATGGTAGCATGCAGCTGTGCTTTGGTTGGAGTATCAAAGCAAAACAAAGGAAAAATACATGTAATCTCCAAGGCAGTCTCCTCAAATAGGTGTTACTCAATGTGATTCTTGATGGGGAGGGTTTTTTTGAGTAATATTTATATCTTTGTTAATATTGATTTGCATTTTAAGTAGGACTGAGTAGCACTGTATCCTGGGATGACTAGTTCCAAGGTTGTTCGTGACAGTAACCATATGTCACTTGTACAACTGAAAGTTGAGTGTAACTCACCTTGCAAAATAACTAATACTACCAGCACTGAGTGTTTGTTATACGGAGGAATAGTGAGCAGGTATGCAGCTAAGTCTCGCTAAGTACTGCTTCATTCATATCCTATACAGAGCAGTCCACAAGAGCTTCTTCACATGAAGTGGAATATCGTACTCAATGTTTTAACTGATAATACTTCTCAAGACTCTGTGTAATTTCTGTAATCCGTTCCTGTAAAGAAAGACCTCTTTTCATCAGGGCTCCACTATCTTGATAAGTACTCTCACTCCCTGAAATGCAAACCGTATCATTTAGGCCATATTTATTGGCTAGTTCTGTTTGCAGAACATAGAAGCATTTTATTTATTGCTCACCTGAATGCCTGTCTATAGAAGACAGTATCTCAGCCTAAAAGTGCAATTCTAAATTGTACTAGCTTACATTAAAACTTAAGAAATATGCTACCTGGCTGCAGTCCAGATAATGCGGTAGCCTTGCATTGCTACATTTTTATGCTAAAAATAAAATACTGCCATTTATTTGATGTCTGATATGATATGTAAACAGGATAGACTTTCCGTCATTTCTGTTCTGGACTGCATATTGAGGCAATTGTCTAGCAGAGGCGTTGTACTATAAAAACAGTACTTGAATTGTCCAGTTGCTCCCAAGACTTGTACCGTATATTCAGTAAATATACAGTAGTTGCAAAAAGATGTATATACAAAATTTAGGTTTTTATTGTAATATGCCCATAGCTGAGTTTTTAATGCTTGTAGTATATTCTAGACTTTTGTTTGCATGTTATTGAAGAAAAACAGCCTAAATGGCCTCCCATGCTAAAACTTTTTTTTTTCTTTACACAGTTGTTGTCTTTATACTACAGGTAAGAGATTGAGTTTTGTAAAGTACATAGTCTGAATTTATGTATCTGCATCTTGCAGAGTAAGGTACAGAGTCCCGTCAGAAGTTCATTTTTAGTGGCTCTGCACAAAAGTTCTCATGCTGGATTTTGCTAACTATGTATGTTCAGTAGTAGGGAGAAGAATGTGAGGGGTTTGTGCTGACTTAAACGAATAGATTAGGATGAGATGCTTTAATAAGAATGCAGCAACTATAGCAAATTATTATTACTTCTGTTTTCTGTGTATCAGACTTTGTGGATCAAATTAATTGCAGTAAACAGTTATGCAAAAATAGTTTCACTGTCTTTGAAGACCATACTTTGTCTTGCATTCCCCATAGAAACTGCTGTTTTTTCAGGGCTAAGTAGCTGCATTTGTCTAATGAAGGAGTGTGGTGTTATTATGGTACTTTTTAGCCTTTGATGCACAGGAACACCTCTCATAGTTTAATTGCAGTATAGTTTAGCCAAGAACCCCTTAAAAATGTATGGATTTAATATTTTAATGGGTTTTTTTGTTAATTGGACTACGGACAAATCAAAGTGGTGTTTTGAAATAAGACAATGTACTGTTGTTGAGTTCTTAAAATAGTAATAAAATTTAAAAAGGCAAGTTGTCACTTCTTCAGGGAAAATTCTGAGGGTTTCTGCAAATAAATTAATTTGCTGGAATTTTCTCTCTTACCGTAGCTTAATTGTTAATAATAAATTCAGAATGTGGACATGAAAGGCCAACTACTAATTATATTTTATAAACAAAATATTCTCAAAATGAAACATTGAGAGGAGTACATTGTTCTTCAAATAAAAGTAATTATGTAATTATAATTATGAAAAAGTATAGTTTTTTTCTGAATTTTTGCCTATATCTTACCAAATGTGTCATACAGTAGTTCCAAGCAGTGATTGAATGATAGTGAAATACTGAAATGATACCTCATGAGCTCTGCTGTTTTCTATTCTGTACATGACTTATGGTTTGCTTTGGTTTCACTTCTTGAAAATAAGTAAAGCCTGATCCTTAAGATTTCTACCTCACAGTCCTATTACCAGTAATATACCCTTTAAACATTACATTTACATTATAAAAGTTTAAGCTGGGTACTAGAAAGTACGTGTAGTTTAATCAGAAATTTATAAATTGTGAGCTTAGCTCATCAGACAGGAAAATATTTTTTACTGGTTTTGCTTATTTGTTGTGCTTGGCTTTGAGAACACAGTTATGTTGGCCAAAGATAAGATACTTTGTTAGCCTTGCCAAATTTCTAAAAAAAAAAAAAAAAAATTATTTCAACCTTCATTATTCAACCATCAGGTTATGAGATTTCCCCCTATATTGAGAACTTCTCTGGTCAGGGACTGTGGTATAACGTTAGCTAGATAAGGTTTGAGTGCCAAATAGCCAACCTATTTATTGAAGCATTTTAACTTCTCAACCTGGCAGTGAGATGGCCTACTAGTAGACAGCATGTTATTTTAGTGACTAAATGACTATGAAGAGGATCAGAGGATTCACAAGAAACTGTTGTGCATCTAGAAATAAGAAAAGTAAAGCCTCAGACTCTTAACAGCACATGAATGTTTAGGTGTCTCCTGCTGCGGTTAGCAGGGAATCAAAAGTTTGTCTGTTCTCCGGATAAAACTCATACTGTTTATGTTTAATGATATTTTAAACTGAGCTATTTTAGATGTTAAAAATAAAATACATTTGGAGGTGTAGATGGACTGTAACTGTTGATTCTTAACCGGTTCTTCCAGCACATTTTAATTTTGCTGATGTGTATCAGTTCGATAGATTTCTGTCAGTTTACCCTAGTGGTTTAAGCCATCTTCTACCACAAGTTTGTTTTGTAGTCCGTTAATTAGTTAAACACGTAATTGGAAATACAGGAGTTTTAATTGGCTTGATGTTGTAGAACAGATGTGCAACCCTGGACACATAATGCATTTACTTTGGATAGCTGGACTATGATCACAGTCACATAATTTGTAATATGACTATGATGTGCTCAGGAGACTCTGGAAGGGGGTGATGTACTGTCAATTACAGTAGCAAAAAGAGAGGGAAGGAGGGAGGATATTTTTAACAGAAAATGTTGAGTCTGCTATCCATGGAATAGTAAATCATTTGTTACAGAAACTCATATTTACATTCTGTGAATCTTAAAATAGTTTTGAAGTTGAACCTGTGAAATAACATTCACAATTGACCATTGACCCTTTGATTTTAGAGGTACAGTCCAGTTTTCAGTTGGTTTCAGCTATCGGTGGCAAAGAGCATAAAACATCTTTCTCGGATAAATTTGTTAATTTCAGTGGTAGGCTGCCAAACCATTTCTGTTTGTCAAAAAGAGAAAAACTGCAAATATTTTACACCACCCTTTGTGGAATGTGCCTCTTGATAGTCAGGATTGTCTTGTTCTTCCAAAATACTGGATTTGTTTCAAGACACACTTACTAATCACTTGTGTTAAAGGTTAGAAACAGCAAGTAGCCCCCCCCCCCTTTTTTTTTTAATAAAATTTTCTTGTACCGTAGTATGACACTAGAAACAATTTTAAATTTTAATACTGGAAAAATCACAATAAGTTGGTTTACTTGCTTATTAACTAAAATTTACAGGCTTCAGGTAATTGTTAGGATGTTCCTGATAAAAGTGTTCTTTTTTTTACAGAAATGGATTATAGATCTTACATAGAGCCTTGAGAAGTAATAGAATCATGTAAAATGAAGAAAGCCCCAATAGCAAGGGAACACAATAATCAGTGAAGATGAAACATGTCAACGATCCAAGGATTGACATAGGAAACATCACTGCCCTAGTGATCCCAATGAGAAGGATGGTGACCACAACAGTATTGAATCAAATCAGCAGTTAGTCCAGAAAATCCTTATAATTAAAATTATAATGAAAGGAAGAAGACATGATACTCAAGGAAAATGATAGGGGAGCATCCACATTTCAGAAGAGGTACTAGAAGAAGAATGTACCTAATTATAGTTACTGTAAAAGCCAGGAACTGATATTAGATCAAATTAAATGCTACACAACATAGCCTAGGTTAGATATATCTAATGGTAATGTAGTTTTAGAAAAACTGGTACTGCAGTCTCACTTCCTATAGTATCTGTCCTTGCTTGTCTGTGTTGTTATTAGAATGTACCTGCACTTGTAAGGTGGTGGACACAGGGAAGTACTTATACATAATGGTGGTTTTAAGATTTCAGTTTTAGCCCATCAGTATTTTTAATTTGGTTGGCTAAGAAGACATCTCTGCTTGCATTTTAGAGTAAGCCTCTAAGGATTCTGCTTCCTTTCCCCTTTCCTGTCTCTAGTCTTGCAGGAAGAGTATTGGGTATTAAATACTATATTTTCATTCATTTGCCTCAAAGTTCTGTCCCTTCAAAGTTGCTTTAATACCTTGTTAAGAAAGGTTAGTTCATGGTGTGTGATTTTTGAAGCCAGTCAGTATTTGAATCAGTTTGAACGGTTGCCTTGATCATCACACCGACCTGTAATGGGTAGCCATGTAGATCTTTAACAATAATCTTGGCTAAAATAAATGAGAGCTAGGAAATATTATGACTTCTGTTGAAGTCTTGGAATGTGATGGAAATGACACATTTTGGTTCAGCTGGGCATTTTGTTGGTGGATCTGCCTGTTGAAATATGTACGACTATTTTATGTCACACATCAGACTGCTCAAGTGTTACTTTTGAATCTGCCAAGGTGTTTTTATGAACACTTTTGTCTCCCACAATTACTGAACGAAGACAGCTTTGGGAGCCCACTAACAGAAGGTGTGAGTGGTTCCAGTAGCTGCCTGTTGTCTCCCGAATTTCCTTTACACCCATAGGAAGAGAAGGCTGTGTTCTTGCCCGAGAAGGGTAGTAGTTCTCTTGGTTTGTACTCTGACAGAATGAATTTGCTGAGAAGAATTTGAATGGCATGTTGACAGAGGGCCTTATGAAAGTCTGTGATGATCGTTCATTAATTAAATCTCCTATTTAAAAATATAGATTTGAATTAATGTTATATGTTGTCAAGCAAAAAGTCTGCAACCTCTAAATTCTAGAAATAGACTTCAGTCAACATAATCCACCAGGGACTAATTTGACACAGCACATGTAAAACTAATGTGTCTTAGTCACATTTTTCAATGGACTTTTATACTTGATAGCTTTTGTAATTTTTTTTTTTTTTTAATAGAAAGAAGTCATCAGCTTCATAGTAGACATGCATAATTCCTTTTTGGATTGTAACTGTCGTAGAGGGGTTTTTGTTGTAATAGCATAAGAATTAAACATGTATCAAAGATACGCCTTTAATTCCTTTTAACATACTTCAAGTACTTAAACATAGTGCAAGGATGAAATAGGTATAGTAGTTTAAGTTATAGGAAGAATAAAAATACTACAACTGTTTTTCGCACTTCGTTGCAAATATTATTATATTCTATGTTGAAGGGAAAGTTGGAGAAATTATTCTCAGGTGGTTTTCAATACAAAATCTGTCCACTGCTGTTTTTTCAATGTTATTTGAGTACACACATGCAGGTTTTTTTAAGTGTGCTATAGCCAAAATACTGTTAGGCTGCAGATCAACCAAATCTGCAAGCTGGTGTTGCCACCAGAAGCAAGGTTGCTCTTTTTTGTGTGGACTGTGGTGTTTGTGCAGCTGCACAGTGAACCAGATAGGAAAAGTAATCTGTCTTGAAAATAATCTTTTTTTTTTCTTTTTCTAGGCTATTTTTCAGCAGAATCTAGTTGTACAGCTGCACAGTGAACAGATCAGCAAACAAACGTGCTGGTATACAAAAATGGTTTTGTGGGAATGGGAATGAATGAATGAAGCAGTGGGGGAGGGCAGGACCACTGCTGTAAGTGCTACACCATCTTAAAACATTTGGTGAACTTTAGCCTTAGTTCTAACAAAAACGTGCTTATTTTAAGTAGAAGAATAAACTATTAAAATGCAGGTGTAACTTGGTTCATCTTTTCAAGTATTTCATTCTTACAAGCACGGGTATCTTAATAGGACCTAATTGAATAGCAGAATATTGGCACAAAATCAAACCAGCTCCATTATAAATTTTGCGCGTTAATAGATGTTTTATGGACTACATACAGTTTACACATGAAAGACTGAAAATTTGTTTGATAAGCAGAATTAATACTTCTAGAACTTCCAGATGTTTTGATGTTTTAATATTCTTTTGAACCCTGAGAAGGGCCATCTACAATTTCCTACAAATTACTGTCCCTTTGAAGAAGGCTGTCCAGGTTTTTTTTCCCTTCAAATTAAAATAAATGTGCCTTTTTGGATAATTGAGCTAGTAGCTTGCTTCTGCATTAGTTTAGGATCATTTTCTAGTATGCTTGGGATTTGGCATTTTAAATACTTCACATTTCACATTTTTAAAGTTTTCATGGTGTGTTCAGTTATGCATAAATGCTTTCTGTACTGTTTAAGTCTTATCTGGTATTAACTTAGCAAATATGGTTTGTATCAATTAGTTAATGGTCTGTTCTTATGAAGTGCCCCTCCTACTGGGCTGTAGATTTTCAAATGAATGAGTTTTACTTAAATCCACAAACCTGTTTCACTGAAACTGAAGAGGGAAGAAAATACAGGAGATGGGTGAGAACTAAAGTTAGGAATTGTTAACTGAAAACGTGTTACATCTGTAGCATGTTTTCCTATTTGTATATCCAGAAACTAATGTCGGCTTAAGATTGATAAAACAGAATAAGAATATTATTTAATTAAATGCTTTTATGGCTTTCTTTAAGTGTCTTTCAGTAACAGCAGTGTATTAATTTCACATTATTTTTTTTCCCCAATCATTTATCTTAAAAATGTGTGCTAGATTAACAGGACTTTATATTCTGGCATTTGTTAAAAAAGGGAAATGTAGGAAACAAAGAGTATGTTCATTTGGATTTTCAGATTCCAGCCTTTTTTTTGAACTGAATATTAGTATGAAATATTGCACAGTTGCTGGAGTGGAAGTGGTGGGGGGCTGCAGGCATCTCTCCTGCATGTACATTGGACTAAATACCTGCAATATAAGAAAGAATTCTAATTTTCAGAAATTATAAGAAAAATGGTCTATATGTAGTCAGTAGCTTTATCTCAAGAAGTATTTCTTGTCTTTTAAAAAAAATGCCATTTCTCATAGAGATATTACTCTGAGCAGTTCTTAACAGAAATGAATGACATAAGTGCTTAACTTTCCAGTGCTGAACAGAGAAAGTATCTTAGTTTGCTAAGAATATTGCTTTGTCTTTATTTTTAACAGCTTTTGTCTTTCTCAGTTCTCTCTTACCTTGGTTGGAGCGTGTTTTTGGTATTTTTGCCTGGTGTAAAACTTCTGGTTGCCCATGAAGTCTTGCTAAGGCACTTTAGGCATTGTGGTATTCAAGCTGAGTAACTCCTCAGAGGAGTCGGATATTTTTCGAAGATATCTTCTGTAGATAGAAAAAAAAGGGCACAAAACTCTTCAGAAGCAGCAAGGAAAGAAAGTTGAACAAAAAGGGAGAGAAACTAAAATAACTTGGGAAGGAGCATGGGAAGGGAAGAAATCCAATGCATTTATGTTACAAATATTTCAGGTTATTAAAATTGTTGGGAGCAGACAGGAAAATGGGGGGGGGGCAAAGTTGGGCACTTAAAATATTCTACTCAGCATTGTACAATAACAAAAGTGCTGTAGTATGTGGGTTGCAAACACTGAAATGATAGATGTGACTTTCAATTGAGTTTGAATTTTGTATGACCGCATTATTTGAATCAAAAGTTTGTTGTTTTAAGTAAAGCCTCACTATCAAACTAGTTTTCTAGTTTCAGTGAAGCAGTTGGTCATAAATAAGCAAAAATGTCCCCCAAAATTATCTTCATGTTCCAGGCTTTAAATGAAGTCTTCTCAAAAATAAAGTGCTATAAAAGAAAGACAGTTGAAATAGTAGGCAGTGTGGAGAAGTTTCAGGGATCCAAGGGAAACTGAATGAAAAAGGCTTTAAAAAAACTCATACCAACTTTTATCAGAGGTGCATTTAGTTTAATAGATGAAACACCATAGGTAGACAGTGGTTTAGCATAGAGAGATCGTGAGTTTTCCATACAGAAAGGATAACTCTTTGCTGATGTACTGCTCCGGTACTTTGACCTCAAGCTTCTGATTTAAGAACTTTGTATGTGGATATGCAACGAGTACTGCATTTAGTGTGAATTATTTGCTTGCATTGATGAATGAGGAGAGGAGCGGATGCATTTGACAGCACTGTGTGCGTTTTCTGAAATGTCGGCGTGCCAGAACTATTTATCTTATCCACTGTGAATTTACACGGTTGTTCTACCTTTGCAGCTTGACTTAGGGGTGGGGTGGTTCAGCTGCCTGAGTGCACCCTGAAAGACTTGTCATCTTGTTTCCAGTTCAACGAAACGTAGTAGGTGCTGTTGTTTCCAGCTCTGGCCTATGGGTGCTGTAGTTTCTTCCCTGACAGGCAGCTAGATGTGTTCCCTCATGTCTCCTGTTTTGGGTGCCTGACCATCACTGAGCGAGGGAGGGAGGGAGGGGAGGCAGCGGGGAATCAGAGTGAATAAAATAAGGCAAAGGCTGACAGCAGTAATAGGCAGAATATTTTTCAACTTTGGTGTAGCCTTGTCTTCAGGAGGCTGCCCTTCTGTATTCTTTTGAAGGGATTCAAGAGTGTTAATGTTCTGCTATTGAGATCAGCTATATGTGCCACTGAAACGTATAGACTTTGGACTTCAGCTTTCCAGTATTTTACACATATGAATACTGCCTGACAGGTTAAAGATGATAGCTATTTATAATTGTCTAGAGCATAATGAAGCTCATTTAAAAAGAAACAAATAAATAATCGACTCCGAATAGTTGTTCTGTTTGAGATTTTTTTACAATGGGTACATTTGTTTTGTAAGCATCTTTGTTCTGTAACAAGAATTACAATAGAAGATACAGAAGATTATGTAATAGCAGATTAAAAATATTGTGCTGGGTTTATTACTACTTTAATTGAAAATAGTGAGACATCTAATTGATTTTTAAATCGGACTGATAATGCTCAGCTCTTATGTTTCAGCAATGAATCACAATCATAGGTTACAAATGATTTTAACCATTAGGGCATGGAGAAAAGGTACCATTCAAAGCTAAACACCACAATTAGGGATGCATGACTGAAGTTTCAAAGTAATGTATTAGTAGTATTGTATGAGACAGTCACATGAAAAAGATCATGAGGTTTTGAAAGGGATTATAATCATGCTTTAGTCATGAATTTCCTGGTAGAGATATTTTAGTCTGGATCGTGGTTGTTTAAGTGAGAATAATTTGACTTTGCCTTGTTCTGGTTATATTACCATTATGTGGCAAAGAGGGAGAAAAGGTGTTTTACCTGCAAAAGTAGTATCGTTTGAGTAAATGAATTTTACTTAAACTTGAAATGCTGTTTTCAGCACTGAGAAACTGAAGTTAAAAAGATACTGAACAATTTGCTAGAGCATTACAGCATACTGCATGTACTTACCTGCTGCTGCCGTCTTCTGTGCAAGCATGTGTAACTTCGTCGTTCTCCCAGGGCTTTCATTTGTCTTGCGTGTAACTTAACTGCCTATTCCAGATCCTGAACCCGCTCTTCACATTAAGTAACAGTCAACATTGTAAATCCTCAGTTGATGAAAATCAGCATATTCCTATAGAAATGTGGAGCTCTGTTGATCTGTCACCAGCCATACGCCTGATCCAGTCAGTACCTTTACTTACTGCCAGAATGTTTCTGCTTCCTGGGATGATGTAAGTCACGGAGCCCAGGTTCTCACTCAGCCTGTGTGAGAAAGAGCATATGTTCTTTATTTAAAGGTTATGGAATGAGTTTCCAGACGGTCATACAATCTGAGTGTTGACTCAGTCCAGTGACTCTTGGATAAAGATTTGCAACCTGTTTCTTTCTACTCCACCAGTAACAACTCTGTACTTACCTGTTTCCTCAAAGGAGAACGGAAGAAGTTTCTGGAAGGTGCTTTGAGATGCTTTTAATGTTTCTGTGCTAATCCCAGCGATGCATTTATAAGAACATTAAGGATGCTTTAAATAGAGTCCGTGCATGAAAAAGACTGTATGAAAATATTATCTCAGTAAATTTTGGGGAAAATTACTTCATACTAAATTACTTGAAAAGGTTTGTCACAGCCCTTAAAACAGTAACAAGAATGTAGGTGATCGAACTGGAGACAAACTGTGGTCATTCCAGACCGATGATTGAACAGTTGTTTATAAGAATAAACCAGTAGTATGCAATGGTTATACACATTGAACTATTGAATGTCCCTGGAATCAATTTTGATGCAGATGCCTCCATTTGACAGATATTCTTCTGGTCTTCAGTTTGTAACCGGGTCAGTATTGCAAAAGAGAGTTGTTCTTTTTTTTAATCTTGCAAGCATTTGAAGCTCCAGTGAAAAGTGAATTTTCATCCTGCAAGGTTAACAGGAAAAACTTTTTCCCCAGTCTTCTGTGCGCACTCATTTATTTGCTGTATAAAGTCATTAAAAGGTAGCCCTTTCCTTTTTTCTTCTGATTCCTTTTCTCTGTCAACCTGTTGCAAGTATAGGGGCTTTCAAGAGATTTTTGATTTTATTTTGGTGCAATAATGTGGTTGCAAGTCCTCAAGCGCAAGAGGTCAGGCTAATATTTTAAGAAATTAAAATGGACTTTAAATGTTCATGGTTTGCTGCAAAGCACTTTCTGGACTGATTTCACAGAGCACGTTTTAGTTAGCAGCTGGGGTGGGCCTGAGAAGGACGACTAAATTTACCTTTTTTTGGGCCGTAGCATTTTAGTATATGTTGACGAGGTCACTTGCATCTTTGTGAATGTAGGGTCAGTTGCAGCTCTAGTCAAGGCAGTGTAAAAACAGATGAAAGCATGCTTGACCTGTTTTCTTGTTATTTACATCCTTGCATTTGCTGTAGCATTTTGGTAGCATCCGAGTATACCGAAAGCAGTGTTGATGGTGGTCTGTCCTTATCCTTTCCCTCAGCTCTCGTTTCCTTCTCAGTCATATTCTAAATTTAAGTAGTTATGGGTAAAAGCCCTACTTCTGTACTTGAAACAAGTGGAGAATTTGTCTATTTTAGTCAGCTCTGTTAAACTGTTTAAAATAGTCATTCAACTGTTCAGACTGATTGTGAATCTCCGTGCTTCTTTCTTTTTGTTGTCTGCTTGTTTGCTGATAAGAGGGCTTGATTATCTACATGTATCTAGCAGAACTGTTGTAAATGTTACACATTTTATTTGGCGTGGTACCAAACAGAACGAATTAAGTGTTGCTAGAAAATCCTGGCAGTGTTTAAATGTGGTTTGGTTTTGGTTTGTTTTGTTTTGTTTTAAAAAAAAACCAAACACATATATTTTAGAGGTTATTCCCTACCAAAAGTAAGTCTCTAGAAAATAAAAGTCATAAAGTACAGTTCTTGGCTTATCTTAGCTTTCTAGTTTGATAAGATTTTTACACAAACTTGGATTTTTTTGTCTTACAAGTTTGTTTTATAATAATTATTCTGGTATTATATATATTTTTGCTAGCAGATGTAAATAAAATAAAGCTTCCATATTTTGTAAAATAGTGAATTGTTTTCAACTCTGACTGCAAGATAGACTTCTGCAGTGTCCTCTTCATTACCTGATGTTGAATAGTAAGTTTCTTATATTTAATACTAAATTGAAAACCACGTTGTCTAGACAATATAATTTCTGAAAATCAGTACTAACTACTTTGAGCTAGAGTGTGTCAGCATTAACAATGTTTTTTGAGTTGCATAAACAGACATTTCCCATATAACCTTATTTTTAAACTAAGGTCCGCGTAGATCTTTGAAATCAGTAAAGTCATGTAAGTAAAAAGTACTAAAAATATGAACCTTTAAGCAATACATTGAAGTTGGTTGATGATAACTTATTTTTAAATCACTAATTAGGAAGTAAAATAGGGAATTGTGCAGTGTGTGTGTTTAGTGGAGCTACTTTAGCAGCACATAAGAGAACAAGTGATGTGTGGGTTTTCAACTGTATTATCTGCCTGTCATCCCCATAAATAAGAAAATACAGACAGTATTACTGTTTTTAAATAATTTTTATTCTTTTGTAACTTCTGTTTTAACAAGATTTTCAATATTATAGGTTTTCATAAGCATAGATGCCTCTGAAAATATACACAAAATATATTCTGTTATGACTGACTGTAAATGCTGATCTGTTTCTTGTATCTGCCTCCTGTAAGTATGGTGTGTAAGACATCTCTAAGAAGCAGAGAGCCTATCTTACTGTTGCATAAGAAAAGTACAATTTTTGCAGCAAAAATACTGCGTTTGTTATTCTGTTAACGCCACTATCTAAAAAGATTTGTGAGTCATTCACTTGGTACAAATAAGTACCAGACTGATACTCATGTAGTACGAATGTTGAAATTACTTTTACACCTAAGTGCTTCCCCTTGTGTTTCTTGTAGGAAACAGAGATGAAGGTACACATGCACACAAAATTTTGCATCATTTGTTTGCTGACATTTATCTTTCATCAGTGCAATCATTGCCATGAAGATGGACACAACCATGGTCCTAAAGCGGAACGTGGACACTACCATAATGACTATCAGATTTCAAATGCATCCTACTTGCAGAATGGAGGAACAGAATCTGTGCCGAGTAAATTTTCAACGTTGGAAGCTGAAAATGAACAAAAATACTACATTGAAAAAATTTTTGATCGTTATGGTGAAAATGGAAGATTGTCTTTTTTTGGCCTGGAAAAACTGTTGATAAGCCTTGGTTTAGGAGAGGTAAAAGTAGTCATGATAAATCACGATGATATTGGCCATGATCATGTTTCTCACTTATATGCTTTAGAAGTACAGGAAGGAAAGCATTCTCACTCTCGTAACCATCCTCATAGCCACTCAGATTCAGAAAACCAAACCATGATTGGTATGGCTGCGAAGAGAAATCATAAGTGTGACCCTGAGAGAGACGCAGTAGTGCCATCAGTAAAAGATGATGGCAAACACATTCATGACCAGAGTCGCCATCGCCATCATCACCACCCTCGTCTACATCATCATGACCATAATGGTACACATCATCCTCGTAATGATTCAGTTAGTCATAGTGAACATGGAGAACAGAACCACGAACCTTCAACAGAGACAAACACAACTCAGGATCAGCCAGAAAGAAAACAACGGAAGCAGAAGAAGAAGCAAAAGAAGATCAGTGAGTCTTCAAGAGATGCTACAGGGGATTATGCCCCAGATCATGATCCAGATGATCAGTATGAGCACAATCGTGTTCATAAACACGATCATGTACATGATGCATCTCACTTGCATGTACACCATCATGAACACAGTAGTGATCGTTCTGCTAGTCACGGACATCAAGATTCCAGTTTAGGTAATGAGGATGGACAGCACCATACCAGCAAGCGAGAGGCACCTCATAAGCAGATTAGTGTAAGAAAACATGCTATTTTTTCAACACGTAGTCATAAGGACCATAATGAAGATGAACGTGATCGTGAAGAGGTGAGTATGAAATGGAGAACTAGTAAGTTCACTTTCACTGTTGTTACCTAATAATTGAAGGTGCATGTCCACAAATAACACAGAAGCACGTTTGCGACCATTGCGTCATACATGTAGCAGAGTGATAATGCTAAAGGTCACTGCCACAGTTTTGAGTTTACTTTATGGGGTTTCATTTCTGTCTGCTCATTGCCCATCTTTTCTCAGAGATCTATCTTCTTGCCTATTTATCTGTATAAAGGAGATATTTAAAGCTTTCTAAGATACCCTGCGTACAGGTGGGTTATTTCTCTTCCCAATATTCATTAATACTTCCCACACACACACCTTTTTTGGACTTCTTTCTGAATTGAAGATCATTAACATTTTTGGAAACTGCACAGAGACTCTTCCCTAGAAGAAACATCTGCATCTTTTTAACATGCTTCTAATTTCTTTGAAGCAATGTAGATGTAGCTTCTGTAGCACTGTGCTTGGTGTAAGCTCTTCCATTTCTCCCTTCAGCATCCATTATTTTGCCAGGACCATAAATACACTTCCTCTTCCCTCTTACAGTTAACTACAGAAGCAGGACATTTTGATATCATGGTTTTAAACTAGAAGTCAGGATAGGAAAGGATGGAGTGAGCGCTGAGTTTGAGGTTTTAAACTGAATTAACAAGTCAAACTCCAAACACAGAAGGTTGGTAGGTAAAGAGAATGTTAGAAAACCTATTTTGGATTTATGTTCTTCCACTCCTTTCCTGTTGCGCTTTCTTCATTGTTTGTACTGTGTAATGGTAAAGAATACGGAAACTCATTTTCTGTGACATTTATCAAAAATTATATAGGTGTTTGGAGACTGAGTTTGTGCTGCCAATATTTTTACTGTTTCTTTCCCCTCAAAAACCATTTAGATCAGCTTAGACATGTTTTAGCACTGGTGGAATGTTGTGGGCCAGAATTTCTACTTTCTGTTTGTGTTCTTAAATCATATGCTAAATTTTCCATAAATGTAGATTTTTTTAATGAAATAGTTGCTTTCATATTTAATTTGTTTGTACAATTTGCTTGCAGTGCTTAAATGTTACCCAGCTGCTACGGTACTATGGTCTGGAAACCAGCTCTCCAATATCTCCCGAATTGTTTATATATTTGTGTCCTGCTTTGCTATACCAGATTGAGAGAAGGCTTTGTATTGTACATTATGATGAGCTTGAAGATTTTATGAAAAGTAAAAATGCATCAATTGAGAATAAGGATAAAACAGGTGCATCAGGTAAGTGCGTAACAGCTAAAGCCTTCAAAATTGTTTTGCACTGTAAATATTAAATTCAAAGTTCGAAATGTCATACAACTTAGCATTCACTGTAAAGTAAAGGAATGGTTGAAATTTAACGTATTTACTAGAAGAAATTTGAGACAGCATGCTCCTCCTTGAAGTCAGGAGCCATAGCATCCTGTTTGGTGGTATAATAGCTTCTCCTAAGTAACCACGGCTCAGGGAACCTTTCTTTCTTGTACCTTTTTATCCTTTTTCATTTTTTTCACTTTTTATTTTATGTTTGCTTATTTTTACTTGTTTTTTTTAATTCTATCATTGAGGCCTAATGTCCTATCATTGGGCGTATGACCCAGGCATTTTGGCCTGGATTCTTCCCACATATCTTTAGATGTTGGACTCCTTTGTAATAGAAACACAGGCAAGGTACAGAATCTTTGGAGACAGAAGGACCTCTAGAGATGAGCAAGTCCACCCACAGTTTGGATTATTTCCATCATTTAAAATATATTATGTCTTTTTCTCTTAGCGTGACTGAGGTGCTCCATATGTTTATCTCAAAGTTGGAAAGTTGCAGTGTTACTTTGGCACAAATTTTCTTAATAAATTTGACCTGGATATATTCATTCAGGAACAGAGAACAGCACCTTCATCACAGTTCGTTCACTGAAAAATATGATTTCAGGTGCTACTGGTTTTGTATTCTACCAATGATGCAAATTTGTAGAATTGACATCCAGATTTTTTTGTGAACTTAACAAATATAAAGACTTAAGCAACTTACAAGAGCATTTAAATTGCCATTTCTGACAACAGTTCCCTTTTCTGACTTCCAATGTCAATTATTCTATACTGCTCCTCTCTTAAGCATATGAGAAGTAGAGAAGTATTCAGTCAAAATCGTCTGTTGGCAGTTTTAATTTTTTGTGTGTTTGCCTTGAGTAAAAATCAGTAGACTTTTTTTTCTTCTTACCATAGTTCTAAACTAAAAATATTTTTACTGTTGTTAAAGCAGTTATTTTAAGGGCAGCATCCGTTCTTGTGATTTCATAACTCAGTATACTTTTAAAATCTATGTTTACTACTGCTATCTTTCGTAAATTATAATGGAACTGTTGACAGATGTTTAGCTATGGTGAAATATGAAAAATCTAAAAAATCCGGGGTACAATGTCTGTGTTTTGAACATAAAAATATTTGCAATTGTGAATATTGATTAGTATATAGGTCCTTATTAGTATTGCTAGGAATAAAGCTTGAAGTAACTGCATTCTCATAGATGTTAATAACTGTTGGAAAGAATGTATTGCTGGTAAATTTTCTTAACAATGCTGGAGTCATTAAAATAATTAACTTGTTATACATAAATCTCCTGTAGTGACACAGCTACTATCTTGTTAACTGTTCAAAGATTGCTGTAAACTGAATATACTGTGTGTTTTATATGGCAGCAAATCGTTTAGTGGGGTAGTTTCATTGTAAGAGTTGACCCCTGCCTTATTACCAAGAGGATTTGTAGAGTACCTCTAAGCATTTTCTGACAATTAAAATGTTGAAACTGTGTACAAAACTGTCATGTTGCACATGCTTTGAACCAGTTTAATTAGAAAGTTCCTACAGATCAGTGCTTCTTTTTAAAATAATGCATTGTATTTCCCTGTAATGAGTAAGGGAGTTGATGAATAACTCAGCTTGAAGACCTTTAACATTTTAAGAGACTTAATTTGCAAAATTAGTGAAGCTTATTGTGAACATTAACATGTTTTATGGCATCTGATATCTTGAATATAAATAATACATTTGTCAGTTAATTGTAAAAAAAATTAGTTTTTAACTTACTGATTTGGCTCTGAAAACAAACAGTAACCTCTAAAACACGTCCACTTGATGAGGTAATAATAAATCATTCTTCATAAGTTTCCTGTATACTGTTGTATTAACTACAGTGAGACTTCAGTTGATGTAATAATCATTTTCCCTTCTCAAGTAAGGAGGTGAATCGCAAAATAACAAATCTTAACTGGTAATGGGGATTGTGGGAGGTGTAGGAAAAACGTCAGTGATAGAGTAACTTAACCTGCAGGTTGTAGGATTCTACTAAAATGAAAATGTTTGCTTACCCAAGCTAATGTAAATATTTTTAGATAGAAATATTTCCCAAAGTTAGGAGGATGCAGACAATCTTAAACACTAGTGTTCTGTGGTTTTCTTTAGTTTTAATTAAAGCTTTCAAAAAAAAAAACCACCTTAATCGACCAATACTGCTTCTATTCATTGATCCTAACCTGTAAGGTTTCCATTAGTTCTGACAGTGCAGTTTTCTAGAGCAAAGTAATTTAATTAACTGATGACCAAAAACTTAGGAAGCCATATTGGTTT
This sequence comes from Charadrius vociferus, assembly GCF_000708025.1. NCBI lineage: Eukaryota > Metazoa > Chordata > Aves > Charadriiformes > Charadriidae > Charadrius > Charadrius vociferus. The sequence goes on from NW_009649570.1 coordinate 3,881,204, forward strand.
TTCTTCCTGTAATTTACAGATAGTTCTGTAACATCTTCTAATAAAAGATTTTCAAGGGCTTATACATAAAATTGAGCTTTCACAGTGTACCTGTAGGAAGAGGTGGCATTGTCACCATTGAGGGCCCCGAAACAACTTAACTTAAAAGGAAAGGTACACCGACTATCAATCAAGCTAATAGAAGTGATACAAGTAAACAGCGAGCAATTTTTTAAAAGATGGAGATCAGTTAGAACTGTTGATTAGAAGTATTTCAGATCAGATATATCTTGTAAATCTGCCTGTGCAGATGCCAGTGTTCCCTGGAGTTTACCATCCCCTGAACCCAGGAGGGCTTTGCTTCAGTGGAGCCTTTCTTTTAGCTTGCGTTCTTGTTAAGGCTTGCAGACAGCTAACCGTTCTCAGCCTTCCAAGGAGTCTACAGTACTGCCCTTTCAGTCTGTTTTAATTTATGGATAGCTGTCCAAATCCGCTGCAAACAGCTGTCTTGCTTGCTACCCACTGTTTGAACAGAAGTCCCTTACAGAAGAAATTGTTTGGTCACCTCCCTCTTGTTTTTTCTCCACAGAAATATTTTATAAGCCAGTGCATAATAACTTCACCTCATTGACCAAGCTTTGTATAGTATTCCTAGAAGTGTTATACACTGAGTTCTTTTATAACTTAAGAGCTTTTGCAGTGTTCATGATATTGCATATTAGTTCTACTTCCATTATGTTTTTGTGCTTTGAACACTACAGTTGAATGAAATCCTTCAATAAAATTTTGTGTCAGAATTTTGTCCTAAGTCTTCCTTAGTAGTCCTTTTTATATGAGGAGAGTTTGTACATGTATGTAACTGTGGGGTCATGCACAGCTTTTGTATATAATATATTTTTTATCTTTGACTTGACAGCAACCTTTTGCTGATAATTTTGGTTCACTGCCATTTTTTAAGAGTTTAAACAGAGACAGAAGCTGATGACCGAGATCCGAGAGATGCACAGATTCCGTATTCCAATTCTCATGTGCCTCATCTTAATCCTGATGCCATGTTTAGATAGTGTATCATTCGTAAGAGTATGTAAACCCTTCAGAGATACGTTTGCCAAATCTATGCTATGATACGTGAAACTTAAGCCGGTTTGCATAATCTCCTTTCGATTTGTCTCCATGTAAGGCTGTTGGTCATTTAACCTGGCACTTAACATAATAATGTCCGTGTCTAGATTGGAGATCCAATGTCCTGCCAAACGACTGTGTAATTTTTATTTGGGCTACTTGTGCATGCATGCATGATTTAGTATTGAATTACAAGCCCATGTATGCTGCTTCTCTCAGCAGAGCCTGTTAATCCAGAGTACATGATTGAAGTGCTCTGGGGATGAATCAAGGCTGCGTAGTCGCAGTATTTTGGTCGGCAGGGTGCTGCTTCCACTCTAGACCTACTTTTGTATTCCCATTTTCCAACCTCTGTTTTTCAGTTCCTCATGTGATGGCGGTCTTTGCCTTTTCACCAACTCTGTTTTCCTCTCGGTATCAATATGCATTTCAGCGTACACTGCACACTTTCTAAAGCTTTTTCTGATCAGTTTTGCATGCTGGATGTGCTTTTGTACCCTTTGCATTTGAATTGAATAGTTTCCTTTTCTGCACTGTTGTGGAATGACAGCTACAGACTGCATAAGAATCAATATCCAAAAATAAAATTTGAAACAGCAGATATTTTAAGTTTTGGTGTTGAACCAGACCAGGCTGCAGCAGCCACAATTCTAGTGGCAAAGGCTTGTTTGAGCTGAAGTATTTCTGGTACAGATAGAATTCTTGGGACATTAGACTGCTAAATTATAAAGTCCATTGAGCAGATACAGCATATTCATTCCTCCTTTCTTCTCCATTTCCACCCAACCCCCCCATTTCCCAGGATGTTTTCTCCCACTTGATCAAAACTTGATCAAAAATGAGTGGGCCTTCATAGATGTCAGGAAATCAGATCAGGCACCAAAGTACAGAGATGCTAATAATTTTAAATCAGGAGCTGTTAACTTTCATTAAAATTGGCAAACTGGGTAGACATTTTTGATTAAGAATGAAGCTAGGAAAACAAATGGAAAAACCTGAAGCATTTAGGCTAAAATTTAAAAGAAATTTTTTTTAAAAAAAAAAAAAAAAAGTTTAGATTGAGGAAATCATGTTCATGAAAGATCTCAGCCCAAACAGTTAATGTTTGTAAAACAGGAGCCCCAGCTATTCCTGTCTTTGGGACTGTAAACCTTTTGAACTGTATTGTTGGAATTAAACAGTTTTTACTTACTGTTCTTTGAAGTTTCTGTGATGGGAAGAGACAAGAGAAGTGATAGAGAAGCAGAGAGAGAGGAAAAAAAAAGGCATCAGTTTTTAATTCTTAGCCTTACTGATGACTTGAAAATAGAAGAAAAAATATTTTATGAGTGAGATGCTGCCTTACAAGAGTCATGTTTCTTTGCTTATAGGATCTGTTTCTTGTGTAATTCCTCCTTCTCCATGTCACATAGAAATTTGCGCATCTTCCCTAATTAGCAGGATTATGTCGAGTGTACCATATCCCATTATCACTTTTTCTTCTCATGACAGTAGAGGTTCTTAGAAAAAATACTATCCTGGTTTCAACTGGGATGGAGTTAATTTTCTTTCTAGTGGCTACCGTGTTTCAGATTTGCTAGGAGAGGAATATCCATAATTCATATTTTTTCGGTTGTTGCCAGGTGCTGTCTATATTATGCCAGGACTTTTTTCAGCTCCCCGTAGAAGCTGAGAGGGAGCACAGACGTAATAAGCTGGCCAAGAGAATATTCTGTATCACAGATGTCATGCTCAGTATATAAACGGGGGTTGGCTGGGCGGGGGGGGAATCTGTGAATGAGCTGGGCAACCAATTCACCAGGTGGTGAGTGTGACTTGTGTTGTGTTACTTCATCTTGTATATTCCTTTACCATTATTATTATTATTGTTATTTTCCTTTTCCATTATTGTTGTATTAAACTGTCTTTATTTCAACCCAGGAGGTTTTTATTTTTCCCTTTCCCCTCCTTTTCTCTCTCTTCTCCCTACCCCTCTAGGGGGAGAGGGAGAATTGAGTGAGCAGCTGCGTGGCCCTAGCTGCCGGCTGGGATTAAACCAGGACAAATACATACTGCCTTTTGTTGGTAGCAAGTTGCTTTTGGCTCTTCAGGCTCTTACTATAGCATTTGATTTTAAAGTTCCTCTGTCAAAGGTTGAGTCTTACTTATTTCTCATATATAAAAATCTATGTTTCAAAGCACCAGGTGAAGAGAGTGGTGCCTAACTGAAGATGTTACTCCTAACAAAGGAGGAGAAATACTGATTCCAGTTAAATTTTGCATCAGAATCATGTTAAAAACAAGTGTTAAATATGAATTAGTGCGTGTAGGGCCCTAGTAAGTCAAGTAGCAGAAATGTTTTTGTTCCAACACAAAATCTGCTTTTTGTGTTTCATTAAGGGCTGCAAAGCTAAGCCTGGAGTTTGCAATCAGGAAGAATTGCTGGGCTCTTTTTAGCTGATTGTCTTCTGATGTCCTTCGCTATATTGTACTGTACTGTGAATAAGCCTGTGTATTTTTTGCTGTGAACTTCAGTACTGCCTTCATATTTTTCAGCATGTTTTGAATGAACAATTGCACAACTTAGGCTAAAGAAAAGTCACCTTCTGAAGAGATAGTTGAAAGTCATTAATCAGTCTTAAAAGTTTTACAAGTATTGTTCTGATAACCTTTCTGTATTCATTTCTTCCCACAGCCTGGTTTTGTGGTATCATCTCTATCACCGTCATTAGCCTGCTTTCCTTGCTAGGTGTGATCTTGATTCCCATCATTAACCAATGGTGCTTCAAATTTCTTCTAACTTTCTTGGTAGCTCTGGCTGTAGGAACAATGAGTGGAGATGCACTACTCCATCTGTTGCCACATGTAAGTATTATTTCCTTACCTTTTATTCTTAATTGTAACCGTATATAGAATTTTCAAAGAATTGTTTGACAAGTATCAACAAATAAATGTTCACTGATACAGATGTAGATTGACTTGACTGTGAGGGACATCCTGAAACAGTGTTTGTGTTTCTTAAAAAAAAAAAAAAAAGGGGGGGGGGGGGAAGTAGTTGCGTATTCATAGTTTAACTTCTGTCACAGTATTTTAAAACACCTAATGAGACTAACAAGAGTAGTTTAAATTTAGCAGTATTACTTTTTCTTGTCTATTGATACTTGTGTATCAGTACCATCTAAAAGTATTTCAGGGGAATTAACCTTCCTGGTTACTAGCTTTTGGGGAGAAAGTAACCTCTAACTTACTGAATCAAGAAATTGTCCAGGTTCTTGGGAAGGTAAGCAGTTTTTAATTTGTGATGGTATACCGTAATTCTTAGAAGGGGAAATGCTTTCTAAAATTATGTTACCTTAATTCTTTTAGCAAGAAGACGAATGTTTACATATTTTCTTTGTATAAATCTTAATACAAGTCTTTGGTCAGCTTGTTGGGTTATTTTTTTCAAGGTGTATTTCAGATCAGAATTAAGGCTGTAATTGACAGTAATAGTTTTAAAAAAGATCATGAGGTTTGGTTGCTAATGGGAGTGCAGGAATGGTAATTCCTTTTGACATTTCTGAGAGTTATTCTCATTGTCTTTAGCGTTGTGACAGTCTCATTATCTTCAACATTGTCACAGAAAAAAGCTGAAACTAAATTATCTCCCACTCCAGCCCTAAAAATTTCCCAGAGTAATGTTTTTTTATTGATTAGTGTAATGAATAGTCTAATGAAAAATTTCTATGGTAAAATGTGTTTGTATTAAAAAAACAAAACAAAACAAAACCCCAAACAAACCCAACCCAACTTTTAAAGTCTACTTGTGCTACTTTTCTGGCAGGGTTACGTATTTTGTCATCTGAGCTCAGAGCCATTTCAGGCTCCTGATTGCACCAGGTCATGCTGTGTTATTATTTTCTCTCCTAATAGTCACATGGAGGCCACAACCACAGTCACCACCATGGCCAAGGTCATGTTCACGAACACAAGCGGTCTCATCGACATGCCCATGGACATGGAGCACAGACTGAAGGCTTTCTAGAAGAAAATGATCCAGTGCTGAAAGGTCTTGTGGCACTTGGAGGCATTTATGTTTTGTTCATCATTGAACATTGTATAAGAATGTACAAGCACTACAATAAACAAAAGGTACACACTGAAATGACATGCTGTTTTAAAATACGTATTACCTGAAGTTATCTTCCAAGTCTCGAGAAGTTGTCTGTGTGATGATTTATTATTCTGTGAACGTGAACGAGTGCTGCTAATATGCATTCTGTTTGATTTTATGTGAAGAAACACTTTTCTAAAAGAGGTTGCTTTTCTTAACAAGGTAATTTGGGAAGGCAAAGTAGAAATCTGATGGGGGAGGTTGCAGCTTTTTGGCCAGATGTATCTTAGTAAAAGAGATTACAGCTCTTTTGCTAAAGCGCCGTGATCTTCTTGCAAAAATATGAAAGGCAGTATGTGAGAAAGAACTGGTAATAGAGCCAGGCAATTGTCAGACAATTTACAAGAAATTTAACTGTAGACTACTAGCTAACGATGCCAGTGTAACAGAGGTATTCAGTTTTTCCACATGAAAAAAAATGCCAAAATTTGCAAGCCTCCTGCCTTCTATAAATTGACAGTAAAATTTTAACTTGTTTCCCCGAAAATGATTGGATTTTTAGGGCTGGGAGCATGCTGTATTCATGATGGTGGTATAAAAGGAGAGTGAGTACCTCAGGGGGAGTGTGACGGTGGACAGAAATTGAAGCCACCAAAGAGCTGTGTTCTTCCAACAGTCATTATAAATACACTTTTAACTTCTGCCTCCATCATTCGACTTTGAGGAGAAAGTGATTTTGGCACAACTATAACTCCTTCTCCCCAAATGAAGGCAGAAAAATTTGGAGTCCTCTGTTTTCACGTCAGACTTGCTGCCTCAACTGTCCAGGCAGCAGCAGACTTTCTGTGTTGGAAGAGGCATTTCTTAGATCTTCTGATAAAGAAGATATGTCACATTGAGCATGTCTTCTTTGAGATTAATTAACTAATTAAATCCCCTTTACTGTTTGGCAAATCTATGATCTCTGTTGTATGGGCAGCAGTTAGGAAAGTAGCAAGCTTTTCTCTAAAGGGAAATACAAGGAAGTTCTAGGAGTGTAAAACTTAAAATTGGACAAAACAGAGGAGCTGTTCGTGCTGCATACTTGCTTTTTTGAACAAAACAAGCAAATATAATAACTCAATATATATGTGTTTCTGGGCTGTTGGAGCAATCCTTGTCATAATTACCTTGTCTCTGTTACTGAAGTGAAAAATATTGTCTATCTGTGTGTGAGCGAGTGAGATCCTGTGGTAGGTAGATAAGAATTTCCACTGGGATAGATATCATTGTTGAGCCTTACAAAGATTAATATTCTGCAGTAAAGATTAATATTCTGCAGTCACATACTTCTGTTAGGCATATTTAGAGAGAGTAACTTAGTCTATTTTTAAGAGATTTTTTCGACAACATTTCAGTTTCTTTTCTTTCCATTGATGTCCTTTCACAAACCAGATGCTATCTGTTTCCTGTTGCAGAGTAAGCAGAAATGGTGCAAGAAAAAACAGGCTGAAGAATCACCGATTGGAAGGAAACTTTCCGATCACAAATTAAATAATAGGCCAGATGCTGACTGGCTTCAGCTCAAACCCCTTGCAGGTAGGCATTTATTTTCAGAATTTTCTCTGATTACAAGATTCAAAGTAATGGCATGTAACCTCTTGTACAGTTTTGCTGCTATTATGCAAATCATTGTTAATAAGACTTAATAGGCTTTCCCTGTTAAGTCTTTTTTTTATTTTGTTTTCCTTGGATCTGAGAGCACTTTGAACACTTCCTAATATGTCATACAAATGGTTCTCAGACTTGTGAAGTAGTCAGGTTTTAGGGGGCTGTGGTTCTTTGGGGTTTTTCTTTCTTTGTTTGTTTTGGAGGTGTTTTCTGGTTAAGCTGTGCCTGACTAGCTCAGTCCTGGCAAAAATTAGATTAAAAATGATCACACACAACCTGAAAGGGGATATCTGTTACACTTTGAAGTTTCCAGCCTCTGACCAATTATAGTTTGGCTGAGAAGGCTAAACAAAATTAATTTCTTTTCATAAATACAACCAAGTATCCTGAATGTTCCTCAAATATCCAAAACAACTTTCACATACTGTTCCTTCATCACAGTCTGAATGCTCTATCACCCTTCCTGAAGGGATGAGGGAAGGGGAAGTGCTTTGGTTCATAAACTTCCCCTTCCATTGCCTGCATGGCTGCTGAATTAATTCGTTGATGAAGAATCCATAGGCTGTATTTATATAAGTGCAATTTTAATTTGAATGGTTTGTGGAATGGAGAGTTTGGACTGTAACTTTCTCCACTCAGACAACTTAAAGTGGGGTTTGGGCCATTGACATAGACCATAGAAAAAGTTTCAGCTGTGAGGGTGGTGGTACATGTATTTGAAATGTCTTCATTTTCTTTTAATGGGTGATGAGAGGAATTTTGGTTCTAATGACATGGAGTACGTACAGGTTTTATAACACTGCTTCTCTGAAAGTGCACTCTGCTGGTCAGTAAATCATTCGTACTACAGGCACTGGAAGCCCATGCTGAATTTGAATTTTGAACTACAGTGCCACTACCACTGACCTGAGTGACTATTCCATTTCTTTTTAAACAGCTTCCAAATGATGATTACGAACCTGTTTAATCGAGAATTCTTTGTCTGGTGCTTGGGTCCTCTGTGCCTGTTTTTTTTAGTTCTGCTTACTGTTCACTTATTTTTGACTCTGAAATATTTTTGTTGAATTACTGTGAGCTAATAACTTCATTGTCCAGAACTGCTTTTTTTCCACAACTGGTTGTGTTTCCTGAAGCACAGATTGCCAGTTTCCTTTATTTATTAATACTTCAGAAATATTAGTAGACTTTAAATTCATGAAAGCATGCCTTCTGCATTGTTTTCTCTTTTTATTTCTTTGTAAAAATGGCTTTGATTGCTAGCAGGGTAATGAGCTACGCTGAAGGAGCTCACTGTATGACACAAGTGTCTGACACAAAGATGCGTGCAATACAGAAACTACTGAGATCTGCTGCATCAGCGGCAGATCCTGGTATGCTTCAGTGAAGGCGAAGTCGTGACCTGTATGGGCATGCATGGAGAGCAGCCAGTTAAGGTTTCCTTAGCCATTCAGATTCCATCTATGCTTATAAGACATTATTATCCTTCTGGCAACTGTCCTTTTCCAATGTTGAACCATAAACTTTGTCAGTAGCAAAATTACAGCTACAAGCCTCGGTTGGGCTAAAACTGGCTTTGTGTGCTATGGATCCAGTGCCGTTGCCTCGTAGTGGAGACTTTTATATGCTGTACGTGCAAACTAGTAAAAAAATGGGGCAGTGAGGAATTTAATTTTTTGGCTGAACATCGACACCAAAGTTACTAGATTGGGATGTGTTAAAATACTTTTTTTTTTTTTTTTTTTTTACTTTTGCAAAGCAATTTAATTCTTAGCTCAATGATGCAGTAGTTGCTGGTGATAATTTAAATAAGAATTAATGCAGTGTCTCTCCCACCTGGCTTCCATGTAGGAGCAGATGACTCAGTTTTATCTGAAGATCGACTCAATGAAACTGAACTAACTGATTTAGATGGCCAACTGGAATCCCCTCCCAAGAACTTCTTGTCTGTAGAAGAAGACAACAATATGCACCATTCTCACAATGATGTCTCACATGCTGCTCAAGAGCATGATCTTCACGATTCAGAGTATGACAGCCATGGCGAAGATAAAATGATAGCTAGAAAACACAGTCACCACTGGCATCACAAACATTCCCATCATTCCCATGGCCACTGTCATTCTGGAAAAGACCTGAAAGATACTGGGATAGCTAATATTGCTTGGATGGTAATTATGGGAGATGGCATTCACAACTTTAGTGATGGCTTAGCAATCGGTAAGCAAAAGCACTGAGTATTTCTCAACAGTTTCTTCTCACCTTTGGTAACTTTGGTAATATTTTACTTCTGAGTGATCACAGGTAAGGCTTCCGCTTAGCTCCTGTGGTTACTGGCATTGTACTGCCCGCAGAGCAGAAATTAAAAGGCCATCAGTTGTAATAGTCTTCCCTTTGTTAATATTCTGTGACTATTTCCACCAAGATTACTGTATTGGTAGTAACTAGTAGCAATCTCTGCCAAATAAAAGATAGGTGCAGACAAACCTCCTTATGAATTATGGAGCACGTGTAGTGCACATTTTTTTTGGGGGGTGTTAGTATTTGCCTTTGAATAATAAATGCGTGCCTTTCAAGTCTTATTTATAATTATATTTATTTATTATAATAATAATATTTCTATTATTATTAATACATGGAATTATACTGTACTAGTAAAGAATATATGTACTATGTGTCAGGTTACTGAAATAATAATTTTTAAAAGTAATACTTAGGATAATTTAAGTTTCATTTGAGCAAAGTATTGTTTGGTCTTGTGGTCAGTATAGATTTATTTCTAGCCAAATATAGAAGAAATTGAAGTACCAAACAGATTTTATTAGATTTATCAAATCAACCTTGATTCAGATAAACCTGTAAATGTGATCTGAACTGTAAAACACGTTAATTTGAATATATGTCGTACAAATCAAAATGATGGTGAGAGTAATATACTCAGTATATTACTCAGAAGTGCATACTTCTAATTTTTTACTAAGGTAGCTACTCAGAGTACACAGGGTTCTGAAATACTAACAGAAGGAACATACCCATTTTGAAGGATGGGGGATAAGCTACTTATTAGGGTCTGGAGTTAACAATGGAACCTACTACAGTTTCTCCACTTTATCCAAACAATTTCTAAAGAAACAAAACTCCATAAAAATTAACTTTTTGCTTCATTTTCACACTAAACAGGTAAGACATTTAGACACTGGCTTCTAAGGCCAAAAAGGATCACTACGCCATCTGTTGAGAACTTCACTGTATTGAAACTCCATTTCTAAATATTCCTGTGTCCAGCTCAAACAGCTGATTCTTTGGTAAAATGTAGATTTTAGAAAAACATATTCATCTATTTAATATATCAAGTTATGAGGAATCCAGAGGAAAGTTAAATTTCCTCTCTGTCTTCAGATTGTGACTTCTCTTTCTACTTAATTTTGCCTGTTTTGACTGATCACTGCAGGCTGCTCTTGTGCATTTCTCTGCTACAGTACAGAAATTTAATACCCATTTTCTCATCTCAGAATTATTTAAGGTATGAACTTAAAGTTGATTGAATTAAATTAGCTCACACAAAAGTTAGTGAAAGAGGTTTATGCCTATGTTTTTCTCTGTATTATTTTCCAGGTCTGACTTATTAATGTGCTCTAGAAATAAGCATAAAGGAAATAGAGAGGTTGTGGGTTAAATTTTAGTTTGGATTTCCAACCTGGAAAGGAGAGAGCTAAGACTGTTGCTCATGTGCATTCTTAACTGTCCTGATGTGCTTGAGAGTTCCTAAAAATGTAAAAGCGGTGCTATCAGTTAGCTTTTTGCCTTTATGTCTCTGTTTTGCTCAGTTGTGTTCTCTCCCAGGATTTGTCTTTCAGATAAACTGAGTAATAAAGTATGCAGTGGTAATGCACATCCAGGATACTTCCAGTATTTTCAATTTATATAAAGACAGGACACAGACATAATGAAAAAATATTAGAGTGTGCATTCTAACAGAAGGGTGTCATCTCTGGAAAGCCTGTTGATTAATTTTTCTGACTTGAAAATAGTAAAATATAATTTGGGTTTTTTTTGTTTTGTTTTGGTTTTTTTTTTAGGAGCAGCTTTTAGCGCTGGACTGACAGGAGGAATCAGCACATCTATAGCAGTGTTTTGTCATGAGCTTCCCCATGAATTAGGTAACTAATTCTATAAACCAAATGTGTTCAGTCTCTCCAGCTGTAAAAAATACTTGCTTAAAAGCTGTTGTGATACCTGTCCTGATGCGCATAATGCAATGCAGATGCTGCAAGGGTGACCTTCAGAGAGTAATGGAGCAATACTGCTTCAGAGGGCATAATGAGAATATTAATACAGGATTATTTTGGCAGGTATCTAGTTACAACAGTTCTGTCAAGCTTTTTGAATATGTTTTAAAAATATTCTTAGGACCATACAGTTTACATTTTGGTGTTACACCTCTGCATTTTATAGAGAGAGTTCCAGGCTACTCTGTGTGGCACTGTCTTACACAAAGTTAAGTAAAGTTACATAAGTAAACACAAACTGATATTAGTACAATTCTTTGTGGAGATCTTCCGAAGATGCTTTGTTCCAATTGTTGCAGAGTCCAGTAGGTGTGGATGACTATTTAGGGTAAAGCCTGTAGGTATTGTTTGCCAGTGCCATTGATTCTTCCCCCCTAATTGAAGCATTTCTTCTTGGGGTTAGCTAACCATGACGAAACCTGACGTTTTCCTGTGAGCCATAAGGCACATCGCATGAAGTTTTAGTGCACCCCGAGACTTAAGAGAAGAGCAGCTAGAGACAGGAGTCGTCACCTCTTTTGCCAGTAACATGGAATTGTGCTAAATTAAACTGTGTATGTACTCACAGCTTGCTTACTTGATGAGATGCTAGCTCTGAATGATCAAAACCAAGTACTTCAAAAACCCTTAGAGGTCAGGAGTGAAAGCATTTTATACAGGCAGATACTAAGTATAAGGTAAGTAATGGACACAGATGGGAGATAATAGAGTGGAGGTTCATGGTTTGACAGCGGCGCTGTTAAGTGAAGTTGCTGCAGTATATAAAGGATTGCAATATATATTGGTGTGCTTATAACTTGCTAGGTTAACATGATTAAATTAACCTTGTATAAGAAGTGAGTAGTTCGCTGTACATATTTTTGCTTTGATTCTAGATTGAGCAATTAATTTCTAGCATATCTGACGAGATTATTATATTAATTACCCTCATGACTGCATATCATCTTCCACTCCTCATATTCACAAGAGTTCAGTCTGAAGGGAGTAAAACTATCACAGCTGATTACAAGACGAAAATTTAGGTCTTTGTAGAACGTCTACCTCTGTCAGCAATTTCAGCAGAGCTGTCTCAAATTCGAATTCAAAATAGTTAACCTGGCATGTCTTAAACCAGCAAACTGATTCAGCCTGGATGTGAAGTCATTCTTTCTGAATGTAGCTCTTCCTAATGCTGTATTTCTCAAATTCGTTGTCACCTTCTGTGGGGCGTAATGCCTCGTTATCCTGCTCTTGAATTCACAGAATGAGGTGTATATAGCTAAGAGGAATTTCACAGGTATTGATCAAAACTAAGCCTGTGTTGTTATGTGCCGTGAAGAACTTCTGTGAAGTAAAGACAAGTCTGTATTCACGGATGTATTCTCTTTGGGAGACCAGGTCTAGACTCCTCCATTTACCTCTAACCATTAATCGCTGTTACCTTTCTGACAATCAGCATGATGAATAGGCACCTTTAAATCATATTTTAATCAAGAGATTGCTGCACATAAATACAGTTCTTATAAGAGTTGTCATACCCTGTTGCCCAGTCTTCCTCTGAGCCTCCGTAGCAGTGTTTTCATGTTGGCAAAGCGTCGGATTGGTAGGATAGTAAATGTAGGCTAATTTATCGACTTACTCTCCTGAGAAGCGTTGATACTAAACCCCTGTGTTCTGTCTCCATTTTAGGGGACTTTGCTGTGCTTCTTAAAGCAGGTATGACAGTAAAGCAAGCTATTGTGTACAACCTCCTGTCTGCTATGATGGCTTACATAGGGATGCTGATAGGCACGGCCGTGGGACAGTATGCTAATAACATCACCTTGTGGATCTTTGCAATCACTGCAGGCATGTTCCTCTACGTGGCGTTGGTTGACATGGTAAGATTGTTTTGATTTTGTGTCATTTTTGCATTCCATGCATAAAACCTAAAACTTGAAATGGCACCTATGACAGAACTTTTTTTGTTATAACACATAAAATATCTGCAGATGGCTGTTTGTTTTATGACTTTTTTAAATGTTGCAGATACTTTGAGAGATATAGTGAAGTTTCATAGTTGCTTGCCTGCTTGGGTTTCTGATACCGAAGTCTGCCAGTGACTCCTGTTAAAATACAAAAACTGCAGGGGGGCTGGGAAAGACACTTACGCTTCCCACTAATAAATTAGTTAAAATAATAACTTCCCACTAATAAAACCAGGACGATTCTGTGGACTTGTGGATGGGGCATTAGACACTGGAGTTCAGTCCAGTATTTGGAATTGTTCTTCTCTAAAATTCAATCTCTATATATTTGATTCTGGAAAGATGATTGGATTCTGGTCTGAATCCTTAGCATGAACAGCTGCTAATACATAGCTTTTGTGATAAGCTTTTTAAAAAAATATCTGGTGGAAAAATGCTGCTGCTTCAACAACATATATTATGTCTAGTGTATCTGTAGATCCAGATCCTTCATGCAGTAATGAACTTGTGCACACTGCATCAGTCCATATTCAGTCCTGATTTCTCTCCTAAGCAGCTTCAGAGCTGCATTTAAATAAGCCAATTTTCTCAGTTCTTGTCTTTCCCAAGCCCAGTGATGAGATGAGTTTTCATTTTTGGCGTATTTTGTAATGCTCTTTCTGCTTTAACATACAGAAAAAGATGCATCACTTCCATGGATTTTAAGGACAGATCTCATATTGTATTAAATTATTAACCACTTAGACTAGAAACTCCAACCTAGCTAAAGCTTTAATTCATAAGGGTTCAGACAACTTCTTGTGGACTGTCTCCCTGGATTTCCATTGCTCCATTCACAAACTACTCTTTCCTAGTACAGACACCTAAAGCAGAGGCAAGCTTCCTCACAGCTGTTATTTTTCTGCTCAAATAGACTAAGTAGCCATCTACCTATTATCAGTAGATTGCTACTCGGATCACCTGATGTGGCTACATACTGCTTGTAGAAAAATACTTAAATGTAACTGGAGTTCTGGCTTTGAGTGATGTTCCAGTATTTTTTTTAACCTCATGGCATCTCCGTAGAGGGTTGGGTTTACCAATGAGGACCAGTTGTTTCAGTTTTCAGTTGTGGGTAAAATGGAATATTTTACTGTTCTGAAGTATTTTAAACCCATGCATTTTCTTCAGCTTTCCAAATTTCTTCAGAGACTTTGTTTCCATGTCTTGTAGCTCTGTTAGCCTACACTGCTAGTTCTGCTCTCCCGCATGCATATGTGCTCACTGTCCTGGTTTCAAACCACATTTTTTAGCAGCTTCCTCAAAAGTTAACTGGTGCAGGAGTGAAACGTGTGATGTTTGACTCTCACTGGCTGACTTGTCAAAGCAAGCAGGCATCTGTCAGTTACTTTAAGCCACGGACACAGATTTTGGGTTTCAGCAGTTCTCAGCAGTTCTCATTGAAACAGCATCACATCTTTGTCAGATCACTGTCTATGAGGCTGTCAGATGTCTGCTCTGGCGTGGGCTGATTGGTGCTAACTAAAGCAGCTGATGATATGAAGATCCCTCTTCCCTTTGCTGCTGTGCCCAGTAGTTGCCAGTTCCTCAGTCTGGTTTCTCAGCCTCAGTGGTATCATTGAGCCATTAGTGAAGACCACTGAAAGGAAGGGTTCAGCTCCCGCTGAATTTCCTGGTATCGGCAGAAGCTGTCTTGGTCGTTCTGCCCTCTAGCAAATTTACCTCTACAGTTATTTCTCTGTTCAGTGCCACTGCCACATTGGTGCTTTAGAAACTTTGTGCCAGTGGGGCTTCCAGCTTGCTTCTAGGGGGCATCCTCCAAATCTGAGAACTTTCTCTTACACTCAGCTTTGGTTCTGAAGATCCCATGTTAGTCCCATTAGTGGTCATCGAATGGGGGCTTGAGCACAGGTCAAGGCAGGACACAGAGGCAGTGGCTGCTCCTGTGACCTTCTTCATTCAGTCCTGCTTGTCATTAGGTCTTTTATGACTAGGACTCACGGAAGTCAAGCATTGGCCATCACACCATGGGGTATTTCACTTTGTTGTGAAGACTTTAATTTGTAAATATGTTCTAGTGGTGAAGTCACTCTAATCTATTATAAGGTAAATAAGTCTTTTTCAAGGCTTGCTAGAGTGTCTGTGTAGTTGAGAGGGAACCTTCATGCAACTTTAGATGTTCTACGGTAGCCTATAATTACTGAAATATCACTTGCTTGTGAGTCCTGGGGATGATACTTATTTCCTGTACTTATTTTGGCTGAAGACATCATGTATAAAGGAAAGCGGTATCTTCATTCTTTTATTCCTTGTCCTTTTCCTAAGTCATCTCAGTAGCAAACAAATAGTCAAAGCCCAGTGGTCTAACTAAATAAGAGCAGGAAAGGTCCTGCAAGATGCACTTGAAACTGCACCAGATTTTTATTTTAATGTTTCCATAATCTGCCTCCTCTCAAAGGCATTGTCATCTGGCGCTTAATAAGAACAGCTTTTGATCCCTCCCTAGCTTGACAGAGGCTCACATAGGTGCAGTTTTCTATCCATTCCTTACACCATTCCTGAGAATGGACCTTTTGGTATTTTTGCATCTGATTGTCCTGAAGTTTGCCTAATTACTTGTTTTCTAATGGTAAGGAAACCCTTCTGCAGTAGAATGTAAACTCGGGCCTTTCTAAATCCTTCAGGCTTTCCATGATCTCTTGTGACATTTCAGTGGGTGATAACAATCAGAAGAATATCCTCCTTCCTGACACTGCTGTTCTGGTTTGAATGGATACACTGAATTTTCCTATATTCCTTCCTAGTCCAAGTTGAATAATTTCATCTTACTGAAAAATAAATTTGTCTATTATATTTTTCATTCCTTCTATGTTTAGGGCTGAAACTATATGCTTTCAACTCCAAGAGGGTGCTATTTTTTTTTTCTGTTGACAGGACCAGACTCTTTATATGGTCCCTGAAATTGGTCATATCAATAGCTAATAAAGCAAAAAGTTTAGTAATCTTTAGACATGCTGTCAAAGTAGATAACCAGCAGTGTTAAAGCCCATTATAGTAATGCTAAGGTGAAGCCTTTATTTTCATCCAGAGCATATTCCACTAGATCTCAAAAAACCATCTTCTTCATGCCTGCCAAGCTGCTATCTGAAGTTCTCTTTATACCTCCTTTAGCTACTGCAGCACTACAGAGACGTCAGAGTTGAAACAGTACAGTGTAGGGCAGTTGGGCAGTACCTATTCAAAGCAGGAGGCAGTGCACAGCCTCCGTCCTCCTTCCTTCTTCCCTCTCAGAGACTCTCCAGGACCCTTTCTATGCTGGGATTCTGCAGGTTTTGAGGGAGAGCAAAGTGTCAGTGGCCCACTCACTCAGGCTCTGAGTACGAGAGGCACATGAGCACACCTCTTCAGATAAGGTGACAGCAAAAATAGATAAGTGGTTTGAAGATAGTGAATGGGGAGTGTGCCCATAGTACTGGTTACTGTTAAATAACCTTTTTTTCCTATCTTAAAGGGGTCTTTTACTTGGTCTTCAGTTCCACAGTTTTGGGGACATATGACAGCTGTCACTATCCATAGCTGAGACTTCCACTTCTACTCATCATGCTTTCCCTTTTCATGTCCGTGACCAGAAACCCTGGAAGTTATGGAGACAGAGCACTGTATTCTTCCTAGGTTTTGAAACAGATGCCAGAATATTCTTTAATTATTCTTAAGAGCATCTTTAGATTTGGAACAGCAATACTATGTCTCTGTAGCAGTTTATTACAAAACTTGAATAACATGCAGATCTGCCATTCAAAAACCATGAAGGTGAGAATTGGCAGCAGCAATTCTAGCACAATTCTCTGATTAGGTTTTGTATTACTTGGTGAATACAACTCTCATTTATTAAAAAGAAAATAATTCTGCAAGAAATCATGCCTGCCAACGTGACGGCTATATAGCAATCTTCACTACTGTAAAGTCTGTGATTACTTCATTTACTCTTAATGATGTAACAGGACTTTGTAATTTGGTGGAGTGCTTGCTGTTGAGCTGACTGGTCTATTGTGTATGCAGTAAACATTTTTCACACCAGTATATTTTTTTATATTGAAATACTCAATGGGTGAAATTAATTGTTAGATTTATGCCTCTTTTCGAAATGCAGTAAAACAAGACCAGATGGGTAACATATTTGGGTTTTTAGCAGATTTGATGCTCTGATAATTTGTCATGGTCTGTTGTGCAGTATTCAGGTACTCGGAGTAACTAAAACTATTCTACCCAATAAAGAGCAAAAAATAAAGACTTGTGCTGTGCACTGCCTGAAGTTTCCATTTTGTTCTGTATTCTGTTTTCTGTACTGTGTGTCTTGAAGGAATTCCTTCATTTACCTCATGCTTTCTTGAATTAATTTCTTTGTAAAACATTTGAAGTTATTTCTGTTCTGTACATGTGGCTTTGTAAGACACTTCATAAGATTTATTTTTACATCGTCCAAGTCCACTATTATTTGTTGCTTTTGTCAGTACTATTTTACTTTTCTTCATAGGTGAGGAATATAAGGAATATCCAGAGCGTTCAGAAATTTTTATAGCTTCACATAGAATTTGTCTTGAATTACTTGTAGCTATTGTTCCCATATTTAAAAGGGAAATGCATGTAAATATGTGTAAGCATATAACATGACAAATGAATGGCTAAGTTAATCAATCAGCAGTGTCATTATAAAGGGTATATTTATAGCAATGTAATTACTGTAGCAATAGTCAAAGCTTTTTATATTATGTTTATTTGAGCATGACAATTTTAATTGAGTAGAAGAACTCGAAAGAGCAGTACTCAAAGAATGCTGGGCTGGTCCTTATCTTGAGGAACTTAAAGTTTAATTAGATATGTGATACAGTAAAAGCTTAAAAAAAAACCCCACAAAACAAACCAGGTCCAAAGGAAAGGCAAGGCATTTTTAGTTTGCTTTGTAAATACATGATGTGATGATGTTTTTATCAAATGTAGTGGTTAAGTAGAGTTTTAGCTATGTCTTAATGTATTGTTTTTAGAACTGAATCCTGGAGTGTTTATTCTTGACAGTATCATCTTGTAACCTTGGCTGGTTATAAATGGAATAGAGGTGAAATAACATTCTACATTGTATTTCCTCCTTTTAGCTTCCAGAAATGCTTCATGGAGATGGAGATAATGAAGAGCATGGTTATTGTCCTGTGGGGCAGTTCATTCTTCAGAACCTAGGCCTGCTTCTTGGATTTGCCATCATGCTGGTGATTGCCCTCTATGAAGATAAAATTGTGCTTGACATCCAGTTTTGACCTAATTCTGGTAATCACTGTGGTTACAATAATGTTACTGTATGGCTTTGAGTCTGCA
The DNA here is from genome assembly GCF_000708025.1 of Charadrius vociferus. Taxonomy (NCBI): domain Eukaryota; kingdom Metazoa; phylum Chordata; class Aves; order Charadriiformes; family Charadriidae; genus Charadrius; species Charadrius vociferus. The sequence goes on from NW_009649570.1 coordinate 3,899,626, forward strand.
CTGTTTCACTGTATGCACATTGCTCAGAGGAAAAGCAGTGGCTTGCACTACTTACACAAGTACAGTATATTCATTTCTGTGTAGGTTAACTTCTTTTTTTTTTAATTCCAATCAGATGAGATTACCCAATGCATCTTCTAAACTCAAGCGATTGACATTTAGGAAATACTAAATATAAAAAATAAATGCCAAGTTCAATATACTATGTGGAAAGCACCGCTTGCTTAAGAAAGAAAAAGTATAGTGAATGATCTTCCCATTTGGGAAAATACCATTTCATTAGTACAGTTGAAAAGAACCCAGAAAATGTTACAGCTGAAATTCATACCTCTGCAATGAGCCTGAGGAAGCTTTTAGTGCCGCATAAGTCTTAAGTAGCGTCCCTATATATCTATATAGATAGATATATAGAGAGATAGATATATAGATATGCATGCATATATATGCATGCATGTGTATATATATATTCATGCTGTGCTGATTCTTCTGCATAGCGGTGACTTGAAGTACTAAACGTTACAATAGCACATGACTGGAAACCACTGTGCTGGTTTAAATTTTAACAAAGAAAGCCAAAACTTAAACACCGTTTAAATTCTTAGAGTATGCATTAAGCTGCACTCCATCATTACAAGCTTCATGTGTAAGAAGGCAGGCTGTTGCAATATACGCTGCAAAGTGCTACGCTCTGTCGAGGATCAGTTTGACGATGGTTTGCTGACTAAGAGTTATTTGATGTTTGTTCCTTGATATTAGTAGGAAAATGCAAAATGCAGTAGAATTAGTGTTAGCTTGGGGAAATCCCTGATGTTGGAGTTATTGAGCTATTTCTGGTTCTTTTTTACAGATGCTAAACATGTATTGTGTGCCACTTGCAGCATAAACTACTGAAGAATTGTGGCTGTGAATTTGTGCAAACTCTTTCTTTTAACAGAGAATCCGTATGGGAATTGCTCCATTTTTTAACAATTGTTTTGGAGTGTTTTCTCCTCTTCATGTTAAAACAATCCAAAGTGCAAGATGCTGGTTACTGAACCTGGGCACAAAGGTTAAATTATGCTCTGTGTATGTAGTACTGGTAGGTTATTCACAATACTGAGGATCAGATTAAAATCTGTTTCTGCCATGCCATGATATCAGACATTGTAGCACCAGCCATTTCTGGCAGTAGACAGTATGTAAGACAATTTCTACTTCCAGCATAAAGGAGTTAATTTCTACAATATTTTTTTACAATTTTGGTATTTAAATTAGATTATTAAAAAGCAGATGTGATCGATCTGTGGTATGTGTAATTTGGAAGGATAGACTGAAAATTTGGGCCTTAACTTGCTGGGATCAGCTGTCCTAGATCGGATTGTGCAGATATGCTTACATTGCCAGACATGAGTTAGAACTTCTCATACCCATCTCCTTAAAAAAATTGTGAGTTTGTGAAGAGTGCAAGTTGATTCTGTAGTACCAGTCCTAAGCATGGTAGTAACCTTTTTTAAAACATGCAGTTCGTCTTCTTTTATGTGTATGCCAGGTAAAAGCTGTATCTTGACTATGTGCTGTAAGTTTTGTTTCGGTCCGCTTGGTGCCAGTGTAGCTGCTAAAAACACTGATCTTAACGCCTTTAATGAGAGCCAGTTGGTATCTTCATTCCATTTCAAGTTAATGTATGTTTCCTGTGGCCCTTTACTTTTTGCAGCTTCATTGGTCAATTTAGTTTGTGCTGAGAGCAGCTCATGTACTTTAAGGATATCGGTCGGTTCTTGCCAGTATTTCTTCCTAATGCAGTATCAAGAAACAGTATTAAGGGTCCATTTCAAAGAAGGGCACAGTTTCTTCAGTGAAGAAGCCAAAAGTCCAGAGTTCGGGCATGCAGCCATTTCATGCTCTGAACTCAGGTTTTCTTTTTTCTCCTTTAAACACGTTTACTGTTGGACCCTAATTAGCAAACACACTGTTGTTAGCTTCAGATTACTGAACTTCTGCAGTGTAAAGATCCTGGGTGACATTTTTTTGTAGTGCCCGTGTTAGGTCACTGAGTAAGTACCATTTTCAAAGAGACTTAACTTGCTGGATACCTTCTGAGCATCTAAGTTTAAACAACCTATGTTTCTTATGTATTAAACTGACCCTTATTTTTCCTTTTCTGTTAATTCTGTCGAGTATAAGGGGGTCATTATGTGGTTGAACTGATATTTTGTCAAAACATTTTTTAAAGTTTATTTCTTTTAATTCTTTTCAAATGAAGATTGCTATATTTCAGGTAGTATATTTACTTTTGTATTAGTTGGAATATGGTTATAGATTAACACACTGCCTCTGTAGGAAAATAGTTAACTTCCTTCCAAGACCATCTTCAGACAAGGGAAAAACATGGTCCTTGAAGGTAGGTACTGTATTTTTCATTAAATATGGGTGGTTTCCTTTTATTTTCTAGTATTTATTACAAGTTATGAAAAGCAGTGTAACAGCTGTGACTTCTTCTATACGATTCCACCAGTACTGAATTCCAAATGATTCCAATGTACACTTTTGAGTCATGTTACAGACAATCTGAATTCCACTACATTTCTACTTGGCTTCAACATTCCATTCTGCTTGAATCCAGAGTCTCATTTAACTTGTATTTGTTGGAGGGCATAAATGTTACTTGTATATTACAATGCTGTCACTGTGTGACATCCCATTTGAGTTTTGATGTAGATCACATTGCACTCAATCCGCTGTGATTATGCTTAGAAAAACCTGTAGTTGTTAGATGCAGTGTGATTATTTTTTTTTATTATTTTTATTTCCCCTCCCATTAACAATTGAGTCTATGGTTTAAAATGTAATTATGGTCCTACAAGATAACTTGCTGAGCTATCAGTCTTTTTGTTATAACTAAATCATTTTTTTAAATTTTATAAAGCTGGAAATGATCAAATGCTGTTTTGTTCATTGTCAACAGTGTTGTGTTCATTTTATGTATGTTCCTTATAAATAAGGAGCCTTCAGAAAATAAAATTATTCAAGGAGCAGATATTTTTGTTGTTTTTTATTAGGTTTTATTGTGCACCTTTTGTATTTCAGTATTTTGTTTCAAATCTCATGAAAAAGGCACAAATGCAACATTATAAACACACTCATTTTGATTCCTTTTTTTATGTGGCATTTCAGGACTGACATGCATCCCTTATAAGTGATCTGGAAAATGCACCTACCTCCATAAATTGTGACAGTTTTATGAGCTAAGCTGACATAATAATGCCACGCCCCGTCTGATCCAGTGTTCTTGTGGTTTGTCTGAAGGAAGAGTCATTGCGATGACAAAGTTGGTGGAATGGCCTGTCGTTGACAGGACCCCTCTTCTCTCACTGGTCTTGTACACTGGGGCCAGGTAACTTGGTCGCTGTGGAATGTCTGCTCTCTTACATGGCTTTAGCCAAATCTACAGTAAAGAATAAAATAATCCTTTTCATCTCAGTTAAAAAAAAAAAAAATAGTAGGCCAAAGCATTTTGATATTAGGTTTTTGTTTTGTTTGCTTTTTAACAGATAGCCCTGAAAACCTGTTTCTTGTTCCCTCATTCTTAGCAGATTGCTTCTGCTCCCAAAATACAGAACACCAAGCTTCCTATCACTGTCATTATTAGCAGAGGATTCTCAGCTCCTCTCAGATGCTTAATTTCTATTTCAACACAAAACAACATTAGCCTGCTAACTTACTTCAAGACTGCAGTATTTGTTGGTATATAATACTATAAAATGTCACCAAACAAAAGTACTGACCACAGGTACTGTATCATAGAGGATTTTTGGGTGAGATTCTCCGAGCTTCTTAGTTTGCTTGTTCCAGCGTGCTCCATCCAAGAACAATCCCTGAATGTAGACCCCTGAATCAGTTGGAAAAGATACCATGTTACACAAAACCTGAAAATGTCTTCTAGCTGAGAGCAGCAGCTCGTAGAACACACTTTGCTGTCAGTTGATTGTGTGGGACTTTTTGTCAATATTGTGTGTACCAAGTGATGATCAAGGAACTTTGAGTACAACACAATATTATACTGTATTACAATTTATTATGATTACAATTCTATAAAAGTTAAAATGTCCAGCAATATTGTAATGCGTCCAGCCTTTTTGAGTGACAGAGGTTAAAAATCATTCCAAAGTACAGGACACTGTTTTTGCAGTTGTCATTATTTTAAAGTTTTCTGTATGTACTGCATATTGTCAGTTTTAATGTTTCCAGACTTGGAGGTTTGATCATATAAACAGTCTTTCACTAGTTTCACATCACAGGATTTCATTGCTTATGTTTCAAATTACCACTTGCTTATCCCTTTCTAAAGTGGCTCATTAAAGGAGTAACGTAAAAAAAAAAGAACCACTTTAAATGTTTAAAAAAACCTAAGTATCTTTATTTTGACATGTCATAATGTCATGACAGAGTAACAGCTGTCGTTCCATCAGCTTTCCAGAAGAAAACAATAAATTACAGCAACATCTGTTTTTCATCAGACTTGCACCTTCTTGCTCTGTAGACTGAAAACTGTAACTTCTAAAACAAAAAATAAACCTGCCCCAACAGAAAATGACTTGAAACAGACTGGATGTGGCTCTCCCAGGCAACCTGCCAAGCTCTTCTTTTTACACAATTTCCAGTCAAACTCATCCTCAGAAAAGTATCAAAAAGAGTATTAAGAACAGTTCAGTTTAATCTGTCCTTTTTTTCTGAGGAAGGGCAAGCTAACAAATGTATGCAACTGGAACCTAAGGTAAGTAATACATAATAAAGTCGTTTGATTAAAAAATAGTTGCACATTGTGATCATATCCATAAGATGTTTTTCCAGGGATAGTTATAGTAGCATACCCAACTTCTCTACTAAATGTTTGGTTTTCCTTGGCTTAGGAAAATACACATCTTCAGACATACATCCTAATGGAGTGAAATAAAGGGGAAAAAAAAAGGCAAGTTAGATATCACTTGAAAGTTTTGGGAAGTTTGGGGTAAGGAGTGTCCTCTGTTGGTGTTATTTTATATCCGCATGCTAACTGGGGAGGTGAACTAATCATGGCAGTTCTTAATGACTTAAGTAGTATTTTGCCACTTCATGTCTTGCGCATCTCATGAGCGGTGCAGTTGTGTATGTTTTCCAGCTGAATCCATTAACTTAATTGCATAACTCTGAGTCTGCAAATTAATGCTAACTTCTGAATACATCAGCAAAAGCAGATAATTGTGTCATGCATTTACTTACCATCTTCAGGAGCAACTTCATATTCCTTATCTTCCAGCACTTCATAGTCAAATTCTAGTAGGTCTATTGGAACGGTGTATTTTCTGGCATAGTTCTGCTGGGCACCTGTTAAGAACGCTTGAGTGAAGAAGAATCCTGAAATCCAGAAGACTGGTGGAGGTCCATTTTCATACCACAGCTGCAGCAGCAAAAGAGAGAGGAGGAGTAAAGAAAAACACTGCCTTTTTTTTTTATTATTATTATTATTTATGAAAACAAATATTTGCTATAATAACAGCAGAAGTAATTTCTCCCTTTGTGAATCCAGGATTGTCTTTTTCTTTTCTGAAAGCAGTGGAATTTTGGGTGGCTGCCATGTCTTTTTCAACAACTTGTTTAAAGTGTCACCAGCTTCTGTTTTAAGAAAAAAAACAAACAAACAAAAAGCACACACAGAGGAAAAACCCCAACACTGCCTGGGAACACTTTGCATATGTTAATGACTTGGTCTGAATAAGTCCGTTAAACATGTATCATCCTTGTAAGTTCATCAAATGAGCGTTCAATTCTCCTTTTCTCCCTTGTTACTGACGGCTGTTCAGCATTCACCTTTGTTTCTCTGTGCAAATGACATTTTTTTGGAGGCTGTTTTCTCTTTGAGAGTTTTATTTCCCTTCCAGGGCCAAAGTCACATGTTGTAAGCGCATAGAGCAAGGTGAAGATGAGGAGGGAGGATTTCTTCATGAGGACAATATGTGGCCTAATTAAACTTCTATTGATTTGGGGGGTGGGGAGGTTTTGTTGTTGCTGTTGTTGGGGGCGGGGGGGTGGTGTTGGTTGGTTGGGTTTTGTGTTTTTTTTTTTTAAATAGCTTACACTGTTGAGGCCTCTGTATAAAAATGATTTTTAAAAATGCCAAAATTCGTTGGATTTGGTTGTAATATATGTGACATCTGTTGCATTGAAAACCTCAGTTTTGAGTAATGGCTGAAAAAATTCTGCTGCAATTATCTGCTGCGGAGAATTACAATGAAGACAACTAAACTATTTGTCTCTACTAATAAGTAGTTTTCCTCCTAAGAAATGAAAAAAAATCATCCTCATAGCTACTGGCAGTTTTCCATTTGTACAAGTTTAATTTCTGTCCTGGATTCTGTTAAAGAAATGGCACTTTTGTTCTTTACACATACTGCTGTCAGGCTTTCTGCAGATGAAAGTGGAAGTTACTGTGGTGTGCTGACTGCACGATGTGTGTCCAAAAACATAATAAAGGTTGTCTGGAAGTGCAGATTTTGTAAATATCCTTCTAGACCTAAAACTGGATGCTTCTTTTGATTTTTTTTTAAATTTTTTGGTTTAATTTACTTACAATTTTTGATTTTAGATCTTTTGTCTATCCTGGGACCTGTTCTTAGCAGGTTGCCTACTCCATACCTGTTCTATGAGATTGGTTTTCTTTGGTTGATTGAGATTACTAAGCCACAGAATGGTGTGAGACTCTGGATGTTACTCATTTAAAGTCAGTTTGGGGAATCTGCAATCTTACAGGTGAAGGAACCCCACAGATTCTCTGTAACTCATCCAACTTTCTTCTCCAGCACCCTACTGAAAGCTTGTGTGTTTGACTTCAACATAAGATTTTGTGTTAAAATGTTTTACTAATTTAAATTTGCTCACTGGGAAAGAAATAACAGGATTTTCCTAAGTTCTATTATAACTAACTTCATTACCACCACCAGATCTATCTGCAGTTTAAGAGGCCCTTAGTAAATTCACTTCAGAAGGCAAACTCTGTCATACAGTATTACTGATGTACTACAGTGCTCTTGATGAGGTGTAGGGTAGTTGGCAAAATGTAGTGTTTCATTAGATGCTGTGATGAGCAAACAGCTATGCCAAACAGATGCACAAATTAATTGAACTTTACCTGTCAGTTATTCAGTGGAAGTAACTTGTGTGTGTGTGTGTGTGTGTTCACTTGTGGAGATGTCACCTGACATCAACAGACAAAAATAATAAGCGGCATTGAACAAAACTGCGTAAATGGGGTGTGCTCACCTGTAAGAACTTCAGTCTGTTAAGGAAGTCGGTCACATAGCTGCCCAGAGGCTTGAGGCTTGGGTAAGACTTACTCATCCATAGTCCTGGAATTTTGCCTTTCAGAATGCTGTTTACCACTTCTTCCAGTTCAGCAGACATCACTACTAGCCCCTAAAAGAAATTTTGGGAAGAAAGGTATCAAAATAAATTCATAGAATGGTTTAGGTTGGAAGGGACCCTGAAGATCATCTAGTTCCAACCCCCCTGCCATAGACAGGGACACCTCCCACTAGACCAGGTTGCTCAGAGCCCCATCCAGCCTGGCCTTGAACACCTCCAGGGATGGGGCATCCACAACGTCCCTGGGCAACCTGTTCCAGTGCTTCACCACCCTCAGAGTGAAAAATTTCTTCCTAATACCTAATCTAAATCTACCCTCTTCCAGTTTAAAGCCCTTCCCCCTCATCCTATCAGCCTTGCTTTAACGACTTTCCCTAACCACCTTGCTTTAACAATTAAGAACCAACATAGCTCTTTGTCCAACAGATGCTACGAGTTTCTAGCTAAGTCAGACAGGAGCAACACTGAAAACAAGAAGAGGGGCCATGATGGATTTCCTGAAAAGTTACTGCAGTCTTCTGCCTGATGTGGGAGTTAGTCACTAGATTGGGCAGGGTAAGGTCCATAGCCGCCTTTGGAGAAAACTGACCATACTGGAAAATTCTCCCTTGCCATCCTTCCAAAGAAACATGGTCTTCCCAGAGGACTTCTGAGTTTTACTAAGTGTAAATGCTCTTTTTCATTATTATTATTTAAAGTTTCCTCAAAACTCTGTGACATACATTGCTTCAGTTGCCTTATGAGCAGTGTGGCAGACTGTTCAGCTTGTAGTTTGGCTTTAACAGGGAGAGGGGTGGTGTTTGTTTTGGTTGGTTTTGTGTTTTTAAAAGCCTCCTCAGCCTTAAGCTATAATATGATAAATAAAAATTACCCAAACTGACTTTTTCCTGCTTTTTTCTGTATTTTGTACAGCTGTAGCTTTTGATTCCTACTGAGAACAGACATTGACTTTAGACTGTGATATCTTAACTGCAATCCTCACTGGGAGTAATTTGCTGTTTGAGGTGTTGAGGAAATCTGCTTTCATCTGTAAGAAATTGCGTGAGGTGCTTCAGTCTTTTGTGACAGTGAGGCAGAAAAACAGATGTGAACCTAGTTACTGCTCGTCTTACTTGCTAGCAAATCTGCAGTTAAGAACTTTCTCTTTTGGTTTCTTTTTTGGTAGGCACAATAGTACTTTTATACTCCATCGTACTCCTATCAGTTTTAAGATACAGAAAAATAAATCGGTGTGGAATCTGGATTCTTTAAAGTGTTTGACTGACCAACCTGAATCAGACTTCAGGGTCAGTTCTCTAAGGTACTTGCATTAATAGCTCACAGATTGAATTTAGGTTCTCGGTATATGCCTTTAAAGGTTATCTTCAGCTCACCTTTATTGCTTTCTGGATGTTAACACAGGAGTCCCGTATTGTCTGCAATAACTTGTTAAAGCGTCCCATCTCTTGGACAAGCACAGTATTCATGCTTTGAGTGTAAGTGGTTGGGTATCTTCTCATTGCTGCTTCAATGTCAAAATTTGGAGGGAGTTTGCTCAGAATGTCACCTGTGACTTCATGAACAACTTCGTCGGTTGATTTTGTACCACCACCAGATGCCTGAGACTAGAACGAGTCAAAACATTGGATTTTGTTTTTGAGGAAAAGAAAGAGGACTCAGGAGAGCAAGTAGTTAAAATGCAGGAAAATAGAGCTGTTATAATGGCATTGTTTAAAAGATCATTACAGTTCCAATCCTCTTCCCCTGTTATTGCAATTAATTTGTTTCAGAATTTCCTATGTTATTGTCATAAGGTATTATCTTAGAACAAACAAAATGTGGTTTCCTACAGATTTGTGTCTTCGCTTTTTGCTGAAATCTTGGTTCCACTGTAAACCAGTCTTTCTCCCCGGTCTCTGATGTACCCATCAGCACCACTGGACTGGACTAAAACTGGCCAAGAAGTTGAAAATTGTTAAAAGCTGGGGGAGTAGAAGATACCCAAACTGACTGTACAATCACAGAAGCTATGTTTCCTTAAAAAGACAGTCAGGAAAAAAACAAACCCAAAAAAGTCTTAAAAGATTCTTAAGTGGAACAGTAATTTCACCAGAATGGTGATACAACACAAGAAGGTACAGTAAAAACTTGGGGGCGGGGGGGAGATCTGAACATACTTATGTGGAGATAGAGTAGAAAGTTATGGTAAGATGGTGTGTGACGTTTACTCTTTACATACCTGTGTGAGAAGAATGTTATCAAATAACAGTTGTGTTTCTGACTGATCCTTGGTAATATCAGCATTTGCGTTCATTCCAAATATCTCTGGGGAAGGATTCAGTGGAAGTGTCTTTGTATATTCAATATAGCTTTGGTACTGAAAAAAGAAAAATAAATAAATACTTGATACTTAAGAGGAGATGCAGAAACAGCCAAACAAACCCATGACAGGCTGCAAGCTGTGTCTCAAAACCACTGCAGACTTTCCTAGTGTAATGAATATAGCGTGTAAACTAAGATACAAAAGGAAATACAGGGGCTGACTGTGCCTCACAAGTTCCTTTGGTCCATCCTCTTACCCTGAAATGAGGATTGCCTTTGCTTAAATAATTTCTGACAAAATTTCTGACAGCTGTTGGAAATTCTCTTACACAGTAAGATACACAGTGCAAGGGGCTGCAGCCCTTTAATGGGCCCACTGCTTGCCAAGTGTCTGAAGGTGTTTTGCTGACGTGTAATGTAATTCTCCTGTGTGATAAATTAAGCCGATTACTATGTCCTTTCTAGCTCCAGCAGATATGATCAACTAATTCTTTTATACCTATTTTATAATGCTGTTAACTTCAGCAGACTGGGTTTCTCCCTTATTGTCCCCTAAGTGTGCTGACTCACACAGCAAAGTCGATTTAGTTGGTAGTAGTTGGGGCGTTTTTTTGCATCATTTCCATTTCTTAGAAGTCACTGAAACAAGTTCTAATAGAATGTGAGATTAAGCCACAAAAGTGATCAGTGACAGCAGTAAGCACCGAGACACATACCAATGTGAGTAAAAATGGATCTGTTTTTGAAAAAAATAAGCTGTTGGTAATTTTGTTGTTCTGGGATACTTACATCTCCTTCAGGAGGAACAAAATAAAGGCCACTTGGATCAAATTTATAATCTACATTTGTAATGATTTCTGAGGAAAAGAACATGTTTAGAACACTACGGAGTGTACGCCGATCCCAGTCATCAGTGACTCTGCCACCATAATTACATTCTCCAGTCATATAGCGAAGAGCATCATATGGCACTTCCTGAAAAAAAAGCAAGACAATGATCTGAACTGCAGCCTGGCACTTCCGGTATAATTATAATTTATTTGGAAGTAATTCAGAATTCTCACTGGAAAGTTTAAAAGCTGTTATTTACTTCTGCTAGTTCATGCTTGTACCACTGATCTCCTGATCTTCAACTACTTTAATAAGCATCCATCAAGCCACCCAGCATTGCTTCTTTTGAAGAATAACAGCACCAAAAATTTCCATAGTAATGCAGCTGGGAACTCCCCTAGTATAAGTTTATGAAAAACTTTTCCAAAATTATCTCTACTTGTTTAGCTATACATACTTCTAAAATAAATGCATGCTGTCACAGGGCCATAGCTGTCTTCATAACTTTTGGGTTTTTTCTTACTTTTTTTAGAAAAAGAAAATCAAACATGTTTAAAGTCTTGAGGTTGGGAGAAGCTGGACTCCTCTTAGGCACCCGAAAGGAATAAATTATGAGTGATAAGAGATAAATTATTTACAGGAAGTCATGGCAAGAGCAGGCGATATGCTGAGAACTGAGATAAAGCAAATCAGTTGAAAAAAGTACCAAGAATTCTGGTTACTGCATACAAATTATCTTTCGGGGGAAAAAAAAATACGCTTCCCTCCCCGCTAGGCACTACATTTGCCCATAAGCTTTGGTCGTATAAGCAGAGGACATCCCTCTCAGACCTCCCCCTTCACTCTCCTGCAGGAAAAGAAACACACACCTTTATGAAGTTGCTTTCTCGGGCTGAATCACAATTTACCTATTAGCCGCACTGATAACCAAAAACACTTCCAGCTGACAGTGGTTTGAAAATAATACCCCCTTCCTGTCCCCAGCCATAACTTTAACAGATTCTGGCTATAGTAGGTTGCTTAGGAAGCTGAAACACAAAGAAGCGTCATGTATTGCTAAGAAATTCCAGAGAGGCTTCTATGAAACACTGCCTAGCTCCACAAACAGGGAAGGAAATGTCATCTGCCAAATTAACACAAATAGATCAAGGTTGTTATTAATCTGCAACAGTCCAGGGTCTAGTATTATCCCTATCATTGAGTGAATCGCAGTTAGCAATTAAGTGTTTTAGTATGACATTTTACAGCTTGTAGTAACATCACTGGGAGCTGAATCCACAGCTCTTGCCTAGACACAGGCTAAGGTTAGAACAAATAAGGCAGCTATAGGGACCAAACGCTACTTTATTTTGCAGAACTTCTAAATTGTAATTTGAAAGTTTCCCACATCAGTTACATACTGATCATGGTACACTAACCACTTAAAATGAATGTGGTGAGCGCTACTGCAAGTAGACCTTGGCTTCAAATTCACTGTCCCCACTAAACTGTTGCCGTGGCAGCACTCAGCCTGCATTGGGCCATGCACTGACAGGCCTAGAAAGTGCAAGCAAGGACCAGTGACTGCTGTGAAAAGTTGCCGTACCTCATACTGGTCAAGGAAGATGTGCAGCTGCTGCACGCTGATGCGCAGGTCTGTCTCATTGAACTCGTATGGGATGTTCCAGCCCAATGGCCCAAAATTCCGCCTTTCTTGCACCAGCGCGTGGAAGAAGCAGAGGCCGTACAGCAATGTCTTGAACTCAGCCTTAAAAACCAAATGCAACACCATTAATAATTCATGGCTGGTTTAAACAGTTTCATTTTTTCTCACATCCTGCACAGCAGTGCTGTCTTTGAGTCACTCAAAACCCAGCAAGTCCTGCTCTCGTAACATACTGTTTATGAGTCAGGGGTAGCTTTCATTTTTAAAGCTATATATCCATTATATGTAATTACAATACATGATGCATACAATTATGTGTATGAGACCATGTACCAATAAATGCTTTTTTACACCATTGTATTATAAAACATTGTTCACACATTATTTCTGTTTGGTTCCGTTTTTTCCTCATTATCAAGATAGATTTCAGGCCTTTAAAGAAAAACTTTGGGTGGGAACTTTTGTTTTTCAATTGAGACCATTTAGCAAAGTGTATGACCTGATTGAGAACAACAACATTAATGACAGAAAAATAATTTAAATATGCTTGCAAACAGACATCTAATTATGAAAAGAGGTTAAGGTTTTTTCCCAGTCTTACTTTTTTTTTTTTTTTAAACTGAAGAGCTGCATTATTGACATACCACAAAAGCTCAATTGAAGAAGTAGAAGACTAGCAGTAAAATAAAAATTAAATTTACTTCACTATTGCCAGTAATCAAACCCAGTTTCATTGCAGTCGAAGACAACTATTTAATTTGTGAAGTTTTTTTCCCCCAGAGCATACATACACAGTCATCAGGGTTTGCTTTAACTGATTTACAAAGTTACAGTACAACATTACTAACAGGTTTTCTGCAGCTGGTGAAAAAGTCAGGATCAGATATTGGATCCATCAGGTACGAACGAATTATATTGGCCCGTAAGCCTTTTGGTGCTTCATTAGTCATCTTCACTCCATTCTGAAGTACAGACACCGGAAAAGTGGCAGATGGGTAACTGGTGAGCCAAATTCGGAAATCTGGATGTGTTGTATCAGGGTTTAGCTCCTACAATAAACACATATAAAACCAGGCAATTGAAAGACACAATAGATTAATATACACCCCTAGTGTTATTATTAAAGCAATTAAAAAAAAAAAAAAAGTGGGAAAGTACACCAGTCCAAAGTTTTAATTTCTTAGATGCTTATATGTGATTATAGTGAAAGTCACAGTTATGAATGACAACTTCCCTTCTACAGCTGGTGTGTTTTTATTCAAGACTTCAGTATTTTCAACTAAAATTTGCCCTTTCTGTGCATGTTTGTGGAGTATATGAACAAAACCACATGCAGGCTCTGTACCACAAAAGCAATGGAATGTATACTTTTCCCATTTACTGCATTTACTGTCATACAGCTGTTCTGGGAAGGGCTGTAGTAATCATATGTACACATCAGAAATGTGTTAAGTTTATTAAGGGTGGGGTCAGGGCATGGTAGAAAGAAGCGTACACTCATACCTCTTTGGAAACTTATAGCTGTTCAAGAGTAAAATTCCTTAGCATACTGGTTTTCTGCAGCAATAGACATATGATGAAACCTGTTGGCCTGAAGAGACCATTCTAGTGGCTGGGATTTACCATTCAAGGAATGGGTCAGACCCACAGAGCACTTTCTACACCAGTAGGCAGACGGAAAAAGACAGAATCAATATGTGATGATTACCCTTATATAACGGGAATCATCAGGCAGCATGCTAAGCTGGCTATTCAGTCACCTGTATGGATCAGACATGCCTTCAAAAGTATTTTTAAGAAAAAGTTAATGCTTATTTTTACCTCACAGATTCTTTCCAGTATTGGCATCCATGAACTTGCTAGATGGCAATTTTGCAGAACGATCCATGTTCCTTCCTTTACTGCCTTCTCTATCATTTTCATGGCTATCGGGCCTTGGCCTTGACCAAGTGACAGTGAACTAAGCTTTGAATCACCATATCCCTGCATACAGAAAGCATATTATAAGTAAGAAAGAAAAATATTGCATAAATACACTAAACCTGAGGGTATAAAAGTACACATCTGTATGTATTCTTGAAATATTTAAGGTACAGTATATTTTAAAGTAGAGTTTAAATCTTTTTTCATGTCATTCCAGTTGACAAAAACCTCTTATCTATCTTCCAGTGAAAAGCTCCAAGTACTCATCCATTCAATCCAGAACTGTAAAATTCTGACAGTTTCAAAATACTCCTGAAAACAGTATGCTCTTTAAGGATACTACTGTAAAATGCCGGATACATTTACAGCTCAGCGGTTGGAGACTTGAAGTATGTCTGTCATTCTCAACAGCACAGAAATCTGACAGAATAACAGTCAGGAAATGCAAGAAAAACATCTTAACAGAAAACATAAACTTTCTAGTACTATAGCAGTATCCTTCTACATAAGAACTGATTTAGGCTGTTGAGACATTTTTGTTTTAAATGCCATAATAATGCCAGTCAAAGCCAACAAAAATCCATATTTGAATTCTGAGGTATAAATGGCATGCACAATCGTAAGGTCTTATATTACTACATTGTTTTTAAATTAAGTAATATATTACACATAATGCTTATTAGGAAAAAAAATACCATTTTCAGATAATATCCCTTACAACAAACATTTAAACCACTATGGTTTTGTTCCATTTTTCCATTTGAGATTACACTAACTAATTAGTCAAACAGATCATGACATCACATTATAAAATATGCCAAAAATATTTAACATAAAAGTTCCTATAAACAATAGATAAATTATTCATTCCTAAAAACAATATACTTGCATTAATTACTGCTTTGTGTTAAAGAGAACCAAGAGATCAATTTTAACATGTTTTTGAGCAGTTAAGAACAGGTTTTTGAGCTTACTTTGGCCTTTCAGCTTCTACTTTATTAAAGTTCGTTGCTTCATACAAACATTCGTGTGCGCATACACACACACGCATCAACTATATTAAAAAAGTCTGGAGATATTAAAATACCTGATCATCAGCAAACTTAAGAAGGGCTGCCATGGGGTCAGCACCAGGAGAAAGTATAAATATCAGTGGTGTACAAGAGTGACTATCAGAAAATGCTTTTGACAAATCAAATGGAGGTGGCTCAATAAATGGACGTCCCAGGTTATCAATGATAAAATCCTGCACCATTGGTATTATCTGAAAAAAAAAAACAAACGGAAAAATAGATCTAACGTGTCCTATTTTTGTGTAAGCATTAACACATATTACTCTAAACATTTTAATATACATTTCAAGGACAGTATCCCTGCATATAAAATTAGATACAAGTACAGTCACAGAGGAATCAATGATTTAGCATGTGTAAATCCAGGCTAAAAATCTGCTTTAAGCTTGAAGATGGCCTAAGAGAGTTGAAACTGGAACGCCTATGCAAATGATCGTTAATCCCGTTTCTGTCACCACATCTGGACAAACTAATGTGCTGGTATAGGAAGCTGGATTTTTTTCTGCCCTTACTCCATCTGTACTCTGGAGAGGATTTCAATTTTCAAGACTCGTAATGCAACACCTTTCAAAGGTGTTAAGATCTTGGCTTAGGAAACTGCTGTGTACAGCAGTCTTGTAAACACTGCTGTTTAAACTTCCCACTGAAGTTAGCTGGGCTCTGTACCAAAATGAGAGACAATTTGTAAAATGACAGCTTAATGTTTTGATCCTTACAAATATGATGCTTTTAAATATCACCTTTCATTCGATCTCTGGACACACTCTGGAATATTTTAAAATAAACACCTCCCCTTCAAAGAAATGCAATGGTATTTGCAAAATGTAATAGTAACATATTATCTCTGAACATGAAATTCAAGAAATGCTAAAGGTTTCAAATAGCAATGTTAATTCAACCACTTTGGTCGCAATCAGTATAATATTTTTTAAAACTTTGTATGTAAAATTGCTGTATTCGTAACTAGGTATTTTAACTTGCATTTTTGACATTTCGATTATAAAATTTGTAATTTTCATACTGCATTAGCATAGGTGCTTTCTGTTAATAAATACATAGTGTGACCAAGCAACCGAATGTGACACGGGAGAAAAAGTTCCAGTAGCTTCCTTTCTCTTGATTATCCTGCTCATAAACACATTTGTGTTTTTACTTACTTTAAAACTTACCCTGCTTTACAGGTGCAATGTGTCACCTATTAGTATAATGACTTAAATTTGAGAGCAGGAGAGAGGCTCTGGCCTATCCTCATTGCAGGCTTTGTAGATGGAGACGCTCTTGAAAGAACTTGCTTTGGCTTCCAAGCTCTTGAGTGATTTTAAGGATATGTATGAATATGAGAATCGTTTAAAAACCTTCACGAAGTGGCCTTTTATAGAGAACTGCAAGTGCACTCCAGAGAATGTAAGTATAAAATGGATATTTTGACTATGCCTTATATTTTATATATTGTGCTTGAATATGTAGTCATTGTTAAATATATTCATGATCAAGAAAAGCTGTGAGCTTCCACTAAGCCTGAAGAAAAAGTTGAATACTCCAACTTTCCTCTGTTCCCTGCTCAGAAATACTGTAGTAGGATGACTGGCTTTTGCATGTTCAGTTCACTGATCTAGCTACAGAATTGACTATAGTTACCTTTCTTGCTTTTTTTTTTTTTTTTTTTTTTGTTCTTGTCACTTAGGAGTTAATTTCTTCTATTATGTAGTCTTTGATTTTCATTCATAAAAAAGAAGCCTACAGTAGAAGAAACGAGTACACATCCAGCAGGAAGGATGAAGTTGCAGAATGATCACTACTTAAAAATCAGAAATTGAAGTTATTTAAGTTTTAGAAAACTGAATGTTCATATCCCTGCAGGCTTTTACTTGAGAATTAAAAAAGTCCACCTGACTTCTATGTTGCACACACATGAAACTTCCAGGCTGGATCTCAGATGAGTCATACTGTAAGAGTTATCTGAGAAGGTGTGAAGTTTGATAACGGAAACAAACTTACTTAATTTTTAGTGTTCTGACAAGATGTATTTCTAAAGTGACAGGAAAACACAGAAGTTAAAGATGTAGTATTTTACTCACATAGTTTATACTTAAAGGTTTTCTATGCCCGTGGTCTTATGCTATGTTTTTTTCTCTGAAAATATTCTTTAAAGTCCTGGCTATGGCAGATCTCTCACACAACTACTGAAATGCCTGTGTTGCATGGCATCTACTAGATGTTATCTAGTAGAACAAAGCTACTCCAGTAGGTTACAGATACCACAGCTATGCAGAAATCCATTCACTACTTGTAGCTTATTCCTTGTTCCTTTACTAGTTGCTTATTGACCTGCTTGCAGTCCTCACACTTAAAATTTATTGTTCAGCATGATCTGTGCTGATAGGCATTGTGGGGAAAGACATTATTTACAAGCTCTCAGAAACAGTTTGCTGGTGTAAACATGAGTAGTGCATTGGATGATGCTCTAAACTTCTAAACTGTCACCTGCAGATGGCAAAGGCGGGCTTTGTCCACTGTCCCAATGCAAATGAACCAGATGTGGCAAAATGTTTCTTTTGCTTGATAGAACTGGAAGGTTGGGAACCAAATGATGACCCATGGTAAGCACAATGTTCTTGAAGTATTCCTCCAAACTTCTTTGACAACATCCCCTTACCGATTATAAAATTACTGATTTCTCTGTAACAGTTCACCAAACGGAAGCATACCAAAAGTTTCTCTTACCCAATAACCTTGAAATAGTTCACAATTTGTTATTTATATCTCGTGCAATTCTTCATAGTGCTTTCATTTTTCCCCCAAAGAGAATGATTTTCATTCAACAAAGTAGAAAACGTTGTCAACTTGGTCTCTATCTTCCCTTGTATCTTCTTGTTTCACAGCTAGCTTTTATCTGACATCCACTAAAATCTATTTCCTGTGTTTTCTGTATGATACTTTTTCTACTGATAGATAGTAGAAGTACTGAAGAGGCCTGTCTGTTCGGATTTCTTAATCTCTTGAAATGTAACTTTCATGGGTTTAATATCTGTTCTTATTCTGGGTTTACATTGCAGGGAGGAACACACCAAACGTCACAGCTGTGGCTTTTTATCTCTTACTAAGCACTTTGATGACCTGACAATGGAGGAGTACTACATGCTGGAGATGACACGGCTGAGAACCTTCCTTGTAAGTGTTAACCAATTAATACAAGATTCAAAGCTAGAATGTAAACAAGAACTTCTAAGATTTCCAAGCATCATCAAGAAGTGATTGGGTAAGGCTAGAACATGACTGAATCTGAAGTGATGATTGATGTGCATTATTGACCAAGAAATCTGCACCTAAACCCTTCTCAGTGTAGTCTATTGTCTAGCTTTTGAAAGAAAACCTGTTTAATGTAGAAATGTTTTTCCAACAACTCATTACAGCAGAAAAAAAATATCTTGGGTGCAATAATCAATCAATCCAGGAAGCTCTACAATGAGCAGCTCTATCTTTCTCAAGAGTAAAGAACACCGCATGTGAAAAGAAAAATTTGACCATATCATTGCTTCACATGTCCACTTTTACAGTTTAACTAAGCTTTCAAACTTTAAAGCCCATTTCAAAAGTTTTAAAGTTATCCAGTTTTACTTCTCCCCACTTCTGGGACATCATGCATTGCCATAGTGTTGACATATACAAAAGCACACAAAACTGAGCTGCTTCAACTAATTGATCAAGATGAGCCTATCTTTGATAGATAATCTTAATGCTATGGATCAAGTGAACCAAGTTCCCCAATGAGGCATAGTAAAGGTTCTACATCTTAGTTCCTGGTGGGTTTGCACAAATAAGATCTTTGCCTTGCTGATAATGTTCTGTATTGAAAATATACCTGGAGACTATCAAGGTTAAGCGTTTAAGTTCCCTGTAACACAGACTCAAATACATAAAAACAGGACCACATGCTGCAGTGGGAGTAGTCTTAAAGGGTGGACTAAGAGTGAGAATATGATGTTGTTATCTAACCTGAACACTGAATGATTTAGAGCAGTGTTCCAAGGTACAAATGGGGTGTTGGCCATAGTATTACTTTATTTCTAAGTACAGCAGGATCTAAGTTTTGAACGTAGTTGAACTAGACAGTTAAATTGCTCAACTGAAAGTCTCAATCTTTTGCTTTGCTTTAAGTGCAAAACTGGCAGAAGCATAATAAACTCTTTTGAAGAAGAAGTCACTGCAACAAGGCAGCGTCTTGTGGATAACTTTGTCTCCAAGCACCAGTATACACCACCGCTGCCAGTGCCTCTCCACGCTGATCCTGCCAATACTACCAGTCAAACAAAATCCAGAAGTGAAATGTAAAGGCTGACTCTAAAAGTTTCTCTTCTTTATACAATACAAAGATATTTTCATCTGAGTACTAATACAAAGCTGAACAGTTGTGTGAGGAAGCGTAGAGAATTCCTTTCATAGGATCTCTGGGACAGAGGCCATATATACTAATTCCTATCTTTCACAATATGCTTTCTCATTATGGCTAGGTGTGGACTAATAGTAGTCCCACTAACCTGTGAATATATGAAAAATGTCTGAGCAAATACTTATATTCTGGTTTTTAGTAGGTTGACTTTTTTGAATAAAGATTCATAACTGTGAGCCTCTATTGTGATCTGTGCCATGTTCAAGCCCTACAGCTAGACAGACTCAAATCAGAACAGTTCTGCTTCAAAATACTTTCCATAGAACAAAATGGATCTGTGTGTCTGCAATAATTGCTAACTTTAAGCACCTACATTATCTACGCTCCTGCTTACCATGAAATTTTCTTCCTAGATATGACAAAATTTACAATAGATAGTGACAGCCATCCAAAAAGTTACATCAGTAAAAATAGCAGGTGTACTGAAAAAGGATTGTCAGAAGGTTTATAAGACAGTCTCACAGAGGAAGAGCTCTGGGACTTTTGGTGTGTACACCGAAACCTAACAAAAGTTAAAGGCCTGTTCTAAAAAGTGGGGGTTTTATCACAATTTCAAACTTGCTGGGTTTGTGGTTTTTTTTTTTAAGTCTTATTCTTATTTTCCTTTATGATAGACTGTTCTAGAATGATTGTAGGCAACACAGTTGAAATGCATACTTGCAAATACTTTTGGTTTCTAAGATGAGTAGACTCTTTTGAATAAGGTGAAAGTTTCATACATACTTTGTCAGGCCTCAGGCAGCGAATGATAAGCATCCTTTGGAACGTTCCCAACTTATCTTGCCACTCTGCAGGAAAATCCTCATGCTGGGGATCCTAAGAACATATGTATTTCAACATTCTTTAAAGCATTTGTGAATTACCTATAGTGAGAGTAAATGATCTTTTAACTTGACACATCAATCTATTATGTATTTCTTTCTTAATCTACAGAAATGGGGTTGACATGTTTAAATCTTTTTTTTTTAAAAAAAAAAAAACAACTTTAAATATGTTTATCTAAGAAGCTTCTCTTATAGCAGAGAAGTTATAGTAATCTTTAAGTATTTAAAGATAATAACTTAAAGTTCTCTAGAAAGCAGAGAAGGAATGAGCTGGAGGAAACCTGAAAATGCACTTTACCTCCCTCTTTCTGTTGGAATGGAATTAATGGTGTCAGTCTTCAATATCATAGAATCTTCTAGGTTGGAAGGGACCTTTAAGATCATGGAGTCCAATCGTAAACCTAATGCTGCCATGTCCACCACTAAACTATGTCCCTAAGCATCACATCTGCAAGTCTTTTAAATACCTCCAGGGATGGTGACTCAACCACTTCCCTGGACAGCCTGTTCCAACACTTGACAACCCTTTCTGCGACGAACTGTTTCCCCATCTCCAATATAAACCTCCCCCAGCACAACTTGAGGCCACTTCCTCTTGTCTTGTTACTTGGGAGAAGAGACCAACCCCCACCTCTCTACAACCTCCTTTCAGGTAGTTGCAGAGAGTGATAAGGTCTCCCCTTAGCCTCCTTTTCTCCAGGCTAAACAATCCCAGTTTCCTCAGTTGCTCCTCATAAGACTTGTGCTCTAGACCCCTCACCAACTTTGTTGCCCTTCTCTGGACACGCTCCAGCACCTCAATGTCTGTCTTGTAGTGAGGGGCCCAAAACTGAACACAGTACTCGAGGTCCGGCCTCACCAGTGCAGAGAACAGCAGGACAATCACTTCCCTAATCACAATGATATTACAATCATAACCATATAATCAATGACAATTACATGACAGTATTACAAGATAACTATGACTCAGGTTGCATCTGAACGGAGAAAACGATTGCAGGAAAACAAGAATTGGAAAATTAAGTCAAACAATGCACCAGAGAACTTAGTTTGTAAATGGCCTATGATTAACCCAGCTGTTATGTTGCTGTTGCAGTTATCAGGTTGGAAACGGCAGTGGTTGTGTGGCATGCTAACTTATTAGAACAAAATACAAATATGCCTTTCTGGAAACTGGTATTACAGGTCTGCTGGTGAGCCTCTTAAGCTTGCCTGTAGGAGGTTGGGCACAGAGGTATGCAGACAGACCTGCACAGACTGCATTCTGAGCAACTTTGATTTAGCAAATCAAATCACAATGGCGCTCATGTTCTACTAAGGATCTGGAGCATGGTTCCCTCCTTCCCCAACTTTTAGGCACCTAGTTTCAGATCAAAATGCTGCATTATTTTTATATTAATATATGGGGGAAAATAGGTACCTCGGAACAACATCTATAGCAGCTGTTTAAGTGTCTAGCTAAAGAGTCACAAGATTTGTAGAAAACTGAGTGAATTAGGAAACACTGAGGAGCACAGGTTGCACTGAAGACTCCATTTAGTTGTGCCACCTTGCTGAAAACTCTTCACTTCTCCATAAGAAGGGATGCATCAGCAGCTTTGAGATTAAGCCAGTCAGCTAGAGGAGAACTGAGTTTCAATCCCTAGTCCAAGATATGAAATACAACTTCAGATTAAATACATGGAATCCTTGAACTGGGGAGCTGAAGTCAGGTTTCCCCTACTTTTGGAAGCAACCTGATCTACAAGAGTATGAGGAGAAAAGTGTATCTCAAACTCCTTTGAAAAATATTCATCTTCAGTGTATGGTTGTTGATGACAAAGTAGCTCAAGCAACCCTGATTCTGCACCCTCTCTCTTTAACCCACATGCATACATGCATGAAACTCCCCTTGATTTAAAGTTGTGTATCACTAACAAGACAGGGAAAAGAGCTGGCTGCATATTACTGGGAATAAACTATACTGGTGACGAAAAAATACAGTTATCAAAAAGGAACCTTCCCCAAGACCAATTAACTAGCATTTTTGAAAATTCCAGTGCATGCACATGAAAGTACTAATATTAAAGCTAGCTGGATAACAAAAATGTTTTCACCTAACAAGTAAAAGGCACGGCAACTATTCTATACCAGGGCAGTGACAGATAATGCCCTTCCTTTTGATCTAGCACTCAAGGTTCACTAACTGAATGTTTCTGGATTCAGTGTAACTGTTTATTAGATTCTTTATCAGTTAACTGATGACTTGATTCCATAGATCTCACTTTATTGAATGTTACTTAAATGAAGGCATTTCTATTTATTTCAGTTTGGCTGTGTGAATACACACATAGCGATCACACATATCTTAAATCTTTAATTCTGAAAAGTCGGCACCTTTCATTTATATTAGGCATTGCTTAAAAAAGCTAAAATCCCAAAGCGCATTATGAAGTAGTCCCCCCCCCTCAATCTTTTTTTCAAATGCCATCATTTCTCTGCTCATTTTCTAAGCAAATGTTTCCCAAGGAAGAACTAAAGCCATCAACTTGTTGTATCTTTTTGTAAGTGCCCAAGGAAAACTTTATCTCTGCTGTTTGCCCGTTTCTTCATTTCCTGCAATCTGGACAACTGAAGAGGCTGCAGCTGCTTAGTTTCTTAAATGTCTCTCATCGTACATTTCCAACCAAAAATCCATTCTTTTCCTCTTTAAGCACAGTTTTTAAATAGAAAGGATTACTAAATCCTTGACATTTACAGTGAATAAAACACACAATTAATCTTTTTGAAATGTGTGTAAAAAATCCGGAGTCATTTGTCTGAATATTGGTGATAAATTTTCATCATTTAAGTTAACAGTGAAAGATGTGGTTCAATGGACTAGCAAAAATGGACAGTATTATCTGAATATGGAAGTGGTTATGGTCAGATATGATACAAATGGGAAAGAAAGATAATGTTTTTAATCATTTCTTCAGGAGGTATGTGTACAATGAGCACTTTGCATACCAAGAAGCAGAAGGGGTGAGTTTGATAAAATAAAAAAAGGAGTTAAGAGTAAGATTAGAGAGGAAGGAAGTGCCCAAATGTGGAGTAAAATTCACCTAAGGAGCTTAGATTTTAAGGAAACAGCGATGAAGTCAAAGACAAAGTCAGTTATTCATGCATCTATCAGGTCACTGTGAGAACTGGGAATCAAAGGTCTCTCGAATCCCATTCTAGTTTCTCTACATGGCAGTTATTGTTTTTTTACACTTCTCCAAGAAAGCAGCATGCTACATAATAGCATGACAAGGCATCTTCAAAGCATGGTAAACAAACATATAGACTGAAAAGGGACAGTGGTTTCCTTGAGTTTAACAAATTTCACTATTACCCTAACCCTCCGTGTTTTGTTGCCTTTTTCCTACCCAAATTTAATTCAAATCATGACTTGCTATTCAGAAGCCACCTTACAAATTGGCAATAATCTACTACTACACACCATTTGCTTAAATATTTACATGCATATATGTAAGAACATACCATGTAAAATGACAGCACTTTCTTTTCCCTGAATAAATATTTTCAATGTGTTAATTAGCTTATGAATGCAAGCAATCAGGAATGTTAACATACCAAGCTGTCATATACCAATTTCCATCCATCCTTTAATCGTGTAAAATCCTTCCGAATGTTTGTGAAGCATGGCAAATCTTCTAGTCGACATATTTCATCCCATGATTTTGGAGGAAGCCAGGTACATGGATTAGAAAAGGGATTGTCCAAACTTATGCCTCCAGTTAACAGAAATTTCCACTCATTCTCATTAATCTGCAATGAAAAACACTGCTCTCAGGACTAAATAAATAAAGCCTAATGGTATTAGTAATTTATGTAGAAAATCAACAGAGTTACCTGAATTCTTGCATTAGTTGAAAAAGCTTCTATACAAATAATAAAAGCCTATTTCCAAAGTAGTCAGTGTTTGGTTTTCAGTTAAACATGAATTTAAGGAATCAAAAAACCTATGATATGAGCCAATTTAAAGATTCATCTGCATTCCTAACTTGGGGACTGAACAACGGTAACTGATTAGATTTTTAGACCCATTCTTCTTCAAATCCCAAAACGATAAAGAAAAAAAATTCTGCAAGTATTTCAGGGAACCATGCATTTTGCAACCTTTTCCTATAATGCAAGTATGAAAAAGAAATATCAACCTATTATGTGTCTCATTCCTTTCTCAATACTCCTTTATCTCAAAATTTCTTTGATGGCTTGAATTTGTAAAATGAAGTCCCCGTGAATGGGAGAATGGTGTCCCATGATTATTAGTGTCAACTCTTAAAAGAATTCACTTCTATGTGTTCCCCAATATAAAAATTTTTAAAATTTTAGAAACTTTTTATGTTTCCATATTACACTGAAAGAAACAACCCCAAGCAACCATTAGTACTGTTTTGCAGATGATATGGTTAAAATGTGTGTATTTCATTATGACTTTAAAAAAATCCTATAAAGATTTTGTAAAGAATTACTAGAATTTAATATAATTCAGTTGGTTCAAGTGTTTGATTTTGAGGAATTCTATGCAAAAATAAATGCACTTAGCACCTTAAGTGAAAAAGATGAGTAGTTTCTGAAATCAATGGTTACAAATCATTTTTATATGCTCTTAGAACTCAGAATACGTTACAGTAAAATTTTGCAAAGTGTTCACTGTAAGAATAACATAGGCTGGGCTTTGTTTTAAGTAATGCTTAGAAAAACTGTTATCATCTAGCTCAGTTTTGCTATACCTGCCATAATAAAATATATTTATTTTATTCTAAAGAATCTTTTCCAATAATTCCTTATTAAAATGAAAATAAACCAGCACAAAATTGAGGTGTAATATAATTATATATAAACTTATTTTTCTATTCTTATTCCGTATGTTCCTATTACTGATAGTTTGTATATGCAATTTAATATATATATTATCAAATTGCAAATTATTTTTAATTACTGACCAATCTTTCGTATTTCAGGAGATTCACAGTTAGACAAAAAGAGAAGAGCAGCTTGTCCTTTTCAAAGAGGGAGCGACAGACATTGACATAAAGTGAGTAAGTAAAATGATCCTTGAGAATCTTCAACCTACAGGTGTCAAAAAAATAATAAAATTAATATCACTCTACAGACAGTGCACTCTGAAAACCTATTACAAACCATTTAGATCTCCTTTGTCTAATAAACTCTCTGGTCAATTACCCCAAAGCAATCATTAAAGGCATGTGCCATTTTGAGAGCAAAATAACATAAAACACATTTAAGTGCAATTACGTCTTAGTAACACATGATTTTCAGAGGAAGTGAGAGGTCCTTTTTGGGAAGGGCAGAATCATAGAATGGTTTAGGTTGGAAAGGACCTTGAAGATCATTGAGAAAAGAACAGCAATTTTAAAATTCGTTATGGATATAAATACCAGGACCAAAATCAAAACAGACCATCTTTAAAGGTTGACTGAAATAATGTTTTCCATTGTTGACTTTGAATAATCCTAACGTGATCGTAATAGCGAGGTCTAGCACATGTAAAATAAACTCAGATCATCAAAGATTGCACAGTTCCTCTTGTTCTCATGAACAAGCTGGAAGAGGAAGGGATACCTTAAGTATAAAACAATAATCAAACTGAATTAAAAAAATGGTTGAGTTAATAACTAATGTACAGCGCACTGTACAGTCAAGAACTCCAGTCACAAGACTTCATTCTCTCTCACCAGTTCCATGAAAAAGTTTCTTGTCTGTTTCTTGAAGACATACAGTCACATAAAATGAAACATAAAACTAAAGCTAGCTGACCATTTCTATCTAACCCATACTTTGTCATTTCACACACAACTTCAGGTAGCAACTACTAGGTAGAAATAGTGGAATATGTTGCACTTCTAATACATTGTACCATTTTGTTTCTATGAATAAATTATTTTCCAGAAAAATATCTGACAAATCTAAATTAAAAAAATATATTTCAAAATTCAATGCCTGAGATCATATAGTTTGGAGAAATGACAGTAACATTTCTGGAGTAGCTATGAATATGTCATCAATTACAAATGGCAAAGTTTGTAACTCTTACCTTGTTTGTAAAACTTCTGACTGTTCCGAATTATCTATAGACATGATGAAAAGGTTAATAAACCACATGAGTGAATATTGGTACATTGGCTCAATGTTGGCTAGATCAGCAATAGAAAAAAACAAGATTGACGAATGGATAGCAATAGGACGATAGCCCATACGAGTAGCATCAATCTTCTTTTCTGTCTCTTCAGCTACAGCTTGCTTTTCAGAAATCTCATTAGCCAGAACTTTGGAAGAAGACAGTATCTTAACAGCAGTTTCATCCTCCAAAATATTTCCTTCTGAGGCTGAAAGAACTTCTAAAATCTTGTCTTCTATTTCTTTTAGCTGCCTAAAATAATGCACAAGATTTTTCGCATATGAAAATTATAGATGTTTTCTGTTAGTTTCTATAAAATAAGACAATGTGTAGATTCTATTCACGGTATGAAACTTACATAAAAAACCCTTTTTTTCTTATTAAAAATTCCTTTAAATTTCTGAAAAACTTAGCCACTTTCAGTCTATGGATTGGAAATGGATTGGAAAAAGAGGAAGTGATAAACCACTTTGAATACTGCACATTTCATGCTTTGATCCATGGGAAAAGATGCTCTTTGCCATGTACAATCAGTGCAAATCTAGCACACACTGAAAACATTTCTAAAACACAACCATTAAACTCTAATCAAAATTCATGAGGACAGAAAATCACATGGCAACATCACAGAAGGGATGCATAAAAACAGATGACAGGATCAAGAGTTACATTTTGCAATTACACAGCCTGCAATGCAGCTCCTTAACATTTTCTAATCCCAGAAATAGGAAACCATATCAGAAGAAGAAAGGCACAACCAGTAGGAATATGAGTAAGAGCATGAATCCAAATCAGCCTAAGAAACAAACAAAAGCCGAAGTTTGGCGTCTCAAAAATAGCAGTCTTGATTTTCCTATTAGATCAAACAAAAAATTTATTTCCCATGCTTGTATTTCCTTAACCTGCAATCTGCTTCTATCTCTAGCAGGGAAAGTTATCTTGGTACCTTTTATTCTCAGCTCCTTGAAGGATGAGGGCTTGTTTTTCTTCTTCAAGATCTGGCCTTTCTCTTGCAACTACAATTCCAAGAAGCTGATCCTGCAGTCCCTCTGAAGTTATCATGAAATTCAATAATGTTACCTGTTAGAAGAAGTATTTTTTGATAGATAGCCCAGTTCTGGCCAGATGCAATTAAAATGCTTCTTCATTTACATGATGACTATCACATAATATGCTCAACCAAACTTTGAGAGTAAATGAATTGCAGCCAAGGGTTTAAGATTATGTGTTGGAAAGCTAACGCTGGGATTAACCCAGAAAGTTGACCACAAAAGGGATGTGACAAGTATGTATAGAATTTCATTCTGTTCCTCAAAATTACACTGAAACTTTGAATATCAGTGCTTCAAGTGATTAGTCTATATAACATGAATGAACACTATTGCCTCTGCCACATACATTTTCTCTCTTCAGTCACCTCATTCACATGCAATTTGTGGTGTTATTGTTACAGGGAAATCTGTACCCTAGAATTAGGATAGCATCATGTACTCTTTTTCATGAGAAAGAGTGACTGGGAAAAAAAAAATTGTTTAAAAGAATTCCCACCCCATGACATATTTATAATAGATCTGGAAAAAACCCATAGGCTCTCGCTGAAGAAGTGGCAAAAATGCACAATATTTTACATGAGAAAGGGAAGGAATACATTACCAGCAGCAGTCTAGAAAACAGTTTGATGCATGTAGTTCAAAACCAAGAAAATAAGCTACTTCTCAATCATCAAGACTGATAAAAGTATTGATTTTAATTAATTGACTAGGTAATGGTGACTACAGATTCTCTCTGGGCTTTTTTGGTGGGTACAGATACCATTGACTTGTGTTTCAAAAAAGCGTTAGCCTTGAACATAGTCATCAGTTAGAATATGGAATACCTGTGAAGTTAATTTGTCTTGATCTGCTTCTGCCACTAACAGTATCTGAAAGTTGTTCAGATATTTGAAGCTTTTTTCATGAGTTTTGCTTGTAAAGTTAGGAGGGGTAATATTTTAACTTTCTTAAAATACATCACTAATAGTTTTTTGTTATAGTAAGCCTCATCTGAAAAAAAATTTAGGAGCACAGATAGCATACCACACTGTTCTTGCACACAGGAATTTTAAGAGGAGGTTCAGTTCTATACGACGCTAAGAATCAATAAGATCTTCACAAGCATCATGGCCTATTTCTTCTTCACCTTATTTAACAATTTTAGTAGTGGGAAATATAAGAGGGACCTAACATTTCAAAACTCCAGGAGTCTTCTATAGGCTTCATTTCCCTTCTTCAAAGTAAAAGGCTTTCTACAAGCAGCATTATTAGTTAGCTTTCAATCAGAGCTCCCATGGTCTGAAAGGTTGTCTGGTTCAGATACTGGAACCTCTGAGGTCTAAGTGCAAACTGCTGTCTACATTCTACATTTCTCCTTAGTCCCTGACAGACAGAATGATATTTTTTTATGGATGTGAAGAAGTCACCTGCCCCTGAGCAGTGCTGAAAATGATCTGATTTTTAGTGGGTTTCACTAGATTTAATTAATAATGTTAGAAACGGAAAAAAGCTACTCAAAATGGCTAATAACTGCAAATACATATCTATGTAGTGTAAATACATGCAAATCCATCACCTATGTCTCTTTGCAGGCTTCACTATGTGAGTCACATTAGAGTTCAGTACAATCTTTTTCTGTGAAATATGATAACCACATCAATAACCACTTCCCCTAGACTCATTTTATTAGCTAGCTCCTGAATAATTTTTAGGACAAATTCACCACTAGATGTTGCAATTAGCTTCAGACTAAGATATTTAGATATCACTTTTCTGCCTCCTGCTCCTTGTACGTGAGCCACCTTAGTCAGCTAGCTCAGCAGTGTGTGGTGTAACTCGGAGTATACCCAACCATGTAATGAAGCAACTGCTCCTTGCTACAGCAATTAACAACTTATGTCAGACCGCATGGAGCCCAACTAGAGAAGATTCATCTTTAGAAACTTTATATTCTAAGGGGGTGGAGGGTAGGTGAAGACTGTATGGACTGTTGATTGGCATCAAGAAGATTTTAATTGTCTGTTAAATAAAAAACTTTTCATAGGAAATAACCATCATATTTACGCTAACAGGAAATCTTTCGATATTCTCTTCCTTTCATATTTCATCTTTTTTTCTGAACATGCAGCTAATTACCTTCTTTGATAAAAGATCAACGTCTAGGTGATTTGATGTGCATTGAAGCGAATAGAAGTTTTTCCTTTTCATTAATTTTTGTCCATTTTTCCTGCATCAGTACTCCTTCATTGTTGAAACAACTTAGGGTTCCATTTTACTGAATATCATAATAGTTTAAAAAGTTTTGATTTCAAGGCTTGTGTTTCAGTATAGTCTATGTTTAACAAAAGTGGAAATTTGCAATACTTTTCCATAAACAGATCTTCAAAAATAATAATAAATAAGAGGAGGAATACATCTCCCAAGCAACTTCAAAAAGATTAAAACACCAATTTTATTCTTTAAAGCAGGAAACTACTTTATTTTGTCCTAACATAGAAAAATAAGACTAGTTATAGTTATCAAATATATAAATCTGTAAATATATTTTCTGTTATAAACAAGGCACAATGCTCAGACTCCTGTCCCTAACTATACTGCAGATAAAAATAATAAATATGAAAGCCTAATGTAGAGTTTGCATGTGAAGTGACTATTGTATTAAGTCCTTGTAAATATTTTTATAATACAGGGTGACTAAATAGCATCAGGAGATACAGACTGGGGAACATGTTAAAATTAATTAATTAATTAAATTCCTGACAGTATGAAAGCATGACAGTATTGCAAGGTGAAGCATTAAACATGAGAAATGTCAACACTGCTAACGTGATACCAGTCTTCCCGCAACGTAAAAAAACCCCAGTGTTGGCAGGGGAGAAGGAATAAACAAGTGCCAGAAATTCTTCCCTGTTTTTAGCGAAGGAATAATTTTAAAATTAAAACAGAGTTGCACGTTCATTTTCAAAATTCTTACCTTAACAGATGTTTCAGGAAGATAATGTGGATTTCTCAGCTTAGTTGTAATATAAAAGCGGAATTCAGGAGCATACTCGATAGTGGAGTCTCCAAGGCAAATGCATATACTCCCTGCCTGCTTAAATGTCTGTTTGAGCAAAAGTGGCTCTAGGATAGGATCAAGTTCTTCTCCAATATTTTCCAGTAGCACTTCAAAATAACATAAGAATTAGTAGAACTTTCTTGGCATTTATATTACTGATTGACTGTTCTTTACGATGCATATGTATAATCTGTATTTACAATGTGCAAACAATAGAAATATTAATCGTGCAATATCTAGAGATATAGTTAACGTTTCTTAGAGTATTCAGCTCATTGAAAAATGAATCAAAGAAATGTACCTTTAATTTCTTTTTAATATTATAGGAATTTACAAAAAAGCAAATACTGCTATCGTTACTGCTGCCTATGGCTGAGAACAGCAGTTTAGGGCTACCATTTTGAAAAGAGAAAAAACAACACATTAAATGTCCCATGCCACAGAAATAATTTTGGGTAACTACATCTGCTTCAATTTTCACTGTAAGAACACGAGATTGTCAAAATCAAGAAAGAATGGAGAATAAACACTCCATTGCTTTACTTCTAGTCCAGTAGCTGTTGAAAAATAGCTGGAGTTGTAATATTGTATTTCATTAATTTGTTTCTATTTGAGGGTAATAAGACTACTTGCAACAAAGATACTACAGAGAATACAAGAATCATTAATGATCACACCCTAGCAATCTGGTATTTATACTCTTGAAAAGCCAAATAAAAACAATACTGCTTTTTAGAAATAAAATTATTGTAACACAAAAACAAAGAAATGGCAAATCTCATAAAGCAATTAAAAGATATAAATTAAACTGAGTATTATAATTATATTGTGCTAAGTAGTATCTCATAACCTGGGGTGAGGGCTTCAATTACTATGGTACTAATTTGATTCAAAACAGGAAAAAAATTCGCTGTTTTCCTTAACTATGAGAATATTTGATAGTCACTGGAGTTTCATTTTTTAGCTAATTGTGCCCCCTCCAGGTTCTTCTGTAATTTACGCTTTCTTTAACGTACCAGGACTGCCAAACTGAATGCAATTTTCCAGTGTTGTAACAAATTGAGGGTCGCTGAGTTTGACTACATGCAAACTATTGGCTTTTTCCATGTTCTTTATCCATTTATTTGCTTGACCCTGAGGATCTATCATCAGAGGCCATCTTCTTGCATTACTGAAGGGAAAAACACACACTTACAATACTGAAATATAATTTCATCAAATATTTACCTCAAAGTATTTCTTAAGGCAATTTATTCCCTGTTGTCATGAAAAAAACAGTGTGTCAGTATGAAATTATAGTAGGCACATACTCAGGTATAATCCTTGATGAATTTCACAGGAGACAGATGAATCTTAAAGTTCTTTGTTTAAAAAAAAAAAAATAATTCTCCTCTTTCAAAGAAAGTACTTAGAATAAGACCCCTTACTTCCTAGAAAAATTAATTGTATTTAATTTTATAACACTTTCAAAATAAAAAGATCACTCTAAGTTTTGAAGTTCTGAATAGATTTAATAGAGCCATATGCATAAGGGAGCAATTCCAAGTGAAAATGAATGGAATTTTCCACTAAAGATACGTTTTAGAGTTAGTATAAAGGGAAATATATAAGCAGATTCAAAGGTATCTACCTTTTAATCCCTAATCCCAAGGCAGCAATAGACAAACAGAACTTCTGGATCTTATTTTCGCCAGATTTAGTAACTACTTCACAGATTTTTTACAGTGTTCTCTACCACATGTAGTTACATTACTAAGACTTCTGTATTATGAATCACAAACTGGACGTGGGAGTGACCGTTCACCAGCTGAAAGAGGATGGCTTTTTTCTCCCTTGTAGAATGATTTAGGAAAACGGTTTATCTGGAAGGGACCCTGTCCAGCCTACTCATAAAGGAAGAAAGATTTCACAGGTAAAACGCCTTCAGAGATTCAGGAAATGCATTTGTGATCCACGAGGACAGCATGATATCTAAGCAGACATTAAGAAAGTTAAAGTGTGGGCTTTGTAAAGTTATAAGTATTTTGAATAATTTGCTAAACACAGATAAGGACAAATCTGGTAATGCAGTAGGTCTAGAGAAGCAAACAGAGGATTTGAAATCTGAACATCTGTTAGATGAGACAGTAAGAAGACAATCTCACAGTAACAGTGTTCACCAATGGATCCAAGTCGTGCTTAAAGAATTGCTGATCTCCCAAATTGATAGGTGGTTCAGTTGCTTATGAGCAACCAAAGGGACATATAGCCAACTGATTTTAAGAGTAAGATAATACAAGGTGATACAGCAATTGATACCTGTACACTGAACACAGTAAACTTACATGTTAAGCACATTCTAAAACAGACAACATTTATGTAATTAATAATTTTGCTTGTTCTTGTTTTAAAACAGGAATTTAAGATTTCAGAAAACTTCAGCCAAAACCTACAGTGTGTATTCTCTAATTACTTCAGTTTCATTCATATATTATTTTCAGCATATCCTATTTTAGACTCACTGAGTAAGACATGAAATACTTAAGACTGAATAACTAAAGAATGGTTCTGTAATAACAGCCAAACATACATAGCTTTCATCAACAATAAAATTCTTTATTGATGGGAATGCATAAGCAGTCACTGTGTATCTTTGCAAATTATCCTTGACTAGCTCTCTAATTCTGCTTTTTAAAAAATGTACTGTTATAAAAAGCTTGAGTTGCATTTTATATGGTTCCTGGGGTGCTAATATAAAATTCAACTAGCCATAAATTCATAACTACAGGCATAATATGTATCATCGATTTGAGGTAGATTCTATCTCACATTTCAAAATTAAAAGCTGTCATTATTTAGTTTTAAAATGCTAATCATGTTTCCGTTAGTTCAAAGAGAATTTTGATCAAAGCTTTATAAAAGTGAAGTGTTAGGAGGTACTATAGAAGTGTCGAATTCATTAACATTTTCCAGCTGTTTAGCCTGAGTGATTGAATTATTAATACAGTAATTACTTTAAAAAGTTACATATGCATTCATAATCCCGGCATAGATCCTCTAACTTCAATAAGTAGTTTTGCTTCCTGAAGTATAATCAATGCCAATTTTTAAACTCAAATGAAAGTATGAGGTTCATTGGTTTTGTCCTGTCTGTTTCATTTTGCACTTTGTCACCTATCCAGCCTAAGCTGAAGCATTATCCACACAGCTATGCTTCCAAAAGTTAGCCCTATAATATACAATTTCAGTTATGTATTAAAACATAACATTCACTCTACAGTAAATGACGTATTCATTCACCAGTGCTATACAACATTAGACTCCTCAAACAGTGACACGAAATTTCATGTAAACAGTAGCAAAAACTGAAGATTGATATTAGCAAGCTTCTGCAGTAGCATACTGTAAAAAAGATGCATAAGTGTTAGGTACATGTTATCATAGACTTCACACCCATTAATGTGACTATGGAAAAGAATTATAAGTATTATTTATTCATTATAAAGAAAAGAGAACAACCAGACATGAAGTAAATGGGTAGCGATCACCAACAGAAAAGCAGTTATAGCAACATTGTTCCACAGTCAATTCAGCTTCAGCTGTGCTAGGAACAAAACCTAAAAGCTAAAAGTCAGTAGCAATGCATTAGCAAGCACATTGGACAGAACTGAGAGCCTCTGTGTTTACAGTCATAACAAACGCAAGTCCAAATGAAAATCATAACTACTTATGTAAGGTCACAAACCTTAGCCTATTGTAAGCATCCAACTCTGTATTTAACAAAACTGTCAGTGCCATATGTCTATCAGTCATCAGTAGGCACATTAATCTAAAGCTAATCACTAGTGAGCTGTAGTAGTTATAGCTGTTAAAACATTAACATGGACAGTTCCCACGCTCTACGTCGTCATACAAATCACTGATGTTTGCACTGATTGTGACGTTGATATGTACCAGAGTAACTCTGCCCAGACAAACATAATTCGAATGACTGATGTGAGACCCAGATATGCACATATTAGAATACCACATAAGAATCTAGAATCATCTTAAAAGTGAAAGGCAATATTAGATTTAGAGTTCACAGGATCCATATTTTCTTTCTACAAGGAATTTTGTGATTTCAGAATTTGTTTCACTTTTCAGATAAGAATGAGAGTATCCTTAAATATGTAGAATTTCAAAAATGTTTTAGATCAAATAATGTATTTTATTTGGATGTATCTTAAGATAATCACAAAAGGGAAAATTTAAAAGCAAAACAGGGATTTCAAAATGAAAAATAAATCCTTCTTTCATTATCAGAACTTTCTTCAACGTCTAATAAAACTATTGTCATACTAACCACATTACAGTAGAAAGCTACAATTGCAACTGCCAAGCTTTCAACTATAAATAGTATTCAGTAAATTCCAGCACTCTAAAGATGCAATCAAGTGTTTGCTATCAATTCGCATTTTAATATTTTTTT
This sequence comes from Charadrius vociferus, assembly GCF_000708025.1. NCBI lineage: Eukaryota > Metazoa > Chordata > Aves > Charadriiformes > Charadriidae > Charadrius > Charadrius vociferus. The sequence goes on from NW_009649570.1 coordinate 3,934,758, forward strand.
TTAAAAAGTTCTTTGAGGACTGGACTGGATGCAAAGAAGACTTTGTGGCACTCCATACCCCCACTCATAATGCCTACTAAAGAGGTCCCTACACTAACCCCAAAACCAAAGCTCTCTTAGCTTTTGTCTAGGAATATGCCAGGCTGTCTGCTCCAGAAGGAATGCTCCTAGCAATGACTAGTCTGTACGAAGTATTGACGGTTAGGGGAATGAGACCCTAAAGAAAACAGACATCAAATTGTCAGTACAGGTACACCTTTTCACCTTTCATCCAATATCTAAAACTATCACATGGATGAGGAAGACCCATAGATATGGGTCTCCCACTTGCCTGACGTGATGTGACAGCACCCCTTTCTCAAATCAGAGGTTATTGCAGGGAAGGCCTATCTCACCTTTTCTTGTTGAAATGGTTTAGCAGTACATACAGTAAAAGGCAAGAAACAGAGGAAGAAACTGGGAAGAGCTGGTTGGGGGCATCCTTTGTAAGAAAGGAGACTAGAAATTCTCTCCATTCTAACTTTCTACACCTCCCTTACTGCCTCCAGTAGAAGATATACATGTGCCTTTTTTTGTTGTTTTGTTACTGTGCCCTGGGAAATAAAGATTCAGCTCCTCGGTGTACAAAACAACACTTCCAAAATGTCAGGGCTTTACACACTAAATATGTTACAAACCTGGATGTTAAAATCTCATACCAGTTGGCAACATAAACTGGGAAACTACTGACAGGTAATCAAGACATTATCTATAGTATTTCCAGTGCCATCTTAGGGGAAAAGTGTGTGACCCTCATAGAAAGATTAGCAAAATAATCTTCAGTAGCTCTGCAGAAACATCTCTTGGTTTTTTCTTTAAAATTATTTCTTTAATATTTCTTTAAAATTAAAGATCTTTAGCTTTTTAAAGGAGAATTAATTCCATATCTACTACAAAAGTAGTATTAAAAATTCTATTCTTGAAGCATTTTAGGATGTCTTAAACTGAATCCAGTTTGCAGCATGTTTGTAAAAAAAAAAGGGGAGGGTGAGAGGTATCATTACAGCAATCAATAGGAGTTAAAAAGGAGGGAAGTGAATACACAGATATAAGAACTTTACATTCTGAAGTTAAAAAGTATTATTAGTATTTCTTATAAATTTAAACATAACAGCCATTTTATAACTGGTTGTTAAACTGAATATACAGTAGCAAACTGTCTATAAAAATAGTAACTGAAAAGCATGTTGAAAGAAGCTATTTAATGAAAATTATTCATTCTAATTTTTTTTTTTACTTACGAGATAATGATGCCATTATCAATAGAAAACATGTCAGAAGGTAGTCCAGCGATATTCCAAGCTCTGATTTCCACTGGTTCTCCCAGGGTATTTGTTAAGGAAAAATCATCAGAACAAGGAATGTCTTTTGCTTTACACAACAATGCCCACTCTCTAGTTTGCATCTAGATGAGAAGAAAAATGGACAAATTGAAGGAAAAGTCGAAATAAGGCTTATATCCAAATTCTACGTTCAAATGAGGTACACTGAATTTTCTCTCTCTCTCTCCCTTAATATTTAGCAATTTTTGATACCCTGGACGTGACTTTCAAAAAAAATGGTCATTAATTTCTTCAGCTGAATTCGGTGGCAGGTTTTGGTGTTCAAAAACTTTCCAAGCCAGGCTAATTTTGACATCCAAAAATTATTATATCTAAAATCAGCTGCCATGTCAAAATCTTTTTGTATTTAGAATTTCTGTTTATTTCACTAAGAGTCACAGGCACAAATCTGCTATATTATTGAGCTACTGTATCTTTGGTCTCTTTCTGTACAGAATTACTCCACTTTCAGAACTTGCTTAACTGCTGCTGCTGAAATAGAAGTTAATCCTGTTTTCTTTGAAGTTAAGGAGAATTTAGCCATTGAATGGAATAGGAGTAACCAGAGACATGAGGTATAAAGTTACTGGCAATTGCTTTAGAGAAGAAAAGCAACCAAAGGACTCCATGCTTTACACAGCAATAAGTACTGTACAGCAGAATGAAGGAAGAATTTTCCCCAAGAGTCTTATAAGCAAAACTCAAAATCCTACAATACAGTTTCAGTTCTATTTATGAATTCTATTAAAACATAATTTACAAATATAAACTTTATATTACATGAAAAATGAAAAAATTTAGATTATTACAATACACAGGGACAAAAATCACTCTACACATTACTTGTCTGTAGCTGGATGTAAAGGCTCCTAGGTAAGCTACAATTCCTGATGAAATAAGTATATCTCCAGTCAAATTGATGTACTGCCTTCCCAGCTCCAAAGCAGTCTCATGCCAGCGAGTTTTCTCACCCCCAAGGCCACCAATCAATTGTTCTGCTCGCTGTAGTTTTTTGCTACATAAGTCAACCTCAGAATAAAAGAAAAATTGCTGATTACATGATCACTTTAAAAAAATTTTACAAACATTAAAAGCATTCAAAAATTATTCTCCTGTGCAGATATTTGCTTAAGTAATTTCATCAAATAAAAAGAAAGCACCTTCTTATTATAACGGAAATGTTTAAAGAACAAAACCAATCTCAGTACCAGCACAGTAAAGTCTATTCAGGTACATTTTCATCCAAATAAAGGAAGATGACCAGTATAAAACATGCAATTCAAAATAGCTCTGCATATGATATTGAAAATATTAATAGTCAACAAAATCATCTACCTGTCATACGAGAAACAAAAACACCTTAAAGAGATTGCTGTCTCATAAAAGTAGGTATGTGCTTTTCTGCAAAAAACCCCATCCTTATGAGTACATAAAACCCAACAACAGAAATGCCAATTAACTAAGTCATCTTTCCAAGCATGTTTCTAATTTAACAAAAAAATATGATTTAACAGGAATTTAATCCAGCTCTGTTAGATTTTTTTACTATCTAGTAGAGACACATTTCAGCCATGGGATAGGAGGAAAATTATGCCAACTCTTGCTGCTGTTACAATCAATCCTCTCTCTTCTAGTAACCATAGCAGCCAATTTACACCACTGTAAGAAACTGCTTGTGTAGTTTATCTCTCCCTTCTACTTCCAAATTGAATCAGGATGCAGAAGAAACACACAAACAGCTGAGTTTAACTACAGACAGGAATTAAGACTCCATTTCAAATTCCAATACTATTTTTGTAAAAAAAGCTTAAGATGATGTACTGCAAATCTTAAAAAAAAAAAAATAAAAAAAATCCATCTTCTAAACATTGCTTATTTCTGCATACATAACAGCTATTTAGCAGTCAGGAACAGAGTTTACCAAAAACATTCTCAAAATTTCATTAGCACAGAAGGCATAAATAAACTTTCAAAACTTTAAATGTACTGACTTGCAAGTTAATGGATGAATCAAACTCTTAGTACAATCATTGAAAATTTATCCCCTCACAAAAAGGAGATGTGAGTGAGGATGTAGGAGAGGTATATCAATTGGTAAATTCATAACATCTACATTTGCTATTACTTTAAAGTATTTATTCCCCATACTTTGCCCATTTATAACCTCAAGACAATTACACCAAAATAAAAATATGGTCATCTAAAAGTGTGACTTGTTCAACATATCGGCAGTTAAAAGGAAAAAAAAATTGACAAAGCAGCAAATTTTAAATAACTTTTCTGGCTATCAGTAGAACAGTACTTCATCTTCTGCATCATATACCTGATTTTCCAAGTCAGCCTTCTCCTGTTTCTTGGATTCCAGTGTCTGTTGGAGTACAGCCAATTTATCTTGAACCTCCTTCAGGTCTGCTTGTTTCTTTCCTAGACCATCCATAGCAATCTTTAATTCTCCTTCAGCTTGATTCAACTTCAGCTTTTTGGGTGCAACATTTTTTGTCACTCTAAATAAAGTCAAAGAATAAATTAAACATTTGAAAGACACACCCTCATTCTAGGGTTGCTATTAAAAAAATGGACACAGCAAAGATGAAGGGAGAACTCAGCAACTCAGTAGCTCATGCAATATTCCATTTCATAATTTGATGATATTTGAAGACAACTCTTTTTTACTTCATGACTTGTTTCTGTGCCGATACTGACTGATTTACACAGTTTTCTGCAAACTTTTCTGTAATAACAGGTAACGATTAAAAGCAAAAAGGGTTATGCTTCCAAATTGTGTGTCTCATTTGATCACAATTTAGAACCCATTATGGATTAGTGCCATTAGAAACACAGAGATTATCATATATGTTAAGTAACAGTCACAGACACTGTACACACACACAGCCAACTATATACACCAAAAAAAATTAACAGCTTTTCACATCCAATGATCTATTTTGTAGTTATGAGGATTTAAATCTTTTACACAGATATTTTTGTGAGGAGAATATTGGCAGTAACACATAGCTGAAACCACATTGTTTATCTTTCCAAAAAAAACCAAGCAAGAAAATATGCTAGAATGCCCCTATGCTCAACTGAAACAGCAGTTCATAAGTATTAGCCTCATAATGAATCCACTCTTCTACTGTTGTTAGTTGCATGCAAATCTCCTTTAAAGTCTATGTTTTTAGATAATTTTCTCTCTAACAATTGGTATTTATAATGTTAAAAGTTGTTCTTAAATTGAGGACTCTATCAAGTGTCTATTTACTAATCTTTTAGTCAAGTAACCAAATATCCTCTCATATGAAGGCATGCACTACTTACCATCACTCAACTTTCAAATTGCAACTTGACCTTAGTTGTCCAGTGCTGATTTACTGTTAAATGTCAGTTCTGGATGTTTCAAATTAGGAAACATCATAAAAAAACAGAAACACTTTTTCAGTGCATCAAATACAATGTGTAACAAAAAATATCATTTGGGCTTGGTATGACTGTCAGAAACTTCCAAAGACACTTCAATAATGTCTCTATTTTGTGCAATGCTCTAAAAGGAAGCTAACTTTATTTGCTAACTGAACATATTGACGTTACACAGGACAGCGTCCAGGCGGGTTTTGAATGTCTCCAGAGTGGGAGACTCCACCACCTCTCTGGGCAGCCTGTTCCAGTGCTCCACTACCCTCAAAGTAAAGAAGTTCCTTCTCATGTCCAACATATTGTTGCTCCCGTGTCTTTTTAGAAAAATTCAGAACTGAAAATCAGGCTCTACACCTTAACATCAGGTATCTTACACAAATGAATCTTTATGACTGCTTGTTTGCACAAGTTTCCCACTAGAAAGAAGTAATTTCACATCTCTTTTGGTGTTAAAATAAGCTGATCTCTTTAATCAAATTTATTTTAACCTTTTTTTTTTTTATTTTTATACATACTTACGTATCATAAAACTCCATGGCTATGACCCATTTGCACAGACCCTCTGCTGCCGTGGAAGCATTTCGAATCTTGTCTGGTACAAACTCAGGATTTGTAAGGTACTGTTTTCTTATGATAGCCATGTAAGCTGGGGGAATGTTATCCTTGTCGTATTCATGAAGAGATTGAAGAAATCTTATGTCACCCAGAAGTCTCTTAGCAGGACCCCAGAAATCCTCAATTTTTTTTCCAGAACCTGTTGGATCTGGAATCCTATCTGCTTTAATGCCTTTGAGTATGCATATAGCTTCCATTACAAGCTTGACACCAGCAGGAGGACTCTTCATGGACTTAACCACTGTAATATCCTTAAAATAATAATTAAAAAAACACCTTTAGAGCTCTGAACATATGTGGATTAATGCTTCTATTACAATAGAAATAATAAACCTTTTCATGTCAAGATAATATTTTTCCATATATATTCGCTATTCTCACACTTGATAATTTTAAATACACTATGATCTCTAAACACAAGCCTGCATAGTCCATACATATACATCTCATTCTCTTTTTGCAAAATTTAAATTTCATTTTTCTCCATTCTTTCTATTTCTTTTTTTAGGGTGTTATGCAGGTTAAACTAACACTGACATAGAAACAAAAATATCCGAAATTTAGTCAAGAATCAGTTTAGAAGAGACAAAAAATTCTTATCTGTAATTCATTTTTAGTTGTACTTTTTCTCCTCCTAATTCAGTAGTGGGCATTGCACCTCTTTTATGGAGTTCAGATGTTCCAGTGTTACGCTCTACGCTTCAGAGTTCAGGCTCTAACACAATACTTCCAAGCTTACAGGATCACATCAGCAGTGGATTAGTAGATTTACGATAACATAAGGTAAAAGAGGCCTTCAACAAGGAACTAAAGATCTATCCTCTCCAAGTACAGAACATAAATCAGTCAGTATTCTGGTCAATTATTAAACTCCCAGAGTGAGCTGAATGAAGGAAGAGGCAGCTAAAGGGAAGAATACTATTGGGTAAGAAGTACTAACACTATAAGAAACAGCAGGAAATTAATAAGAAAAGTTTTAAATGCAAATATAGAATAATAATATAAAAGAACAAAATACTTCTACACATATATGTACAACTAGTTAAGCAAGACGTTTGTAAACTAAAGATTTATGGAAAATAATCTCTCTTACCCTTCCCAAAGAATAACTCTGCATGGAAATTCAAATATTCTAAGAGCTTTTCCCAGAGAATACATACTCCAATAAATTAAAAGATTCTAGTTCTTCATGTTTATTTTGCCAATTAGTGTTAGATTTTGAGAGCTTGCCCATGGTTTATTTGAGGTCTAAAACCTTGGCAATTTGGACACAGAGAGGTATCTTGTGAGTTCTGGAAACGTTCATTTGTGACACGAAAAAACAGAGAAATGTTAAGACTGGATGAAAAAAAGGACAATTATTTCCTTGAAACTGTGAACTACGGTTCCTGTTTTTTTAAAATAAAACAAAACAACCCAACCAACCAAAACCTGCAACCACATAACTGTTCAGGGAAGGGAAACAAGAGCAGGTAAATAAAGCCAGGGAATTTCAATGAGATAGTCAGAAAACTGGCTGATGGGATTTCCAGGGAACAAAATTAAAGACAGATACAAATTAACTTAATACAACCAAGGGTTGTAAGCAGAGTAGACTATTTTAAAGGCTAAACTCAAACTCGGCTGCAATTAAAAGCAATATGAAATGTAACAAGAAAAAATTCTATAACTACAGTAATAGTAAGAAAAGCAAGAAAAGTGCGAAATAGGTACTTAGTGAAAAGGGTGAGATACAAGTAAATGACTTAAAGAGTCAAAACGTTAACACTCTTTGCATCTGATGTCTCTAAAAGCTTAACTGTGAGTAGGTGACTAGCACAGTTGATAACACTATCAAAACACAGCAAAGATTTGACCAAGGTCGCACAGGTCTGGACCTACACAATATTTTCATTACTGAAATGAATGATGGAAAAGAGAGAGAGTTTATCAAATTTCCAACTGATAGAAAGTTGACAGTAAATGCAAATACATTGGGGCAGATAACAGGAAAAAAATATCTTGATAAATTGCAGAAATGGAAAAGTATAGTAGAACCACTACAAAAAAGAAAAAAAAAAAAGAAAGGGAAAGCAATGATGACGTTAATAGTGATTTGCAGGAAATAGCACAGCTGTTAGCATGAATGACGAACTACGCGTGTCAATAATCCTCCTCTACACAGCATTCAGCAAAACTACAGCTGAAATACTGTATTCAGCTTTGGGCAATGCATATGAAGTGAATGTACGGAGAAGGTTCAGAAAGAATAACCGGAAAAGCTGATTTGATTTATGGGAGAAGATTGAAAGAACAGTAATTACTTAGCTTACAGAAAAGAAAACTGGAAGCGGTAAGATCAACAAGTGCAGTCTTTAACTGCATAAAAGATAAAGAACCATTTCCACAGGGAGCAGGACAGAAAATAAGGTTAAGTTTTAATGAGTAAGATTAATGGTAAACAGCAGGAAAATCTTCATAATGATAAATGTGTAAAGTGGAATGGACTACAAGTGGAAGAAGATGACTTCCAGATGTCCCTTCCTAGTTTTAAATTTCGGTGTCTTCATGTGTATTGCTACAAAACTTAGATGTCAACAGCAAAATAACGCTTAACATTGTTATACTTTTTCTGATCCTTGCTGAACAATTAGCCGCACAGAGTACACAGTTCCTTTTGACTGCAGATGCTCATTTCAGCAGTACTGAATTATGTATATGTCTGTTTCTCCAAATAAAGCACTTAATTTGCACATTTACATACATGAATTTATGGGCACAGTTTGCAACATGTGTCCTGCTCTGCTTTCCATCAGTGGTGGCCAGGGTGAAGGGTGAATCAAAGACAAGACTCCTGTACGGGTACTCTAAGCTCACCTACACAGAGATTTTTTTTGTGTTCATCATGCTATTTAACTATATTTTGAGGAAAAAAACTCTGGGGTTTTTTTTCCTTTAGAAGTTCCTAGTCCAACTTTTTTTCCCCCTTGTATTATAATACTCCCCACTTGGATACACTAAGAATTGAGAGCAGCTGAAGTATTACTTCATTAGCCTTCAAAGCCTCATTCTTGTCTTGTTATTCACAAGCATAATGCAATTGCCTTGAAGTGACTAGCCATCTACTATTTTCAAAACACACCAATGATGTGACAATGCGAGAATCTAAAACTTTTGATACCAAGCAATAGCTGTAGAAAACAAACCATCTTCTATGTAAAAAGGTTTTGCTGAAAGTTTTTTAAAATCTTGTTTTCAGCAACAATAGCTGGAGCACCTACTCTATTCTCACTCTTACAATCTGGGAGACTTCCTTTCAGCCTACCATGAGCAAAACATTATCCAGGCAAAGAAAACCTGAATATACATAAAACCAAAGGTGGCTGCCTGCTCCACTGTCATACTTTTACAAAGACCGGTCCCTTAGCATGGGGAGACATAGAATTTCAACCTCCATTTCCAGACTTGGAAAGACCAGATATAAAAATATTAGATGACAGGCTGGCAGGTTCTGAATAAGAAAGTAGAAACCATACGTTTTCTAACTTCTAAATTGTTGAGTCAAAATATTTTTATAACTATGAATTTCAAAATGTCTAGAACAAAATTTGATCTTGTATTACATAAAAATTCAGCCTTATAGAAAAGAGTAATATTTTGCTTTTTAAAACTGAAAGATTTCAAGAAGTGTCTAAATTATAAAACTGTAAAATTTTAATGTAAAATCTAAAAAACCAGATATTCCATGCTTTTGTATATCTGAATACCTTTCCGGTGCATAAATATGCATTGTTAGCCATACCTGTGCAGTGAGAGTGTCAAGGGCAGCCAAAGCACTTTCTAAACAAGGCATGGCTTGTGCTAAGTCAGCATCACATTCATCTTTGATGGCTTTTGCAGCCATAGCTTGCTCGTTTGCCACTGCTTCATCAGCTTTCACGACTTCTTCCGTTTTGGCTACTTCCAAAGATTCTTTTTCAATAACGACCATCATCTCATCAACCTGCTTGCTGGCTTCCTGTAACTGAGGTTGCAAAGCCTCCAGCTCGGTCTGCATCGAAGCTACTTGAGATGCAGCAGAGTTCAATTTCTCCAAGCCAACTTCATATCTTCTTTTCATTTTCATCACCTTACTGAAAACAAATAGTACTTTATTATAAAGATATTTTGTCAGTACTTGATCACTTAATTCATTGGGATCCATTACCCAAATTTCTCACTACTCTGAATAACCAAATTTGCTCAACAAATAGTAAACATAACAGGGATTACTTGAGCCATAGTCGTTATTCTATCATGTATACTCAGAGATTGGGATACAGATAAATAAGTGATCACTTACAGGCAAATAAGTGATTGTTAAGCTTCTGCCTCTTTATTGGCAGGAGCTACAAAATCAACATAGCACAGTAGTAACAGACAAGAATAGGAGAAGGAAGAGATGGGGATACACTCATGAAAATTATTAGTTGCAGTGAGGTTGAAATAGGATTAATATAATTGGGAAAATAATTTTAGCAGTAGAATGTGAATGACTGGGGACAGCCAACAGTGTCAGAATCAAGAAAGCCCAAAGGCATTGGATCACTACATTAAAAACTGTATTCCTTTATTCCTGGAACTTCTTGCTGCATGCAGTGTCTCACACAGTCTGTTGATGAAATTAAGCATTTGTCTTAATTGTTATGGTAGTGTCTTATCAATGAGAAGGAAAGAAAAAGGAACTTTCCCTCACCAGCCATGAGAATAGAACAGATGTGCACATGCATACAGAGGTCCTTTCTGCACAGGCACAGCATAGCTGAACCCTGCTAGCAAGCACCTAGCAACTTGGAAGCTGGTTTCCCAGGTGTCATCTTCCCTACAACCTCCAGAGAACCACAGAATAAGCAGGCTGCATTAATTACTCTGGTAGCATAATACACATATCATCATATAGCAACATCACCAGGGATGTCAGAAGTGGTCTGATGCAAGTATATTTTGAGAGCATCAAGTCAGACCTTTTGTCCAATAAAGAAGCCTGTGTCCTAAGAGCACGTTTCATCCATTTACCATTCTGTCAATTTAATTAACTAAAAGCAATTCACTTGTTTTGTTCAGATTAGCTATAAGAAATAGAAAATAGTATTTTTGGTGAACTTGTGTTCCTCTAGAAAAGGTCACATTATAAATCCTTACGTGCGTTTCTTTTCAAGTAGACTTTTAAAAGTGGAGATCAATTCCAAGTATGAAGTAGGTGTAACATAGTTGTGCCTTTGAAGCTCTGCATGGTACAAGTCAGATAGAACAACAGTAGACGTATGAAAGCTTTTACACATATCAATACACCCACTTCGAGTTTCTTCCGACATTTCAACATCTTCCAAGAAGCGAGCAGCAACAGCTTCTAATGCATCTTCAGGCCATGTCTTAAACAAATGAATAAACACTTCACACTCATAAATCTCAAAACATTTTTCAAAAAAAAAGTATCTCTACCCCATTTCATAGATAAAGGGACTGAGGCATGGAGAAATGACTTCATGATAAAAAGATCATTAAACAGGAAAATAACAGAACTGGAAAGAACTGAACTACTTAGGGATTCAGTTCAGGCCCACTGTATTATTTCATCCAGTAGAAATACTGTTACTATAAAGGAAAGTCTTGCATTTTCAGTACGTCCATATGTGTGTAACTGTTTCTGCTCTTCCTCTTCAAAATAACCTTTAAAGATACAGTACATTTTAAAACTTGATGAAATTAAAGTTCCTCATTTTCTTTATATGATTGAATTCTACATCTTAAATATTCTAAGGTCTTTTTCCACATAACAGTCAGATAGAATATAGTTTTATTGCAGAGTAGTGGGGAAAAATCTGGTGTTCTGCATCAAAAGATGTCTGTATTTTTCACAGGTATTTCAGTTTCAAACTTTTTTGGCACCCTAGATTCTGGTAGTCTTGGTAACAGAAGAAAATACTACATATTGAAATTACAGTACTATGGGCATTCAGTTATACTCTTATACCACAAACAGACAGCTATTTTCTTGACGATTTTGCACTCAGCCTTTATTACAGTCAGAACGGTTCTAACAGTCTAAACAATTTAAAATATGACACTAAGAAAATTCAAGATATTTTTCGCTGCTAACTTGACCAAAAAGAATTACTTGCTACAAAAAGGGTTGAAGTCATGTTTCTATTGCATTTCCATTAGAATAACAAGCCCAACTAAAGTTTTGTTCTTACCTGAAACCAGTCTAGTGTACAGCAGTTAACAAGAGCTGGAAATTTACGAAGGCGATTACGGAAAGCATCTCCAATGGGACTCATTGCCAGTACTATATGAAGCTGATCTCGACAGCGATCAACAAACATGTTAAAAAGAGCTATAGGACTGCCATCTGTCTGTTTTGTCCTCTCCCGTTGGCGATCTACTTGACGCATTTGTTCACAAATTTCTTGTTTCTCATCTACCACAAAGAGGTTTGGCACTTCACCTGCATTTAGTAAGTTGTTAATGTCTTCTAAGAATGACTCCTTTTTAATCTGTGTATCTGTGAACAAGAAAACTCCCTGCATTTCCCCTTCAGTAGATTTTCTTAGTATGACTTTTAAGTCTTTATGCCACTCATTGATACCATAGCTTTTAGTTATTTCAACTTGAAAAAGATTGTATTCAGCCATATGGGCTGCTAATCGAGTAAGAGATTGCCGACCACTACCTCCAACACCAACAAGGAGGGCATGGCTGCGAGGCTGTTTCAGAATACGGGAAATTCTACAAATATGTTCTATAGCAAATCGGAACAAGACGAGCTGCATTGGCTTTTTGCTCATGTTATTAAACTCTTCAAGGTGACTCTCTACAACTAATCTCAATTGATCCACGTCACTAATCTCCCTGTATTTAGTGTCCTCTCTCTTAGGGTCATGAAAATCACAAAACATTAAGCTACGTAAGTCATCTTCTTCCACTTTGCCATCATTGTTGAAGTCCAGATTCTGGAAAAGTTCATGAAAGTCTTCGTGTAAGTCATTTTTCACTACTTCTTGGATAAATCCAACAAGCCAAGCCCGGTCAGGGTTATCCACCAAGCGATCATAATACACTCTAAGAACCTGTATAATAACAAGGTAATTCTAATAATTGCTTCTGCTATTAAATATATACTTCTTTTAAACAAGATAAAACAAATACAAGTCTGAAAAAAAGCTTCAAAATATAAACGATCTTAAACTTCCCTGCATAGAAAAAGCCAAAATAGATACTTAGAATTAATTTCAACAGTTAGGCCCAGTAGTATTACTTCTGAATTAAAATGAAAATTCATACAGAAATACATATATACACACATATACATATATATATATATAAATGTTATTACATAAATGCATAAAAGGCTGCTGCAAAGAGGAGGGGAACATGTTCGTCTTTCCACTACATCTAGATAGGACAAGTTATGGGTTTGTACTTCACGAAAGAAGAATACAACTGGATCTTAGAAAATCTTTTTAATGAAAAAGATAGTGAAGAACGTTAATAGATTGCCTGGAAGTCTGAACATCCTTCATCCTTAGAGCATTGTAAGAAACTTTCAGAAAAAACACTTCAAAAGTTACTGTTGTTCCTTTCTTTATGTGATCCTGCTTTGGGGAAGGGTGATGGACTAAAAATTTCTTCTAAAGGAACCCCAGCAGTTAAAAAAAAAAAAAAAAAAAGTAGGGACCAAACTTCAAATCACTCAAATTTTCCGGTGACCCGGGACTACTTGCTGTTCTCACTGTTGATTTGAGGTGTTTTTGAACGAAGGAGAGAAGAAATGGAAAGGACTGTGCAGGCATTCAAAACAGCAAAGACTACATAATCGCATGAAAGTGAAGATATCAACAATCAACTTGTCTACTAAGATATGATTCATACTTTGAAAAAGTATGATTTCCTCTGCCCAAACAGTTTACAAAATCCTTTCTCATGAGTGTGATGCCAATTCACAGCTATTAGCTAATAGGAGATGGCATTACAAAAAGATTAATAAAAAAATCCACATCTTTTCCTTATCTATAATAAATATGATTTCTTAGTATTAGGTGATTTACCTCATGAACCCAGAGACGTTTTATCATTCCTGCAGATTCTGTTGTTTCAGGCCTTGACAGGCAAACACCTTGAATAACACGTGAAAAGTCACGGAGATTGAACAAATAGTGAGATTTCGCTGGGGTAGGAAGCAGATTCTTCATAGCTTCTTTATACATATGCATGGTTGCATTAATAATTTGTGGAGTCAGTTCTACATATTGTGATGGAAATCTATAACTGACAAGTTATAAAAAGTGGTAAGAACAGAATGATTCTCATAATTCCATCATAGTAGCATGTGAATTAATAAATACTGTATATGTACGCTGATTTACTTGTAAGTTCATGCCAATTTTTAAGTTCTATGATCATACTTCCTCACAGGCAGTTTTACAAATCTTAGTTCTCTCACTGGATTAACATTAAGTCGGCAAATCAAATCTAGTAACTGTGGAAAATACTGACAAATTTGACTAGGTTAGACAGCTAATTATACCCCTTCCTCCCCTTATTTTTAACAGCAGCATCAGGGAAGTCAGGCCAAATAGCCCTTGCTGTCTTCTGGGACCTTTTGGGGCTTAGCTGTGAGAACGGATAGACGATGAAAGTTGAGTCCATTCCTTATAATGGAATTAAAAATCATGCAGTGGTGAAAGGCCAAAGAAAGAGTAAGCCTTCTCAAACCACAGGAAATTTAAAAGGAGTTTCCAGTTCTATTCTTTGAATAATGACTAACTGTATCCTATTCTTATTTATTATACATCAAAGAAAACTGTATTACAGAAATATCTCAACTAAATGAATTAGCTTCAGCTGACCTAAACCTCTGTTAAATACTTCAGAACAAGAACTTTACCACTGGAGAATTTTAAGAGCGCTACTTCTGTGAAGTAATGAATAACTCGAAAGGCACAGGATATAAAAGATAATAATTTCTTTTCAAGAGCAGTGTCCTACAAACATATCTTGGAGACTTCCAAGTACCATAATTTAAACACTGACTTTGATTTTTTCCAATACATAGAGGTCACTTACCATACTGTGAGATGCCAGTCTAAGACTCTAGAAAAAATTGTGTACATGGATTCATCATCAAACTCATTAATAGTAACTGTATTGAAGTGTCGCAAGAATCTTGGTGTTACTGGGTTTCGTCCACCGCCTAAATATTAGAAAACATTAATACTATAACTAACAGAAAAAAATCAAAATAAAGCAGTAAAAGCCTAGCAATTTTTTTTCTAATATTCATCTTTGATTCAGCCAGCAGGCTGCCATTGAAAAGCACCACACCTTGTCATAAACCTAGTGAAAGCCATATGCAGTTTAGTGTCAATCTGTTCTCCTGTAACCAATAGTCTGTAAAATACAGATTGAAATCAAGTTATAGATAGATAGATTTGACACTATTTTAACTACGCTTCTGTTATAAAAGAAAACTTTTATCATAAACTCCAAACCCATGTTCCTGATTTTCAAAGCATCCCAAAGAGAAAATCCTCTACAAGTAATGCTGTATACTTTATTAAATTTAAATTTTATCCCAGTGCTGGAGTTAGCAGTTTTTATGACTAGATTGTGATTTGGACAATGAAGCTATGTATGGAAATAAGGGAATGTAAACCAGAAAATTATTGGGTATTTGCTCCTTCTCTTTAGAATTCAGGGTTAAGCTGCTGCACAGTGTGTTCAACTTTCTTATAACAGCAAATCAGAAAAAAGTAGCTGAAAAGTGGGCAATCTACCATCCCTAACATCAGGAGCATAACTAAGTGCGACCAAATTAGCATGATAAGTTCTAACACTTGACTTTGTAGCTCAGGCATGACCCTGCGCTAATGAAACAAAGACGTCTGGCCTGGAGCTGTCTCACCTTGAGTCACCTGAGACTGCAAGTAGAACTAGTGATTGTCTATATCTAACTGTGTATGCATTACTAGTATCTGCTGAGGAATCCCAGTATTTTATGCTAAATAGGCCAGTTATTCATCCGACTTCCATCTACCCCAACTAAAGTAATTTCTCAGACACAGCAGTTCAAGAAGCTTCTTGAAGTTTACATGTGCACTGATGGCAAAATTACACAAGCTACTAGAAGATATATATGAAATTTAACCAAAAGATAATCCTTTCCTAATATAAATTTTAAAACTAACTTTAACAAAATAGCTTTAAATGTTCTTTGAATAGCTTTATATTTGCTTCAATAGCACTATATACGCATACAGATATCAGATTTTCATTTCTTATTAGGAGAAAAAAAATAAACACAGGCTGGAAAGGAGAATATAATTTTGTGAGTTCTGGAAGTAGGTCCCTGTACAAAGCTACTAAAATAAATTCTTCAGCCTGAAGCTAACTTATGGTCCTCACTATTTGTGTCAAATACCACAAGTTGTACATCTGATCAATCCATTTTTCACCATTCAACCAGAAGAGTACTGGAACAAAATTGGCTACAAACTTCCCCCAGGACAGGAAAATTTGACCCAATTTCAGAGCGGTTGAAAGTCACTTCTATACTCTTACCCTGGAACAAGAATGTAGCATAAAGGGATGCTTTACAGAAAAAGCACCTCCAAGATTTGGCTATTTCTAATGTAAAAAAAACAAAACCAAACCAAACTAACCTCCCCCCCCCGCCCCCAAATAAAAAAAAAAAAAAAAGACCTGTGCAATTAAGTTATGCCAGAACACAGTACCAGTCACAACTTCACCTAAGCTTCAGGAAAAATTAAGATGTAAAAGTTTAAAATTCTTTCACAGTTTCCTTCTGCTCAGATCTTCCACGGACTGATACTTAGATCAAGTGCTTTGAACTGTGGATAAACACTGCCTCTAATTTAAAATTATTTAAAGAAGCAATTTTGATTCTTTAGGGAAACCAGATAGGTGAAAGAGCAGTAGACCCCTATCCCATGGGCATGCATCACCATCACAAACGCAAAATTATTATCAGTGGAGAAGGTTCATTGGCCTGTTTGCGTGTATGTTTGTGTGTGTAAACAACTCTACAAAAGAAAGGAGGAAAGTCTGGGGAGGCTGAAGCAGAAAAGAGAAGGAAAGCACCTATCAATAGCCTGATTAAACACTGGAAACGTGCTCAGCTATAACAAACTTTTTAGGTGGTACGTTAGAGACAGGGCTGTGAACAATTCTGTGAAAAGAAATTCTGTTACATGTTTCCTGCTCTAGTGAAGGAAATAGATTGTATAGATTCTTTAAAAGCAAACACAACAGTGTCAAACAAACATTAATTCCTCATTTAACCTGATAAAATATGGCAGACTTAATTTTTTAACTAAATAGTTCAAATAGTCAATGTGTATACAGGCTAACAAAATTATAATGACCTCTCTACATCATATGATTTACTATTTTTTTTTTTTTCCAAATAAAGTAAGGTTTATCTGCTTAAGAACATGACTTAGTGCTATTTAGAAAAGTTCTGAAGGAGAACAAAATTGACTGAAGGCCAGTGGAGGGTCTCATTAGACCAAAGGAATTTCATAAATACTTTGTAGGTACATTCTCATCTTCCTGAAAAGCAATATTTCTTCCTGGCAGGCTTGTGTAGTCTCTCTGCTGTTCTTCAACCACGCTACTAAGATTGCTGTTCACATTTACTGCAAGGAAAGGGTTCCTTGAGTCCTACCCCTAGCCATAAAGACCCAAATTGTAAAACTATGCATCAATAAGCATTCCTTCTTGAAAACTAAAGAAACAGGAAAAAGCATGTAAGACACATCTTACCTGGTGGTCCCATTGCACATACAATCTGAACATCTACAAGTTTAAGCATTGAGCAGTCTTTAAGGTCATACCAATTCCAGTGATCTAACCACTGCCGTAATAATTCAACAGGCGGTTGAGCACCATAGACCTCTCGTGCTGGCATATTAACATCATCTACAAATACAACCTGAAAAGAAAAACATAAAGGATTTTGCATTTATTTATTTTACTGAATATATGGCACCATTTTGCTTGATTCTGGAAACACTGCACATCAGTTCACTCCCATTAAAATTAATGGGAGTAATACACATAAATTCATGTTCTTGAAAAGTGTCCCTAAGCTTTTAATGGACTCGCTGCTGAGTTAAATAAAAATCAAACTTCAAAGAAGTAACTGTGCCACTCTAAAGCCATTACAAAACATGCCTATAGAGGAGAGAAAAACTGTGCTTCACTTCTTATTTCTAAGTGTATTTAATGAAAGAGGGTAAACTAATGCTTGCTATTTAACTTTCCTGTGCTACTTGCATGGCTTTTCTTGGAAAAAAAGATGGAGTCAAGACGACCCACAAAATCTCAACTTCAGTGAGACTATGGTTTGAAGTTTTTTTGACTACGACAGATCAAGACAAAATTTATCCATTCGGAGTCTCTTTACATTTTTAAGATTGGGCTAAAATACACCTTAAAAGAATAGCTTGGAGGGGGAAGCAGGGGAAGACCTTAAAACACTTTAAATTGTACTTCCTTAAGGAACTTCTAACATTAACACATTTTGCTCTTGGTAACAAGCATTTATTAAATAATAGCTGGTAAATACTGAAAATAAAAAAAAAATAAGGTTGCAAATACAAAAAGTCTATAGGCATCCTGAAAGTACCAATATTAAATCATACACATTTATCACTCCATCTTAAACATAATAATTTCTAAATTTTCTTTAAAAGCTAAATTTTTGCTTAATCTGGGTTGAAAAAAGAGATAATGGAAACTCCTTATATTTCAATTTTCAGTCTCATTGCAACTCTTCTAGACAGAGGAGAAAATTATTTGCTCACTGCAGAAAAAAAAGAAAATCACGTTTGCTCTAATATCCTTCTCAAGATTCTGCGCGCTCAGAGTTTCGTTGACCTTGAAGGGTTTGGCATACATCAGTGATAACAACATAGAAGATTCAAATCTCCTTTAACGCTTCCAAAATCATTGAACTATCCAGGTTGGAAGGAACCTTGGAGTTCATCTAGTCCAACCTCATGCTCAAAGCTGATTTCTCAACACTGATTTCCTACCAGCAACAATCTTACCCATACAGAACTCTTATCTTAAGGATAATATCACAAAATATGGAGGGGGAAGTATGACAGTGCTGTTCACAGTTATTCATATCATATATCACATTTTCTTCTGTTGATTAAAACAGGATGCATATTACTCGGAGAAAGGAGAAAGAAGAAAAGAAACATGAGGATCTAAATTAGAAGAATTAGAACTCTGACAGTTTATTTCAAATTGAGCATCCTTTCTTAATATCACCTGTGATCAGCTGAGAAAATAATGCATTTACATATTTGTTTGCATTTAAACACTCATTTACATACAGAAATACATTAGTTACCATTCTTTTCCCAAGAGGAGGTCCAAAAATTCCCCTTCTCCTTTTGTCCAGCTTGGACATTATAATATTCTGAGTCTGAGCTGCCGTAGTTTGTGCTGAAAAGTTAATGAGCAGTGGCTTGTAGACTTCTTTATCCAAATTATTTAAAATAAAATTCTGGAAGGATTGTGAAGAGGAGAAAGTTAAACTATATACAAAGATAAACAAATTTTATAGCACTTCAGCACATAATAAAAACATAAAAAAATAATAAACTTAATTCATTAGAGAAATAATTCTACTTCCAAATATTTATGCCTAGTTTTGAAGAGTTTCCAGGAATATTTCCTTTGAAAGGCATAGCAAGAATATGTAAAAATAAGGTTTACCATCAAGATTGGTAGTATTTTATAATGCTAGCTACCTTCCAAAGTCCCCTACATTAGCTGCAATTTAACCTCTGGAGAAAATCTGGATCGAAGTCAGTGTTTCAAGTAAGACTGAATGGGACTCATTTCTTACCTACATGCAAGTAAAACCACAAGGGGAAGATACCCTTCCATCCTTCCAGCAGTTGCTACAGAGCATTACTACATATAAAGCAATGTTTCTAATGATTACGCTAATCTCTGTCAACAGCTGTTGGGACCCTCCAGACCACATAGTCTTTTCAGCAGAAGGAATATTAAATCTTTATCCTTAAAGGAAAAATCTGAGTTGCTGCACAAAAATAAAACAATGACAACTTATGGAAACTATAGAGCAATGTGACTTAATGGACAATTTTCTTTTATTCTTTTGATCAGTTCTAAATTCCCAAGAAATATCACATTCTTAACTATCAGAATATGAACTAGTCATATTCTTCATTATAAACAAATATTTTACTTATGCTTTATTATTTTTCTTACATCGATATTTCAGCAACAGATCTCCTTCCAATCTTAATATTTATTTTCTTCACAATTATTTCAGAAAAGTAACTTAAAACCAAACCTAAGTTAAAAAATTCTTAGTCAGCAGCTTCACAGTTATTTTTTAATCACACAAAAGGAAGGAAAGATAACAGATTCAAGACCATGAAAGC
The DNA here is from genome assembly GCF_000708025.1 of Charadrius vociferus. Taxonomy (NCBI): domain Eukaryota; kingdom Metazoa; phylum Chordata; class Aves; order Charadriiformes; family Charadriidae; genus Charadrius; species Charadrius vociferus. The sequence continues at coordinate 3,954,616 of NW_009649570.1, forward strand.
CAAAGTTATTTTATCAGCCTACATAACTTTCAAGTTTTGTTCCCTCTGCAAAACAATTGAGTGTACACAGCCTTCATGCTGATCAGACTGGAGCAATCAACAGAAGTAAAATCCTCTACAAAGACATACTGGAGGAAAAAAGAACAAACAAAATCAATTTTGTGCTGCTCAGAGGAACAGCTTCTTCCTTCTCTCTTATGATTTACTTAGAGAATCTCATTAGCTAAAAATGCAGTAACAGCTTTGCCATATCTCCACTCACACATCCTCTTTTTGACTCAAAAGTATACTTTCCCATGGATCTAGATGGAACCCAGTGAAAGATGCTGAATTTGGAAATTTCTGTAAGTGAACCTCAACAGCATGAACATTCTATTGGCACAGTTCCATTGCCTGTCAGGCTTTAATAGTCTCCCAGAAAGATTGACGGTATCAGAATTTAACCCATGTCAGATCTGTCTGAAGAATTAAAATTTATCTAAATTTTTTAATCTAGACCATTAGAATAATTGTCTGTATTACTCATATTGTTATTTAATAACCACATGACAAAATTAAAATGAAAAAAGCATCACTTAGAGACTGAAGATGAAAAATAGGAAATACACTATCCCAAAATAACAACTCAATTATTTCAAAAAGACAATAAAATCTGCTTTCAATTATACAGTCTGACTTATCCCTTTAGACAGAAAACATAGTATTTGTAGACACAGAAAACATTAAAAAAACATTTATCTTGAGTTCTTATTTTAATACCTGAAGTTAAAGTGCTTTTTACAAGACTGTTATTACCTTTGATTAGAATTTCATAAGCTCTGAGAAATATATTGTATTTGGCTGTACTAAGTCACTTACATTAAATGTTTTTATTACTTACTATCATGTGTTTTGATTATCATTAGGCACACTCAGAACTAAGTATATCTTGCCTCCTTCAATATAAAAATGCACATTGGTAACTTAAAAAAAAAAGCTGTCAATGATTTGTTATCTCTTCATTGTTCAGTGCTTATCTTGCTTATTAAATAGAATTCAAATCGTATTCAAAGACAAAATTAATAATTTTCTTAGAAGCTTTTCTATGGTACACGCCAGTACAAAGATATGGAAAGCCAATGGGCAAAATATTACCTAGTTAGATATCTAACTTAGAAAACAACTTGATTTTTTTTTTTTAAGAACAGCACTTCTGCAAATCAGAATCCATGGATTCAAATCAGCCTTCTAGAAAACGAGGAATGCAATAATTGCCTGCACAAAGTTTGACTTAGGTGACTTGTCTACTGCTACAGAGGACTACTGTCACTGACAGGGACAGAATCCATCCTACAAAGCTGTTGTTCTCCTGAATTTACTGCAAGTTTTTGAAGCTCTGCAAGTGTTCTACATAAAAGTATTTTTTCTTTTTTAAAAAAAACGTGAATAGACTAATATTCATAGCGGTAAGACGGAAATCCTACAGCAGGGGGGGAAAAGCGTATGGTCATGCAATTCAAGAGTTTATTATAATGAATATACAAGAGATGTCAAATTATTCTATAAGGTAGAGTTTATTAGTTTCTGAACTCTCTATTTTATTACCTTGATAGTCCTTTTAACATATTGTGTGTGTCATATATAGAAATACACAATATAATATTGCTCTAGATAAGATGGATGATATGAGATACCAATGTATAGCATAACTTCTTTATATAATAAAACATTGTTGACATGGCTACTTCCTAGAAAATGAAAGACTCACGTTGAAACAATTAATTGTTTATATAATGAAAAAACCTATCCTTTTTTTCCTTTCTACAGGAAGATTATATCAAGTTTAAAAATCCTAAAACTAGATTTAGTATTAGTCCTTTGCCAAGAAGATTTTGTTTCAGAAATAACAGAAACTGTGTGCTGCCAAAAGCTGAAGTTAAATTAGATTCTCATTATTTGTGTTTCTATTTCATTTTCTCTGAAAGACAAGGATAAGATGGTTAAAGAATATTTGGCATTCTATAAAACAGGACACACAATTGTTTTGATTTAAAATTTATTTCTCTTGAAACGGACAACTGCTTTTAATTGTAATGACCAGATATAGCTAACTGGTTATCTGACAAAAATTGCCTGGGAAGGTCTTGACTAGATAATTTCCCTTCCCACTATATCGTCTTCTATAAAGAATTCTTTGGTAATACTGCTATTAGTTTTTTGCCTTCATATTTCTTTCAGTGGCAAAATTCTTGTTCTTCCCTGCTTTCCAGTGCATGGAATTGCCATAATAGCATCTGACTAGAAAATGTTATCTACTAAACTTCTCCATAATAATAGCAGCACACATTTTTGCTGCTTCTAACTCTAGGACAAATGCATTTCTTTTCTGGTTGTTTTAAGCAATCCTGACTGGATGTCTTATTAAATGGTTTACTCTCTTGTGCATCAGTGTCTCTGTGGACTATCCCAACTATATCTATAATAACAATGCTAAGTAAATCAATATAGGAACCAATGTGAATAGTCCTGTTTGGTTCTATTAGCAGTTTATTCCAGTGGATATCTGGGTGCTTCCTACGAATTTAGTCTGGAAATACAAAGAAGGAAAACAAAAAAAACCAACAAAAATCCCAAACCACCACCTCTCGCTCTGCAACTGCATTTTTAATTGCCCATAATTTCATTTCAGAGTATCCAACAATTCATGTCTCATTTTCCTTTTTTAAATAAACTTTATCAAATTATTCTTCATCTTACCCCTTATAAAAGGAGTCTAATATCAGTATTAAAAGTACTTACAGTAATATAGGTACTTTTTCCAGTTCCTGTTGGCCCCACAAATATAGAAGGTTTTTGATGCACTGTCAACAATTCCATCAATGCCATGTATCGAACAGTATCCAGAGTTGGTACAATAATTTCACTAAACATCATATCTTGAGGTATAGGAGGAGCTGATTTGAGCGTTTCCACCCAGGGTTCCCAAATTCCTGCTCCCTATTTTAATTTATACAAAAGTCATATATTTATAATAAACAGGAAAAAACAGCATAGAACCAATGGAAATAGAAAAAACAAAGTTATGACTTAACAGATGGGGTTATCAACCAATTTTTAAAAGGATTAAAAAATAATGTCATAGGTTTGTTTCAGAATGCACTGCTTTCAATTAACAGTATTTAAAAAGAAACATAATGTCTTTGCCTGAAGCATGCAACTACTGAAAGACAAGGATTTTACCTATTGTATCTGTACACACACTATATATACATATAATGGAAAAATGCATATATTTATATATACATTATATATCATATATAAATATGTAATAAAATAGGAAATTACTGCATAAATTTAATCAATAAAACTAAGAAAGCACAGTCAGCCTTTTCACAGACTCTCATTCATAATAAATACCTCCAAAATATGGAACTTGAGGGCAGATTAATTTTTGTGCTGAAGCTCCACAGCAAAACTTTCTCATTTAGACGAGCCTACTAGAGGAGTCTTAAAAGATGTCAAAACTGTCCAGCAGTAAATTACTATAAGGAGATTTTTAAAAATTGTAAATAGCCATGAAACAACTGGGTGTTCCATCCTATCCCCCAAAATTTCTATTTATCTAAAAGTCACATGAAATTCCTAGAGATTGCTCTCTCCTTAAGTCTTCCTTAGAGGGGGCATAATTCCCACCTCTTAACACAAAACCCCCTTTACTGAAAGAACGTGTTTTTATGGATTATGATCAGAAGACGTAAAGCCTTTACTGCTGATTGAAATCTCAGCAACTTTTCTTGGCAAGACACAGGAATCATGCTTGAGCTGAAATCTAGACAAAAGTAATTCTCATTGTACTGCAACAGGACTTCACAGGAATGGCAAACTCAAAAAAAGGGTACATTTATTTTATCTTGGAGTCTCTGAAGCATACTAGATCCAGTATGTGAAGCTTTCTTCTCCACTGGGCGAGATGCATCATGGATTCACATCTTAATCCCAGGAAAAAGGGGAAGAGAAGAGGAGGGAGAGAAGTAGCCTACTACAGTAATGAAGGAATTATGGCAGAAAGTATATCAAGTGCTTCTTCAACCTAAGAAAAGGGCTGAAACCCAAAATAAAATAATCTTGCAAGAAATCAAGAATAAAAAAAATAACAGAAAAAAGTAACTGATTGAGATTTTCTGCAAATTTGTTCTGCCACAACAGGGAATTATTCTGGTAGCCAAAAAGACAGGCTTTGGTAATACAACTTCCAGCCAGAACACTGAGCCATCGCTAGGCTTGCAAGGGTGGATGCCTGGCCTACTCAGCGATAAAAGAAGCAGGCAGCAGAAATGAATTTACAATAACGATACACACCTTGTAGCATTCATAAAAGATTACTTCCAAATGGAAGTCCACATCTTACTTTACAATGCTCACCTTTTTGACAAACCGATAATCATAAATTGTTCCTTCTGTTGGAAATGGGATTGTGAAAGCTTTTGAAGGCTGTTGATCAATACTGCTCAACAATTTGTATTGTTCTCTTGTCTCCTCACTAATTGGTCCATTAAGCATTTCTCGTACAACTTTGTCAAATTTCAGTCGATCATCTTCCTTACAGCTAGCTCCTACAGACCATATCAGTGAAAACAAAAAAATACCCTAGAGTTGGAAAAAAAACCCAAAATGTAATTTCAGTATTACAAAGTTTTTATTCACTGAAGTCAAACAAAATCTTCGCCACAAGTCACAGTAGAATTACACTGGACCAACTTGATTTTATGTATATAGTATGGAACCATGCTTCTGGTAAAATAGAACACCATTTATGTTAACTATCAGCATCTGATCACCTTTGTTGTGCAGCAAAATGCCTGACCTGCTCAGTGCAGAGCCGCTATTTTGAGAAAGTTCAAGCATAGACTGCTTTTTTTTCTAGAAAAATTTAGATTATTTTTACGTTATTCAAAGGCCTATCTCATACGGTGATGGCTATGCCTGTTAACAGGACTTACTTGAGTTGTAATCCTTAGGTAGCACTGATCTAACTAGTAATAAACTGAGATACCAGCAACTGGAGAACCATATACAATTTCAGCTGGTTTGTATAGAATTCATTAAATTTATATCAAGACAACAAACACGTCAGACTCAACTATGCATCAGTTATAAAGAATGCAATAGTATTTTCCTCAATGGACAAAAAAAATATGTGTTCTAATTATGAAATATAGGTTTTATTGCTTGTGAAGCCCATTTCACTAAAGCCTGTGTTTGGAATTCCCTATTCTGTATGTTAAACAAACAGCCTACCTCAAGCCAGGAGAAAATGTCATGGTCATTCACAGCTCTAACTTTGGCTTCATCAGCAAATTCATCCATCATGCAGTCCATCAGATTCATTAGTGATCGAACGAGGTTTGTATCTGAAGTAGGAGACAGTTCCTGAAAAGAAAGAAGAAATACTCTCAGTTGCAGGCGTGTTTTACTCACTGAAAAGAGACTGCTAGATGGTGAGGATTTTTTCCTCACTGTGAAGATAAAAAAAAAGTAGGACAAATGTGTCTAAAATACATTCACAAGCAAGTTAAACAATACACACAGAAACCTTGCTCACAGCCTTCACCTTAGCAGCTATTTTTAAAAAATAATAAATATAATTAATATGGTCCACATAAAAGGATTTGTTCCTTTGGCACTTGGAAGTGAAAATAATTCATACCCTCTTAGTTATTTATCCTACCTTTGTGTATTTCCTGATAAACTCAAGACAGAGTGGAATCATTCTATCAAATAGGCCTAATATAAATTCTTTATGCACAGAGCTGATTCCTGAATGCATTGCATTTAGCCAAGACATCATTAATGGTCTCCAGCCTAACATATGGGGTTCCATATAGACCATACCACACCTTGAAACCTAAAAATAAAGAAACAAACAGGTGCATGTTATCTTATGCAATCGCCAAACTTTCTTTCCTATCTACAAGAACTTAAAATAACATTCAGTGTTATAACATACAGCTGCTGGGATTATTAGCAGCTGGTATAAAGTGTACCAGTGGGGTTCTGTGAGGCCTGGGACAGACGAGTTTCAAACCTAGCTTTATTTCTTCAGCCAACAGGAAACTTAATGTCAAAGACAAACTTTCCTCTTAAATAGAATTAGCTCTTAACATTAATGTCACAAAAGATGATCAACTGACTACTAGAGTGCCTAACAATTTTTAATTAAGTTTTGCATAATTTTTAAGTAAAAAATCCTTCTCAGTATGACTATGCAGATATTTTGTTCTGTTTAGATTATTATCTGAACTTCTATTCATATTCAAGAGAAAACTTTTGCATTCCACAAAGTGCCATCAGACAAAATAAGTGTGATAGAGAGGTGACAGAAATGCAGTGATTGTTGGTTTTACCAGAATTTGTCTGGGACATTAAAGATTTGCATGCAAACGATTTTATTTTTCTTGTCAGGCACTTGCAAGGCCTGAACAGTTACAAGGTCTTCTGTATGTGTAACTTACATTACACATGTAAATATGTAATTTTTCACATCACAATGTAAGATTATGAAAAATTTACACAAGAAAACCAAGCTACAATGTTTTTTATATATATATCAAAGAAATACAAACTGATAATTACTATTCTCAGTTAAGTATATTTTTTAAAAATTAGAATATATATCGCAATAATCAAAGACATTTGTAATCAGTCTTTCAAAGATAGGTACTTACAGTAGCAGGAGAAGCAACTTCTAAATCCATTGGTTCAAAAATAAGGCTCATTTGGTCTGACATTTTGATGATCTCTCCACTCATAAGGCACAACTTTTTATTATCATCAAGCACCGTATTCATATTCTCAATCCATACTGCATCCACTGGTCCATCAAAAACCAGCCATTTCCTATCTGGAGTCTGGTTTGCAGAAAATAATTTTAATCAAATATTTGCAATTTATTTTATCATGTTTACTGTAAAATAAGTATTTTAGATCTATTTTCCACAAAAAATAATTGAAAATAGTCAGAGTACAGAGTTGTATTCACAAGAAGTTCCAGAAATGACAATCTATATTCACAATTTAGTTTTACAACTTTAAAGCATATACTGTAGTTAATGACAGAAAGTTAATATCTTTGACCGGTTTCTTTCAGTTATACTTGCAATGCAGTACATTGCTTATGTCAAACCGCAACATATTCAAATACTTTAAGTTATGACACAGTGAGACTGTTGATACAAGTTACTACTCATGAGTAATACCTACTGCACCCTTACCGTGGAAGTCAATAGGACTAACCTAAGGAATATGGTAATATCTAAATGTAATATGTCTGGGTTTTTACAATATAAGCAAATAGTCAGAGGTATTCATCATATTTCTTACAGGAAAATACGAAGCACTCGTGCAGTTCTGCAAATGTTATTAGACATGGTGAATTTCACACTGATCAACTTCAATATATTATTAGTTTAAGTTTATAAGAGCGAACAGTCCGGTACTGCAATCACTACCAAGTAAAATATCTGTCAGGTAGACACATCTTTTGTTATACTCAGTGAAAATATTTTAATGGACCTTAATGGAAGGTCAGCCATAAGTCACACTCAGACAGCAGTTTCTTCCAAAATAAACATCAAAATGCCCATATACCTAAACAGCAAAGATATGGGCCATAATCAGACAAAATAAGGAGTGACAATATAGTAGAAAGATTAAATATTCATTTATTTATAACATACGCAAACAAAAAAACTAAAACCCCCTTTTATCTTCACATAAGGAATTCTGAAACACAAATCTTAAATCAACAGTGTCCAAAAAGTACTTTACATGGAGCATATTACAATCAAGTATATGATTCCTACAATGGTTGTGCAAACAACATGGAATTCAAATCTAAAATGTATAAAGTGAAAAGTCATTTCCAAAAATGCTCTAAGCCTCTTAAGGACTTACTGGAGAAGAAGCAAATGCTCTGAAGCTCACTGCTAGGATGCCATCTGACCATTCATGTGACACTGGATCAAACTGTCCATATAGCTGACCCATTGTTATTGATTTGGGATTTAAAACAGTGATCTGAACTTTATTTTCTTCCATCAGGCCCTGAAGACACAATAGTAATAAAATCTGTTAACACCAAACATGCAATTTATTATGCCATTTGTTTTATTTTGTATTTTACGGTTATACATTATTAAATCTTCATAAAGATTTCATCAAGTTACAACAGGAAAGACATTACGAATATTACACTTGAAAGACAGTTTACAAGTGTCTAAAGACAATTATCCCAAATTCATCATGGGCAGTTGGAAGTCTAATTTTAATACTGAACAGCGGCTTGACATATGGAGACGGAATTTTGGGGTTTTTTTTTTTAGTGAAATAGACATTAGGCAGTCAATCAAGAGACCCAAGTTCTATTCTTACGCTTACAGGGATTACAACAGGCCACCCTTTCGTCCCTCTATCCCATTTCCCTCATGTTTAAGGAATAAATATGACTGCCTTGGTAAGTTTCTGAGATTGATGCCAAAATGACGTTACAAAGTTGGTTTGGGTTTGGGGGTTTTGGGGTTTTTGGGTTTGTTTTGTTGGGGTTTTTTTTATAACTTAAACCATGTAAAGATATCTAATTTTACTTTTTGATTCTTTTCCTCTCTCCGTGTGACTAAATATGACATTTAATACCACACACATCAGAGATCAGGTGGCTGGAAACCACTGTTCTACAGGAATGAATTACAAGCAAAAGTGACAAATTGCAAACACTGATTTAAACGCCTACTTCCTGTAGCCTTAAAATATGAGAAACAGGTACCCCTGATTTAACAAAAAAACCTCTTTCTTTCCAAAAGCAGCCCTATTGTTATGAACTTAAACTGAGAAATCAGGAGTTTGGCATCATTTCATGCCTGTTCTGACTGCCTTCCTCCCACTGATACACATAATCTTTCTTGTTTCCCTTCATAAAATAGAAACTGCGGGAATTCTAATATGCTATTTCAAAAGAGAGAAAAGTATGTTTATGAAAAAGTATGATTACAACTTCTTTTTCTGACAGTTTGTATTGAATTATAATTCATTCTAACATACAAAGTGAATATTCAGAGGGAAATGTAGCATTTAAAGAAAGGGGAAAATGGATAACATCTTGAAAAGAGTTATAAGCTAAGTGAACAGCAAACACTCTAGCATGACAAAAATACAATTTAAAAAAAAAACTTGAGTACAGCAATTTTGTCACAGTTGCCCAGCTAAAAAAATTAAAACACTGTTGTAATGACAAAAATTTAGATTTCTAATCTTCAACATTTGCAAGTACATTAAAATTTTCTTTTGTATTATTTCTGTTAGGAAAAGGAAAAGAAAAAACTCCAATGCGTGTGATGGCCATTAAATTAATCATTGGAGGGGACTGAGAAGCTAACAGGAGGAAAATCATCTGATAAAAATTTCTTACTCTACCACATAATTTTTCCCTTAACAAACAAAAATGGGAAGGATTGGACAACGATTCACTGAATTAAAAGGAAAAGAAGAAAGTTAAATATTGTTTTATTGGAGTGACAGGCAGAAACAGAATTTCTCCTACATACTTAAAGCACAAGTTTCATAATTTGATCTATAATATAGGAAGCAAATAAGTAATAGCTTTTAATAAATGATCATGAGAATAGAGTTCTTTGATAGCAATACCAATATGAAAGTCTAGCCAGTCTAGTCTTGTAAACATCTGCACAAAAATACAAGGTGTCTACCAGAAGATCACCATTAAGGAAATGAAACAATTTTGCTAAGGTGGTTGATCGCATGTTTCCAAGTCTGCCAGCCTGAAGAAATTCAGTGTCCTGAACATCACTTATGCTTCACGGTCATTACTATTTTTTTTGGAAGTGCCTGGAGTTCAATGAGCAGGCCAATTACCTCTCAAGTCTCAAATCCCAAACACTTCATTTCAGAAACAGCTACAAAAGTGCCTTATACTGGGTTTACATTCCATCCTAGCAAATCAGATTAGACTGAATCTAGAGGTCCTTAGAACATGGAAAACTGAAGACAATAACTATAATTAGATTATTCTGCAAAAGCCTCCACAGCCCAAGTGGCAGGACTCCAGAGATCTCATATGAAATATAAATATTTTGATGGCTTGAATTTGAGCAAGATTTGGTATCTTACATATTCCTTATTTGGTTAATATTTGGTTACTTAAGTGTTCCACAGATAACAATTATTACCCACTTCTCCTATGTCAGGTGAGAAGCCCTTTAGCAGAACAGATCTTGGATTTGTTTGAGATCCAAAATTTGTCTAAAAATTTAAATATTCTGGTTTCAAAAATAATCAAAATTTGAGACTATTTACTTTCTGGGTTTACATGGGTTTATTAAATCCCTCTCAGAAAATCTTCAAAACTTTGTGTAAGTTTATGAAACATATCCATTGTTTGGTATAGTTCTAAACTGAATAATCTCTGTTAAAAGAGAGTTCAATAGCTCTTGGGAATAAGTTTGAAATCTGGTATAAAGCTTTCACAAGGAACAGTTTATCATAAAATTTCAAGTAGCTAATTCATACCTTGTCCAATCCAATGAAAGAATTTAAAGAAAATGCCACGTGTTCTCTAAATGATGAGACATGAAAGGTATGAAATGGGTATGCTTAAACACATGAAATGTATGAAATGTGTATATTTAAAATCGAGTCATCCTATTGTGTAAGTTTGGAAGTACAGCATCTCAATCAAATTCTTTAGCTTTTCCTTATACTTTTAAGGTCCTTAAAGTAAATTCTGTATTCAGCATAAATATTAAAATACGTTTATAAATTTTGTTTGAAAATAGTTTTTCACTAGAAATATTTATAAAAATGTTGAGATACCTTCTCACATATGTCTCCCAACGCTCCTGCCAGAACTCGATATGCACATGTTTTTCCACCAAAAGGCTCTCCAACTATCATAAAGCCATGACGCACAATCATCATCTCATATATCTGCAGGATCTTCATAGTAAATACGTCAGTCATTTGCAAATTCATAGCATCACAGTTTGTTTTGATGGCTTCCAATAGGTCATTGTAGTCTGGTTTTGGTAGCTTCACACCAGGAAACAAATCAGAGGTAATACCCTATCCAAACAATTGGGAAGTATGCTTATTTTCACAGTAATTTGGTTTGAAACTCAATCAACCCTTTGTTGACACTAGGCAGACTAATATATATTTTTATTAAAATAAAATAATTATGAATTTCATTACACCATTGCCTGTGCCAAAATTCTGACTTTCTAATTTACTATTAATATTTATTTCATGTATCTTTTTCATATTTACCTGGGCACAAACACAAGTGATTAACTATCTAAGAATATTCTTTCTTGATAAACATTAGCTTTTATTAAACTAGTTTATAAATATTGCAGTTATAAAGTGGAGAAAGTGTTTACCTTTTTTCCTCAATAACTGAAAAAATAATTACCTGAAATCTAAATTTAAAAGCAAAGCTCCTGCAGTTTTGCTTACAACAAAACAAAAAAGATACAGAATAAACTCAAGACTTAACAAATGAGAAAAATAATCTCTGGGCTATCATTTCAATTAGACAGACCTGCAGTATCAACTTGGAAAGCAAAGATTACTGAAAAAACGTTCAAAATTACACATATTCTTTAGAAATTACAATGACAGCAATTATCGGTGAACTTAGAATCATATTATTTTGACATTTTTCCTGTTACTATGTATGTTGGTTTCCTTCTACTGTATGCCTTGGTTTTCTTTTAGCACTGTTAGTTTCCACTGTTAACAAGCATACCACATCCTGACCTTAAAAGTGTTTTCTTATTTAAGTTTTTAAGTATTAAAATATATTTTTAACATTCTGTGCTACCAGAGGCATGTTTTACAATTGACTATGACAAAGCCAGGGCTTTTCCAATGAAAATAATCCTATTTCCCAAGTAGAAATATCAAGCTGTGTCCAAGGTGAGCAGCTTTTCTTGTATGAAACACATTTGATGTAAAATTTCTGTTAGTTATTCTTCTGCAATTTATCTCCACACTCTCTGTTAAAGAATTAAAGATTTATACACTTGTGCTAGACTATGGTCTTTCTATGCCTACTAGATTTAATAACTTAGATAATGAGAGGAAAAAAATAATCTATTAATCATTTCCTCCTTACAAAACAGATGACATAAATATGGGGAAATGTGGGAATACCATATTAAAAGAAACCATTCAGTGTCATAGCATAAGTTGTACTTTGAGCAAAAGTGTTTTCTCCACAACAGAGCAGGATCAGTATTATAAACAAACCCATTAATAGGGACCAAAGACTTTATGACAGGCCCAATGCGATATACTACAGGACCAGTAGTAACAGAAAGTCTTTTTTTAAGTGTTTAAAGTCAAGATTCAAAAATCTGGATGGACTATATATAATTTAAAATAAATTGAATCAGAGTTTTGAGCAAAACAAGACAGGAAAGCATGTATCATTTGCATGCTCCTACATAAACACAGAAGAGTTACTGTATATCTCAAGCTAGATGTACCTGACTACACTGGAGACTTGAACAACAAAGGCAAAACCAGCAAAATGAAAAGGAATATGGGAGGACATGGGTGTTTCCCCATTTCTCTCAATTGTGATGTATAAATTAAGGGAAGAAATGAATATTCCTCATAATAAAAATGGAAATAATTCTAAAAAATCATACTTACAATTTTTAATTATATTACTACTGCTGAACTTAAATCTTTTTATAATTCTTTCTGTATATGATGAAATTTTCAAACAAAGCTACTTTATTCCAGAACTAACAGAATTAGGCTATTACGATTCCCACATACTCTATGCCTAACTTACTGCTGGCCCTTAAATCTGTCCTACAATGGACAATTAATTACAGTGACATTGTGGCATCATGTTAATTTAGCAGTGTTTTATCCTGTAACATGTATCTGTTCTGTACTGACATAATCATCTACTTTAATTCTATTTGAATCTCACGTTCCTTAGCCATCTTTTGCTGTTTATAAGTCAATAATGTGATACTTCCTAGTTTCAGCTTCTAAAATTTTTCCTATTTTGGGGATATGCCAACAAGCAAAATATTAGTATGTGCATGGCTATTTCATCTCTGAAGCAACATATGTTTGTTATTCTATGAAAAAGAACAATGTGTAGTATTACTTCATAAATACAGAATTAATTTCTGTAAATTCTTAGACTGAAGCTTAGAGAAAAAACTACTGAAGATGTTTCAGTTTTCCCAGACAACTTCTCTAAATTTATCTCCACTTTTTTAAAACTTATGAAAATATGAAGTCTCCCTTCATGCTCATGAATTTTAATTAAATTAAAGTAACAGTGTCCAGAGACATATGTTCAGTTTCTAATTCATTATGTTTTCATATAACTTTGGGCAATGCAATTACCTTTTCTGTGCTTCAGATTTCTAAGGCTTTTTCTTAAAATTCCTAAAGGAAAGATCTTCCATATTACTTTTAGGATGTTTTCTTATAGAAATTAATTCATTTTATTCCATTATAAAATTACAAAAAAGTAAGTATTATGTGCTGAAAATATAATTGCAACTAATATGACTGCTAAAATATACTTCTTGCTATCCAAAACAACTCAATACAGTTTTTGATGTTGTGAGTGTGTAACTGCACACAAATTCCCATGACTCTATATGAAGAAACATCTTTTTTTCCACATAAGATCTTTCCACTAATGTTTAAAAAGGTATACATGAAAGACCATGTTTTCACAGTCTCCAAACATCTGTATACACCAGCCCAGATCCCTTCTTCTTTTTCTAACATAACAAAGAGAGCTTACAGCTACCAAAGCAGCTTGCAAACTTTTCCAAATGAAGTTGACAGCTGTCATTTGTTTGGGCATGTCTGGTCCAATCAGAGATATATTTAACATGCCTAGCCTGCGGTAACAGGTTAGAAGTCAAATCCAAATGGCACATAATAGGACATTAGGACTTTGTTAGTGCAACCTGTAAATCAGGGGAGCAAGTTACAGATCATTTTCTCCAGCTCAGTTCCATACTAAGATCAACTCAGGACAAGACTGAAATGTGGGACATAGTCTATTTACTGTTTTGCATGTTTTAAATGAAAATATTTTCTCTTATAAAAAGGAGACTATTAGTACCTACCTATTTCATAAGAATACATTCGGTACTCTGAAATGTTGAATACACAATATATAAAAATTGATTGTTACCATTTCAAGCACTAGACTTGGCAGAAACTTTCATTGGTCTAAACTATCAAAATCCAAATGCTCGCTATATTTGCTAGGAAGGAACAGTTAAGACTAAGTTTTAAAATAATTACAGGCTAGACTAAAAAGGTCTTTGGTCCAGCTCTCTGATAAACCTCTTATATAATCTTTTTATCAACAAGTATTTTTAGTGAGCTCTTTATATTACTAAAAATCTGTGTTTTCTACCTCAAAAAGTGGTAAATCGTGAGACAAGAATTTAGGCAGGTTGACATCTGTAATGGATCTAAGGAGCAAAATTTCTTCATCTTCCAATGGATATTTCAGCTAAAAAATATAAAAAATAACATCAGTTAATTTCTATAGCTGCAAAAAACAGATGTTAAAGTTGTTTTACTGAACATTTCCTGTCGTGCATCTATGCAATTGTTTTGGCAGGTTCTGGTCCACTGATAACAACGTACGTTCTGGATGTATGTTTATACATTCATATCAAGGTGTTTGCAGTAGGCTTCTATAGTCATGCCAATTTCACTCTAATTTATGTCCAGAGATAGGTGTTACTATAAATTTGACAAGACATTTTTTCCTAAACTATTGATTTTTTGCTTTCTAAGATGTATTCCTTTCGTTCCAAAGAATAATAATTTTCCCTACTTTGACGTAAAACTTTTGCCTTCAGCAAAGTGGAAATCCTAAAAGCTTGCATATAGATCTCTCTGCCAGCTTATAAAAAAAAAATAATTTAAAAAAGTGCCTCTTTTGCCCCTATACACAGCTTAGTTACCAATTTTGGGGTTGGGGTGTGTGTAATAGTAGGATTAGGGGTTGTCAAAAAATTGGAATGGAGGAGAATTATAAATTATACTAGTCTACCAAATAATAACTGAATCAATAAAAAAAAAGCTTAGTTTCCTAGTAAAATGTATACATTCATCCACAATGCAAGCCAAAACAAAACTCTACATGCTACACCATTTTTCTTGAAGATAAAAGAGTGATCAAAGCCACATTTTGCAAATATTAGCCAGTGTATTACTGGAATATGTTCACATACTGTGGCAAAGGCATCAGAACCTGATAAGAAAAGCAGAGCAAAGCAGGGGCCAACATGCCAAACAATTCAGTAAATTTGCATTTAACTAGAATTCTTGAAAGATAATCTGCATACTTAATAGGTATGTCATTCAGTGACAAGTGGTGTGGTAAATGGCCCGGTAGTCTTATCTCTTCTCGACTTTCCTCAGCTTATGCCCTAATACATACCCTTTCATTTTCATAGGTATCACAGGATGAAATACAACAGTATACCTTTTGCTACAAAAGAGACACATTACTAAGTTATTGGACAACAAAGAAAATTCAAAAAATTGTTTACCTTCAGGTTGCCAGCAGCAGTGAGTACTGATTTCACAGCTCTCATTCCATAATCATAATGATGCTGAGAAGACAACTGCTCTGAACACAGACGATACGTAGCTACAATTTTTACAGATAAAGGTCGAGCAGTAACAAACCCACAAGAGTATAGAACAATCTCTGCAATCATTGCATAATCAGGAACCATCATAGCTACTGTTCTAAAGAGAGCCTATTAAACATATATGTGAAAAATCACATCAGAAAAAAATACCACATTATTATGTACAACATTTTATAGAATTACATAAAATACTATTTTTTTAATTATGTCATTAATACAGTGACAGCCAATTAAATTTAACTATTGTGACTATGACTACGATATATTTAATGGCTTTCCATAAACGCTTAGAAATACTTTATTTTCCATTGTGACAGTTCATGGTTGTGGGTCTTCTTCATTCAAGATTAACAACAAAAACACATAAAAAACCACAAGCTCTAGAAGGAACAGGGGAGTGCAATACAACTACCACAAATAATTGATGCAGTCAGTCTCTTACTAGTGTTGTTTAGCTGGAACGTGTGCTTCAGTTTTACCACTGTTGTACCAAACAAGCACCAGAATACTTTCAAAAACTTTCAAAACTTTCTCTACTTTTCATATTTTCCAGAAAGTTTTTTAAATTATCCTCTTTTCATTGATAGAAGTAGTATTTTTGAATCTTGTATTCATACTATGTGTTAGTGAGTGCACTTCCTAGACAGTTGCGAGAAATGTTTACAAAGATTGTACTTTTCTACGTTTTTATTAATTTATCAAGATATTTGCTCAGATTTCCTTTTCTTTCTATGGACACAGGACCAATGTATATTAAGGGTAAGAAAGGATATTGCACTCTTGCAATAGTCACTCAATAATAAACTTACAGAATAGAAATCTCTTACACTAAAAGCACCACAAGTGCCTTCAGATCAAACCAAAAAGATGAGGAAAAAAATAAATAATTAAACCCACCACATTTTTATTCAATATTAAGATATTATTCACAGCCTGGACACCATAAAGCGTTTTGAACTTTCAGGTGCTTAACCACAAAGAAATTTTAACTTTCGCATTTTATCCTGACAATCAGACATTGAATCAAGCAACCACTTCCCGACATTTTAAAATTTCGTCTATTCCTATTTTTCAGTCTAATTATCCTTTTTAATTTCTTTTTCTTGTGAGACAAAATTATTTTTACACTAGTGTAATCAAAACCTGAAGGTAACCCATACTAAATATTCTGAATATTTTCTGTATTTGACAAAAAGTTATTTCTTTTTTTTTTTTTTTTACTTTCTCAAATAGCTATTAAAAGTAATAAAATAACAAGTGTTTTAATACCTTAAGATTATCAGGAAGCTCTGAACGCCCAGCATAACCAGGATTCATGGTAATGAAGACAGCACAAGTTGGGTTCAGTTTCAGTTCAGTTCCTTCAAATACTATTAAATCAGATCCTGAATTAATGCCTATGAAGAAATAAAAACTAATGTCATTGCTGAGCAGGTTTTGTTGCTTTATTCTTTGTTGTTGCTTCTTTATTCTTTGTCATATGTAAGTCAAATATACAATTAAAATAACAGGTTACCTCTTTGGATAGTAAAAATCTGCTGAGCAACCACAGAGAGTACTTCCAAATCAATCCTGTTGAATTCATCAAAGCAAGCCCATGCCCCACAAGACAATAAACCCTAGAAGAGACAGACACATGACTAATTAATAGGTTACTACTTATTTTGGACATGCCAATCAAAACAATTCTGCAATAAGAAAAACTTTTAATGTGCAAAGAAAGGACTTATATCCATTATGCGAAGCACTAACTTATAAACAGAGTCACTCCAGATAGTATTTGTTTCAAAAAGAATTAAAAGAAATTTAAAAACTAAGTTTGCTTGTAAACAACAAAAAAAAAAAAGACAAAACCCATATATTAACTAATCCAAAATCCTAATTCTTCTGTAATATGCAAAATACACACATTTTGCATGTTTTACCTTTATAGTCAGTATTTTGCAATTGGACAAGGGGGAAAGATGTCAGCACTAAACAGGCCTCCAAAAAACTACTCTTTTTTTGCATCTATGCTAACAGGGTTCACAGTGACAAAAGGAAACACAAGGACTTCCGCATGGCTAAAATTAACCATTCAGTTATGATATCTTATGGTATACCACGTTACCTAAAGTACAACCAAAGAATAATTCTCTTTTCCTTCAGTTCTGGTTAATTCATAGGTCTCTTCTGAGATATGGTCCCAAAATGTTACTGTACTGTCCCTGCAGCACTGACAAGTCTTTTGATGGCATCTCATGCTTTGTTAGCAGTAATTCAAAAATTCCCATTTAAGACACAGAATTTTGTTTTCATCATTCTAAAGAGATACTTTTAATTTTGCTGAACTTCCATCATGTTGACCTTTGAAGACAAATCACATCATTCCAATGCCACCTCTGACTCAACATACAAATAATGCCAGGGAGGAAAGCATACTTGCTCTAATTTTGTATCATTCCAGTCCAAACCAAGACACTGGACTATAAGACACAGATGTCAAGGATAGATTTTCATGATACACAGCTGCCTACTCAGGCTAATATCAAAATGAATATATGCTTGATTTGTATAATGACTCTTAGCAGTTTATTCAGAGTTTAGATTAAACCTCAAGTCCCCTAAAATTTGCAATAAGCTATTAAAAACACACTCATTGAAATAGCATCTATGTTGCCTATTTAAAACAAATAAAATCATTATGGTATATTTGATT
Source organism: Charadrius vociferus (assembly GCF_000708025.1). Taxonomy (NCBI): domain Eukaryota; kingdom Metazoa; phylum Chordata; class Aves; order Charadriiformes; family Charadriidae; genus Charadrius; species Charadrius vociferus. Next base: position 3,973,030 of record NW_009649570.1, read on the forward strand.
TTCAAAGCACATAAAAAACATTTTGGTATCTTGGTTGGATTCTTATTTATGCTAAGATATATCTGCATAACTAGTGTTATACAGCAGCCTGGAAGTGGAGAAAGATATATTTACAGTACCTTAAGACCACTTCAAGTGCAAAAAAATTAAAGGGCTTTAATATAATTGAGAATATGACCCTCAAGATTTATCCAAACCTTAAAAAATTTTCCTAATGCAAGGTAATCCAATCCATCAGAACAATTGAAAACCACACACTGTTTAGCTACAGCCTTTGCTAAATCTTTCGTAGTTTCTGTTTTTCCAGTTCCAGCAGGACCTTCAGGGGCACCTCCAAGGTGTAGGTGCAGTGCACCAAATAGGGTTCTGGAAATAAAATAATAGAAAAAAAAAATTACAAATTTTCATGCTATTTTTCCTGCTGCTCTAATTTTTAACAGAAACTTAAAAAATTGTTTTGTGTCTGCATTTTTGTATGATGGTACAGTTTACTTGCTTCTGGCCAGCTGTAGTTTACAAATGTGTAGTAATGTACAAAGTTTACTAGAAGTTCACAATAGAGAATAGTTTACTTTCCACTTTCTAAATTTAAATCCTCTTGTAATTTATCACTAATTATAGTGTCACAAAAGATTAATTTTATCACAAATTTGGATTAAAATATTCATACGGAACCAACTCTATTCCACCAAAAGAAATGTAGCCTATTGTAATTATGCCTATCAGAACATAAAAAATACAATTCTGGAGTCATTTATTCTCAAGACTTATTAAAATACCTCAACTAAATAAATTTTTGTAATACAGTACATTTTGTAACTTGCACTTTTACCTGTAGCATCTGTCTGTAAGTGGAGTAATAACCAGCCTAGGAGTATTGCCCAGATATTCGTATCCATACCTCAGTCCAGCATTGATCATCTTTGTGTGTAGATGCCCTTCCTAAAAAACAACGGATCAATTTTATAGATTAAATAAATAATTTAAAAAAAAGCCACACCCACAACTCAACACTATTTCTCAAGTTCCTTAACAGGCCTGATGCTATTAGAAACAACTACATGGCAGACTACTGACTGCTCTGAGATGCTAGTTTCAACATCACTCAAACAAAAAAATAAAATTGCCGATTAATAGATACTAAAGAATTGACAGAAGAAGATCATTTTTGCCTTTAAAAAGATCCTACTAACCACATTGGTGAGTAAAACTGTCCTGTATAGCTACTTAGAAAGTTAATGGACTTTCTAAAAGGTAAACAGAAGAAATCATGCTAAATAGCTGTAATTGTGGTCAATCTGACGACTCTGATACGGCAACATATGATCCCTACATATACCTTTTTTTAAAAAAAATTTCACGTGCAATGCCTTTTGTATTGCAGGAAGTCTCATCCTGATGAATGTAAAATACTGTATCATACCACTACCCAGCATAAACATTGTCATTTTTCCAACAAGTGTAATGCACAAATAATACTGACAATAAGTCAGATTAAAACGTCTAACTGAAAATTGTCATTCCTATAGCATTCACTATTCCGCAGAATCAGAAAACCAAAATACAGTCTTTGAGTGAACAATTTTTGTCTGTAACCCCCCCCGAGAATTCAGTAAATGTACTGAGACTCAGCAGTGATGAAAAAAAGTAATTTTAATGAAAAACTGTTTGCGTCTGGCTACTGGCCATTCTATTTAGCTATGCATAAAATGATTGGTTATA